>NW_022987546.1:600000-1078886 GCF_902827165.1 Trematomus bernacchii | reverse complement strand
GCTAGCTAATTTCTGCAGCACTTTATTAGTAGCAGTCAGTAGGATTTGTATCATAAACATCTATACAAAATCTAATTACATTTCATCCAATAGTTGTCGAGAGATGAGTTGTTCAGTTTAGACCGGAGGGGACCAACTGACCCTCAGATGTTGCCGTGGGCTACCCTGTCTAAAATATTTTTTACGGCACTTAATTAACTGTAGAAGTTAGCCCCACCACACAATAACCCATGTTTGAGTAATGTATGGAGATTTTTTATCAGGCACATATATGTATTGGTGGAAATCCTTCCGTCACGTTAGCACAAAGTTGTTAACATCAACCCAAAGCAACTAAAATGTTGTAAACCTTTCCATATAGTACAACAACATACAAATATGTAAGTGTCAACATGTAGCAAAACTAGAAAAAAAGACTTGGATCCAAATGACCATATCAAAACACCAGTTATATTTTTCTTCTTCTAAAGTCAGAATATTCAAAAGCATTTACAATTTACAGAGTACTCAATATATATTACATGGTACATACAGAGGAGGATGTTTATGGTGCACCTCACTCAAGAAACCAGCTTAAACAGGCTCTTCTATCAGTGCACTGTGTCTATTTATATCACTAAAGTACAAAGCACTTACATCTGTCCCAAAGGCAACAGTGACATCCAACTCTTTGACAAATGACAGTCAAGTGTTCTCGCATCACTGACAATAACAATAAAAAGTCAGTAATAAAACAAAACCGTTCCTACAAGACATCAGATCCCATATGACGTAATTGTCTTGCCATTTAAGGCTTCATTACCTTCACCCAGCTTGGCAACACTGATGGAGCTTAATAACTGTGAGGCAATCAGAGGTTACAGCCAAAATATACACAACCCTCATTCTTTACAATTGTCGTGTTTTCTTAAAAGTCTCTTTTTCTTTATCCATCACAAATCTGCATGCACGATCAAGTTTGGAGCAACAAAAAGCCAAGGGAGCTTTTGATGTCTTCACAGCTGGTGTCTGTCGTTTGAATCTCCCTCTATCCAAGCTCCATTTCTTGTGGCCTGCATGCGTGTCATTTTTTGGCTAATGTCAAAGTGGGCAGATTTTTTGTCAAACAAACATTTCACAGAGGCAGAGCTGCTCTGATGGCAGAAATAATATATTAACTTGAGTTGCAACAGTAACACCATCTTCACACTCAGATGATGATGCCAACGATTTTTGGTGATGGCATGATGTTAATGGTAAATCCTGATGCTGTTGTCTTGGTGTCACATATGCTGTTACATCATTTTATTTATCTCTCCAAAAGTTTCTTTGCATCAGATTATTACATCAATCTTAAATGATTGATTTAACAATAATAAAGGCTATCAGTAGACTGAAGAAAAATGTTGAAGAGCATTTGGGATTTCCTCTGAATCGAGCAGGGGCTTTTGGATGCCTGTACGTTAGGGTGTAAGAGTCATTGTAAGCTTGGCAGTTAAAGATCATTTTTTTTAACATTTCCACATTAAAATGTCTAAAAAACAACGAGACCTATTTCATATTTTGTCGGGTTTTGTACTTACATTATCCAAAATCTTTGAAACACTTTAAAAACCTAGAGAAATACATACATTGTAACTCCTTTGTGCAAATGTCAGCGTTGGGGTTGTCTCCTAAAAGCTTTTTCTATTTATAAGCCACATTATTGTTCACCTGGTCCATTTCTGTAAGAGAAGGAGACCTCTCAAGTGATTAGGCTCCCAGGAGAAGCTGACTGAAATGAAGGCAATGGTGGCGAAGACTACAACTCCCATGATTCTACACCACTTCCCTAGACCACTTGTTTTGTTTGGATTGAAAGACCACTAGTGGCAAAAAAAAATATATATATTGTGCGTTTGAAGCAGAGCCAGACAACTCAGGGCTCTTCATTAAATTGTGTCCATTTCCCAAAGAACATGTCTATAGAGAGTAAACTGGGATTTCATACACACATGCTCAGTGTGACGAGTGTTTCTCTAATTTAGAGGATCTGCAGCTTTAAGGCACTTAGCTTACTGGCTTTGTACGATTAACGGCAGCATTTAGGCTTGATAGTTAGCCTTAATCTGCTATTTATATGCCATATCAAGTATTAGCGGATAATTATTACCTTTTCCACCCCTGTGTTAGTGTTATAATCTCACTCACATATTTTAGGCTCTTATCATTTCTACTTCCAGAGAAGCTCTGTCTTAAAATGTTTGCATTACCTAAACCACCATCTGTAGGATTGGGCAACAGCGCCCATCAGTAGTGACAGGTGTCAAGTGACTGGAGTGTGAGGTGCTGCTGGACATCCATCCCCCTGTCAGACCTCCAAGATACTCTGGGGCTGCTCTTGAGCTTGTTGGGGTGGGGGCAGGAGGCGACAAATGGGCTTGTTGCACATGGGGCAGACACTGCGGATCTCTAACCATTTCATCAGACACCTGAAGAAAGCAGATAGATGAGACATGTTACCATATTTAATCATTTCAAAAGCAAGACAAAGTAAGTTACTGAGGTAGGTCTCTAATGTTCAAAAAGCTCTTTATGTTTTCTCATACTTCCTTTGCTGCAGCTACACTCTTCAACCTCTGTCTTAAACCAGAGCCCACTAAGAGATGTCCCGCCCCTTAGCCTATCACGTACAATGTGTTGCAGCGCTAGCCAATAGAAGCGCGAATGTCACGTAGTTATGTCCCTATGTCACGGAAGTCAAAAGGAGTCCAATGGAGGTGTTTAAGGCATGGAGGAGTGTGTGGGAGAGAAACTTCCTCTGGGGGGAACTTTGGGATTTTAGCCTTTGCAGACCATTTACATGCACTAAAACCTATATAGTAAACTACAGGAAAGGGAAAACCAAAAAAGCTAAATAAGGGCTAACATTTAGCTAAAAGCACAATGAAACCTCACCATGTTGATTACTAACATGAACACATTTTTCATCCCAAATGTTTTGTTAAATGTGTATTAGTATATAACTGAGGCATTATCTAAGGCAGGGATGGGCAACTTTGATGGTGGTGGGGGCCACATAATTGATGTAATGGCCACCAAGCGGGCTGCAGATTCACTTGGAACACACACACACACACACAAATTCCATGTATTGTATGTAATTATTAACAATTATACTAAGTCTGACATCTTCATTGACATTTTACAATCTTTCAGGGAACATCCTCTCATAAGCTCACTCAACAAATATCACTTCACAGAAATGTTATTTAATTTTTACAAGTGGCATGTTTGTATTGAACAGGTTATTTAACAGCGGAATAAAACTATTTTTAAACTATTGGAAAGCACGGGAAATGTGTGTGCATTGAGATTAACCATTAAGATGACATAAACTTGAAGTCATGAACACTAACCCAGACATTAGTTGTCTAACTTGAACCTAAGACACTTGTAGCCTGTCTCTGCATTCCCCTTATTCCACAATAAGGGGAGTGTCCACACAGACACCTGTCAACCCGCACTCTGCTGTTCCTCAGCGCCGCTCCCCCTCCCTCCCGCTGAAATTATGAATGAAAAGCGTATAGTAATCATAGATAACACGGCAGGGTCCGTGACAGTTTGTTTTCATCTGATTTCAAATAAACAAAGTCTTGGTTTTTAGAATATTAAACTCGTTTCGCCAAATTCAGATGATAAATACACATTTTAAGCTTGTAAAGGCATAATTACAAGCGGTAACTTAACGTCACAGCAGGCATAACAACAGCCGGTGTTTCTTGTGAGTGTTTCCCCGGTAAACAAACACTCTGATCTAAGGTTTAGGCCTGTTGAATTTAGGAGAAATCTTCAGATGCAAACACCTAAATATACACAAGTAGAGGTGTATTTTGACCTATGATTTTGGCGAGTGCACGAAAAAAACATGTTTTTCTTCATCAACAGATGCTAACAGGACTGAACAAACAGATATACAGGATCTGTACACAGTTCAAAGATGCTGCTGACACAGGTGGAGAAAGACCGGTCTGAAAGCACTCTTATGTTACACCTCCGCTGCAGGGTGAAAACCGGTCTCTGTTGCTTTAAGCATGCTCATGCTCAAACATGCAGCATAATGTTGTCAGAAATGTAATTGTCATTTTCTGAAGAGCAGCCTCAAAACTTACTCAATATCTTTTTTCTTAATTTTACAACTTTGCTCATAAATAAAAAAAAAAGAGCATGAAGGGGAATTTAGTGTTTAAATCTGGTTCCTCAAGATTTTTCCATATAATGTCTTGAAAAAATGTTAAGAAAACAAATATTTTTACGGGTTTAAAAAAGGACCAGCAATTTGTGAAAAGCCAAACAAACTAATCATGTCTGGTTTTCTGTTTTTTACGACTAGGAGTTTGAAACACAGTTTGCAAGTTCACCAAAATATGGAGTCAGCTGTTAGATGAATACAAAGCAGGAATATTGAACTTACTTCTTGTGAAAGGCGTGAGAACATGAGCACACTCCAAGCTCGTCCCTGCTGCGGAACTCGTCTAAACACACCGCACATGTTTGCTAGAAAGGAGAAACGACAGGTTAGGAAAACAGTTCATAATCAACACCTAAAGTATATATTGGTAATATCCTAAAGAAATCAGAATACAGCATTTACAAAGTCTGAGCAATAATGCTTGTTCAGCTGCTTGTACTGTGGGATTCTTTACATAAATAATCACCAGTAAAGATTCTCCATGAATAAATTGAAATACATGTCATCATTGCCATTACCCCTATTCATCTTAATACTCAAAAGTATGTATTTTCTCACAACAACACTTCCTGGAATTAAATCGATAAGCTATAGACTCACTATATGTTAGTATTTTCTCATTTTCTCATTGTCTTTTCGATATTATTATGTACGATTGAATCGGGACATAGGGTATGAGTCAGCCAGAAGAACGTTCACATGACTGTAACTGTCAGAGCCACCTTTAAAAATGGCCAGAGTGAATATACAATATTACCTTTTCATTATGGCCAGGTAATACTTGGCAAAATGACTCAAAATAGTAGAGTCAGTATTTGTGTCTTATGTTTTAATCATTTATTTTCTTATTTCCCTAAATGCATATTTCTGTTACTATTTTGCCCTGTGATGGTATTAACTCTTATACATTTTATATGTATTACTATGTTGGGGTTTTTATTCTTATAAAGTTATAATTTCGGAACAATCTCTGGTACAAGATTGTCTTACGTGATTAAACAAATTAATATGAATTAATAATCAAATTTTCTCTTGTTTTGTCTCCTAAGAATGGTAATTAGAAGGAATATAGGAAGCAATCATTCATATTTGGTTGATGCTTTAAGGGGGCCATATTATGCTCATTTTAAGGTTCATATTTGTATTTTGTGCCTCTACCATGACTTTAATGTTCAAAAAGGTCTTTATTTTTCTCATACTGCCTGTTTTTCACCCTCTGTCTGAAACCAGAGCCCAGTCTGCTCTGATTGGTTAGCTGGCCGGCTCTGTTGTGATTGGTCAATGGCTTAGAGTTGTCCCGCCCCTTAGCCTATCACGTACAATGTGTTGGAGCGCTAGCCAATAGAAGCGCGAGTGTTAAATAGGGATGTCATTATGCAGTATATCCTTGAATTATACTGCTATATTTTCACACTATTATTGGACAACATTGCCAATAATAGAAACTGAAAAATACTTCTGTTTCCACTGTAGTTACGCACATTATTTAATGTGTTAGTAAAAATTGCAGCAATCAACTCATTTGAATACAAGTTAAAGACACAAGTCACCAACCCACTAAAGCATTTATTCCACATTGATTTAGCCTATTATTCTCTGTATTCAACTTACCCCAATAAGGCTCAGCTTCTTCCCCCTCCTTTCAAAACAACCTGTGGAAGAGAATGAGACTTGTGACATTATGCATATTTGACCAGATAAAAAAAGCAGATTAAAAAGTTTGAATTACAATTGAACTCAAACTGGATATAGTATAAACATATACCTATCCGATTTAACCATACTGCTCTCTTGCACCTCTTCGCTTGAGTCTGTGAAGCAGAAAAAGACGTATCATGCTGTCATTTAGAGTCATAAAAATGATGTGCATCACTCCTCACATCTGTATTCCTCACGACATGTCTCGTCATGCTGTAGGAATCAGCTGAGAGTCAAGCAGCCCTGGAATTCACACAATGCCAAATTCAAGTAACAGCCTGTGTATCTATACGCTCACCGCAAACAGGCTGTAAAACCTTCAAGAATGTGCCCTTAGAATTCTGACTGAAATCCAGTTCAGTTAGGTTGATTATAAGTTGTTGAAAGCATAAATGGATCAAAAACTCTAGGCAACTCTAAATAAATCTAGCTTTACAAAATGGCTTTTTTTATTTGTTACTTCTAGAAGCCAAACAAATCAACAAAACATCACCTCCTTAGCGAAGGTAACACTTGAACAGGTTTTTCCAGAAATCCTCGAAGTTGACTGCAGGTGTTTGTTTGTTTGTAGCCTTTATTTAACCAGGTTAAAAAATCCCATTGAGATCAACTTCAGGTGATCTACTTCTAGCAACAGACACTGCCTTTATCAGCTCGAAACCCAAAATAGTATTGTGTTGTCTCTTAGGGACTGAAACCCACAAAATATATAATGGATTTCCATAAACGTACACATATAAACTACCGATAAAGAACTTGTGAACTTGCCTGGAGTGTCATCAAATATTTAAACTACGTCACAGAAACAATCAAATGTAATGAGCTGAGACTAACGTTGAGTTTCTCCCCAGCAAACATGTTCTACTCCTCCTTCCATTTCTCACCCCTTTCCAGTGGTGGAAAGTAACTAGTAAAGTATTGTACTTAAGTACGTTTTTGACCTATTTGTACTTTACTTGAGTATTTCTATTTCCATACTTCTGCCCCACGGCATGTCAGAGGTGAATATCATTGTTTTACTCTCCTACATTTTTATAACATAGGTGTTTTGTGCACCTGAAAGACACAATATGCTATAATGCAGTACTGTACTAATAATCTCCACAATATTTCAAGTATCCACTATCCAGTATCCAGCATCTAGTATGTCATAGTAGTACAATTGGTCCACATCAACAAACTATAAATGTACTAAATGTTTTTACAAGTATAAAAACAATATAATATAATAACCATACTAATAAAATACTATGAAAAAATCCATTCTGAATAACTAGTACTTTTACTTTAGATACTTGAATTACATTTAGCTGATTCTGTACTTAATAGAATTCTGAAATGGTCCATTGTGCAGAAGTACTTTTACTTTTTCTAAATGTTTATGCTAATGCATTTCTACTTTTACTTAATCAATATTTTGGAATCACTTACTTGTGATGGAATATTTTAAGACCTTTGAGTACTTCTTCCAACACTGCCCCTTTGTCAACATTGAACTCCCTCCATTCATCAAAAAAATGCTCTACTTCTGCGTAAATCGAGAAAACGAATACACAAATCATATCATTGTTATGCATTTCAATCTGCTGATTAGTAACCCAAGAAAAACGACTCTGTAAATGATTATGGGCCACAACCTTAACTCTGGGAAAGACTGCACTGTAATAATAACAATAATAATAATAATATTGGGAGGGATGAAACCCTCTTTAATGGTCACACATGCAGAGCACACAGCACATGCTAACACTCGTCATGTAATTAAGTAGATTATTCTGTCAGAGTCACATTGTGTGGATCCCGTACAGGAGCTCTAGGTCTGTTGTGTTGTACCTGAACAGGTAGCAGCAGAAGATGAGGGTGAGCATGAGGATGAAGAGGCCGATGCCCAGGATGATGATGTAGACATTGAGCGGCAGGTGGAAGAGCTCTTCAGAGGTCATCGTGCAGTAGGGATCGTCACACAGACACCCTGAGACGATAGGACACATAAAAGAAAGATTACAGAAATGAAAAAGGGAAAAAATGGATGCATACATAAAACATAAAGCAACGGGAGGAAGAAAATACATAACAGCAGCAGATGATTTCCATATTTCCTCAGATTTGTATTTTTGTCCGAGTGAAAGCCTCTGAAACTGCATTTAAAAAAATGCTTTGTGAGCTAGCCATTAAATATGTATTTAAACTAGTACAAATATTAATTCATGTGGAGGCTTCCTACATACAGTGAACGAATAACAATTTTGACAATTAAATACTATTTATCAAACTGCATCATATCCATCATATCAGCATATATAATATAGCATGACGGCATTATAGTCCAAACCAAATCAAGCTTGTTTTCACACAAAGAACAAGGCACTCATGAACAAAGCCTAATGTTAGTAAAAATGCGAATAAGTATATATTAATGTGGTCAAATGCATTTGGAAAATTACATTTTTTAGACATGAATAGCCTCAGTTAACAAAGCAGCAGTCAGTTAATTCCCATGTAAGGAATGTAGCATACATCATGTGGCATTTAGAAACAGAGCAGAAATGACAAAGACATTTTTTTACGACTTTCAAAACAAAGTGCATACAGAGGGTTTTACAAATGGCATTTAAAGAATGTTGATCCATTTGAAAGCAATGAGAGGTTTAGCTAGTGTGTGTCTGTTTGAATAATGTATGCATAAAGGATTTGAGTAGTGGTTTCATTTCGTGGATGATCTGATTATTGGACTTGTTCTTTAGTACCCAAACCTGAAAGCTCACTTTTCATTGTGGAATTGTGGATTGCAGAACAACTTTTAAGATGACAATCTCACTGTTGACAGAATCAAAACGGTCCCCTTATAGATAGTGGGACAAGTGCATGACCGTATTATCTTACAGTAAACACTCTCACTCTTAAAGTGGAGCATAGGTCGTCCAAAAATTCTGTTCACTTTTATCTTTCTTTTTAGCAATAAGTCATTGCATTGCAAGCCACGAGTAAGTCTCAAGTCTTTTAATGCAGTCCCAAGTCATAACAGGAAAGTCCGAAGTCCTAAAATTTGAGTTTTTGAGTCCTAAGTTAGTCGTTTTGCATACTACAACATTCATTTTCTGTTGATCACACCATAGTCATGTACAAGAACAATATTATATTGGTATCATTTTTCAAACTGGCAGTCAGTACGAAATGTTAGATCTTCAAGGTCCTTTCCTGCAGCTTGATTGGCTGCTGTGAGATTAGTTCAAAGAAAGTTGATCTGGGGAACTCAGTGTAGACTTGCTGGGAAAGAATAGTGTTAAAGTTGGTTGATTCCGGAGATAAGTGGATTTGGGGAACGCTTTAAAAAAAAAATGTTTTAGGGGCAGGTTTTAAAGTATTTTCAAGTCAAAAAGGTCAGTCCAAGTTGAGTTGTAAGTCTCATGATTGAGTCTAAAGTCATCAAAATATGAGACTCAAGCCCAAACCTCTGCTTGCCAGTTTGTTTCAATTGTCCAAACTGGTCTCCTAGACAAGGTATCCCATCATACAGCACCCTGTCTGTGTAAACCTCCTATTACGAGGAATGTGGCATACAGATCTGTGTAACTTGTAAGGCCCTGGCGCATATGCACCACATTGCAACTGCTAAGCCTCGTATTTCAAGTCGCAATGTAATACTATTAGCAGAATGACATGATTTTAGCTGCATACCGTTTGTTTAACTTGGTGAAAGTTGAGGTGCAGTCATGGAAGTACGTCATATCCAACTTTGTGTTCACATAAGAAGTGAGTAAGTGGGAGGAAACGAGCCCATGTTGTTTTAAAAGGTCTACACTCCCATTTTTGACTCATATCTAGCCCTTTCTTCAATGTGATTTTAAAGCACTTATTATACGTTGTTTTGGACAAAGCATCTGCCAAATTAATTAAATTAATTTGTAGTCAAATCTTTATTTCATAAATGATGGTAAACATCTATAGTGATACGGATCAAACCGAGTTAAGCTATAACAGTCTATAACTGGAAGCATTTAGATAATTGTTTCTACTTTTGTTTACTATCCTCCTAATATTCAGTGCCTGCACCAGGATAGAAACCCTACACATATTTACAAAGTTAATAGATCCCACATCAAAATGACTTCTCCCAGCACTGCAAAGCACTTTCATGTGAACTTTTACAAGCATCTTTTGCGTCACACAGGAATGTGTTCACTTCTTGGACCGCGTCCTGGACTAAAGAGTAGGTACTAGCTGGAGTTTAGGCTCAGGAAGAAAGGGGTGTTTTTAGCCTGAGGGGCTTGACATGCCAGTTTTCATTCCACATGATGCATGTCAGCCTTAAACCACAGTAGTTAGCTATTTCTTAAGGTCAAGAGGCACATTTAATACCGTTGAGGTGACCCCTTGGTTCAAAAGTTATTTCTTAATGGACAGGGGTCACGTCAGGGGGGGGGGGTTTTCGCTGAAGCAGCTGTAATCTTAGCACGATGTTGGTAAATCATTGATAGTCGACTGCTAAAAGGTAGGCCACTGCAAATGCATGCAGACTGGATAGGGCTGTACCTGAATACTGTTTAACAGGAACAGAACCTTTGGTTTTTACACTTTAAATTTCTGGCTGGAAACTGAAATAAACTTAATAGTAAAATAATATGTTTAAAGGTCGTTTTTGGAAGTATGTTTAAGGTCATATCAGTTGTAAAACATTTAACACAATGTGATCGTTGTTCTATTGATCGTGTCATAAAACAATACATTAGGATTGGGTTGTGGCAGCTTAATTTAGTGGTAAGTTTGTTTAGCATGTCCTGATTAACTAGAATACGGAGAAAAAAAACATGTCCTATTTTTTTACACACTTTAGTAATGTGTAAATGTCTGCTATACTAGGAAACATGCTATTTAAACTATTGCCAGTTAACCTCTTTTTTAACAGCATTTTGATTAGCAAGCTAACAAGCTTTGTCAGTTAGTTGACAGTTACACCTGGCAGTCACCTGATGTTATTATTTGGAAAAAGTATTTGTTACCTGGATGTAACTCAGTATTGTAAGTATTTGCATAGCCCTCTTACGAGAAAGATAAGCCGCATGTAGGCTAAAACCTGTGCTTAAGTCTAGTAAAGTAAAACCACACCTTCTCCTTCAAAGTTGACCAGTCCGGCTAAAAAAGTCTGAAGCTGATGTGGGCTGCATGATTCCCGCTTGGCCCTGATGGCAAATACTTGGGAGAGTTCATGAAAACGTAACATAAAATACAATGATCTCACGGCATTTCGTGTTATAGTCACGACATTTAATCTATTGATTCGTGTTCACCAACACGATTTTCCCCTTTTTTTTGTGTCACACAGAACGATTTAAAAGCAATGTATTTCTATTGGTAGTGTGTTTCGTGCCTGCACCACGTCTTTTTGTCCGGTCGGGTCTTGGAAGACCGGAAGCTGTGTGGTTCATAAAAACATGTTCTTACTCAATATCAAGCCACGATTATTGTTTTTTGCCGTCCACGAGGAAAAGAAATGGGGCTCAGAGCCTCAGAATACTGAAATCTGTATTTTTTCAATCTTTTTTTCCTTCTAATTTGTTATTCTTTTCTAAATAACACACTGTTATTTACTCAACAATAACACACAATTATCCTTGTTTTTATTTATTTGTTTAATTCTATAATCTCGGGCGTCCGTCAGGAACTGAATTTCAAAATAAAATAGCCGGAAACAGAAGTAGGCCTTTAAGGGACATTTCGAGCATCATTGCGATACACACCCACTGAACTGATTACCCAAGATCCTCAGTTATGGTCTAAACTCGGTGATGGATGTTTTAGCCGCAATGCACGTTGGGATATGGTGTTAATGCGATATGAAATCCGAAAAAACATTTCGGGGTGTTTCTCAATCGCGAGTACGCTTGCTTGGTAGCACATGTCTGCCGAGCATCTTGCTTCAGAAGCGAGTCAAGAATACTTCCTGGCATTCGGAAAATGAAGTGTGGAACACGCTAGCAATTGTGCAGGTGTGCGTCATATGAGAGGCCCCGCCTTACATCTTCCGCCACAGATTTGGGGAAATTGGTCCGTGTGCAAGCATTGTGGGGATTTTAAGACCGCGAAGTCTACTCATGTGCAGACTCGATATTTCTCCAAACGGAGTACGCCGGGCTCGGTAGATTTCCAAGTATACTGGAGATTGGAACAGTACTTCGGCGGCACTCGATGACGTAGTATGCTTGAAATAGTGGCTCTGAAGCAGCTTTACTCGCGATTGAGAAACACCCTCGGAGTTTAGGATGGCCGAAGACACTACACTACCCATAATCCTCAACTATCGTTTGGGACTACAGTCCCTTTGCCTGACAAACCCCGTGATTAATCTGGGATTGGATGTTGGTGTGGCCAGTGCGCCAAGGTTACGCCGAGCGTCAAACAGCACTTTGAAATGGAACGAAACCACGGCAGACTATCCAAACTGGACTCGAACGGGACCAGCACCCCCCCCCCCCCCAGAACTACACATGCTGGCTATTGTGTTTCACAAATAGTTCTATGGGACGTCTCTACTGGAACGTTTTCGTTTTTCCCACAATTAGAAGTTGCCAGTATTAAACACGTTGGTGTTATCAAATTTAAAACATATAATTAATAAATAGGTGAAAAATTGCTTGTGTCCATAATGGGCAGCATTAATATATAACCACATGACAGCTCATTGTTACTTTGTAATTCTACAATTCAGAGGTTAACCTGGTATTTTTACTCCACTACATTTATTTTAGTTACTTTTATCCTGGCAAGGACAAGAAGATTCGGAGACAGCTGCTTCCCGCGGGCAGTGAGACTGTTTAAAAATTGAACTGTTGAAACAACTTCAAAACATTCTTCAGCTACTCAATAATATGTATCTAATACCTAATATATATATATCATTCCAATAACTTGTATATAGACTCGTACTGCACTATTCCACATCATCACTTTATTTTATAACCATTTTTCTTTTTGTATTGCTCTTGCTCTTATTGTTATTATGTTATTATGTTGCATTGTTGGAGAAGCCTGTGACATAAGATTTTCAACTACATAATTACTCTGTAGCTATGTCAGATTGACAATAAAGAACCTTGAACCTTGAACCTTTGCAGATTCTGATTAATGATGTGTATAAACAACCCTTAAATCAGACTTTAGTTACACCTGAGTAAAATTCAGGGAAGGTGATTGTCAAGTGCCAACAATCAGGCGAGATATTAGTTGGTGCTTGAGAAGACTAAACATTTATCTGCAGATCCCTATAAAGTATATTCATTAGTCGTTATTCTCTACTAATAGTTCATTAAAGACTGTATATAATGGCTATTTTGCACATCCCTTTCAAGATTTCAAGATTTTCTACGGTTTATTGAGATATCATATACACAACTATGGTGTAGTTATGCAATGAATGAAAAACTTGGGTCGCAGGTTCCTCAACAGTGCATTACAAGACATCTATCAATATGTGTGTTCCTCCACCATTAAACTGTCAAATTCTGCACATTTCTTATACTATCTACATACATAAGAGTATAATTCATATGTATAATATCAGTTAAAATAAGTGCTTCGACATTGTTAACATTGCAGGAAAGCAATATATTAGACGTTAAGTACTTTGTCAGGCTTAATATTTATCTGTAGATACAGTACCCCCAAAGCTTTTTTCTTATTTAAACGAAGACCTTAACCTAAAGTATTCTTTAATGTTTAAATAAAGGTTAATTCGTTTTTCTGTTTTGCACATCCTCATATTAATATCTTTGTACATCCGGCACTAAACTGTTTTATTGTAGAGATCACTTACAGTATCTCTTTATATTCTATATTTCTATCATTGACCTTCTACATTCCCCCTATTTGTATGTACTCTTAATATTTTTTTTATCAAATATAACATTAAAAAAAGAATTCAATAACGTGCTTTAACCACTAGGCGGTGCACACAAGGTACACACAGCATACAATGCCATAATATATTTGTATTATTAGTGTAGGACACTTATGTATGTATGTATAACATCTGAAGATGTGTAGTTTTATTCATGTTTTCACATAATTTTACAGGATATTGCTATATTATTTCACATGTTTTACTTCTACACATTAATATCTGATTTGTAAAACATCAGACAGAAAGGTATATCCGTCATTTAATGGTAAGCTATTGAAATTCTGATTCCATAGATGTGTCTCCCATCACCCAAAACCCCTGACTATTCTCTCAACTCAGTATTTACATTCTTATATTCAAAGAAAATCAGTAATATCTTTAAAAACTACAAGTCCCTTTCTATCAGCTGTGCACCGTTATGGTGTAAATATCTATCTACCAATTGGATCAAATATAAAAGTCAGCCGAATTAATGTTGATACTGCAAGGAGACATATTGTGTGAAGAGAAATTGAAGATGTTGTTTAATTGCTGATATATTTATGATCCACGTCACGTATTCAGTTTTGGTGGCAGTTCTTCCAGTTTGTCCAGAGGTCTTCTAATCAGGGCTCTATAAATAAAGAACTACGGCAGATGTGTAATATTTAATGCAGCCGAACCGTGTATTACAATGCCGTTATGTGATGACTTTCAAAGAGAAAAGCAAGCACACTCGGATTAAAGTATTATTTTCTTTTTTTTTATAAATGTTTTTCGGATTTCATGTCGCATAAACACCATATCCCAACGTGCATTGCGGCTAAAACATCCAATCACCGAGCTTCAACCATAGCTGAGGATCTTGGGTAATCAGTTCAGTGGGTGTGTATCTGTTTCCGGTTATTTTATTTTGAAATTCAGTTCCTGACGGACGCCAAAAAAGCCCGAGATTATAGAATTAAACAAATAAATAAAAACAAGGATAATTGTGATGTTATTGTTGAGTAAATAACAGTGTGTTATTTAGAAAAGAATAACAAATTAGAAGGAAAAAAAGATAAAAAAAATACAGATTTCAGTATTCTGAGGCTCTGAGCCCCATTTCTTTTCCTCACGGACGGCAAAAAAAGTCAGACATTATAAGATTTAAAATAAAAACAATAATCGTGGCTTGATATTGAGTAAGAACATGTTTTTATGAACCACACAGCTTCCGGTCTTCCAAGACCCGACCGCACAGGCACGAAACACACTACCAATAGAAATACATTGCTTTTAAAATCGTTCTGTGTGACACGAAAAAAAGGGGAAAATCGTGTTGGTGAACACGAATCAATAGATTAAATGTCGTGACTATAACATGAAATGCCGTGAAACTGGGGTGAATAGGTAGCAAAATGACAATGAGGCCTCTGTTTCAGACAAAACCATGAAACAAACCAGCCGAGAATATCAACCAGTCACAGTGGCTAATGCCACTTGCCAAGCAAGTGGCATTAGCTGAGCACCATTAGCAGTAAACATAAATATCCAGTATGTCATCGAAGCTGGCAACATGAACACAGGACATTCCTTAGAGATGAGGCACTACAACCAGGGTTAGTTAGCCATCAATGCCTCCATCCCCTGCATACAGAGTGAGCATGGAAAGACATCTCAGTGACACCAAAGGGTGTAAAAGCATCTCAAGGTGGCTTAGGGAAAAAGAGAACCCAGGGACAGGTGTGGCATGGATGCTAACACCTTCGTGACGACAGCAAGTATACGTTGCATTGGGTAAACAAACAGCGAAGCCTGTTGGAGGGTAAAGCGCAAACAAAGTACAATTTGTTTGTCTGCTGCTACTCTGTTAAAGTTGAGCTTGAATTTCAATCTCCGATTAGTAAGCAATTAAATTATTACTATGCCAACTTTGAACTTGCATAAAAACTGTGCAAACGGTTCCAGTACACTTACCATTACACCACTGGACAGGATGCATCAGATATGTGAATGTTCGGTTGGCAAACCGAGAAAATATTTGAGGTCGTGACCTCTCCAATATCACAAAGTCTGGTTACCACAAAAGCACAAGCTTTGTACCACCTTCTAGGTTCAGAATACTTTAACCCCGATAGTAGAGCGGATGTGCAGTGACTTCTGGTCAGGAGTAAGCAGATCTGATAAGAGAGTTCTCAAGAAGACATTACTCAAAATTGAACCTCATTTGACCCTTAGTGTGCAGTGATGATGAAGTGTGCAGCCACTGAAAGACAAAGACAACAATCTTGTAGATGAACCTGTGAGCCTTGTGGATAAAAAAACACCAATGACAGTATGAGGAAATATACTCCAAATCACATCCAGCACTCTGGTTATGTACCTCTGGTCATAGGCGCAGTCCCAGCTCTTCTGTTTTGCCTCCTGTTCAAAACATTGTCACGAGGCTTTCCCTCCCTTCCTCCTCTTCTTTTCTCTTCTCCCTTCCTTTCCTCTCCTCCTCTGTCCTGTCTTCTTTAGCTCCCCACCTCGCTTTCCTCCTCTCTGGCTGTGAAAATTCTGCCGAGTCTAATTATGGAGAGACAAAGGGAAGGACATGGATGTGTTTCCCGGTAGCACGGCCAGCCAAGCAGGCGAGCAGAAAGGCAGGCAGCCTCAGTGTTCCTGTGGAGGGCAGAGTCTCATCCCTTTCCCTGCCTTCCTGCTCGGAACAAAGCACACAGGGAGGTAAACAACACAGGAACACAACGGGCTGATGTTAATTCAGATCCAGGCTCTCCTGTCTTCTCCTGTATTTGCTTCTCACATTGCTTTCCTTCTCTCTCTTCTCCACTTCTCTACAGCCCTCAGTTTGTAAACAGATCCCTGCTCATGTGATTCGCTGTCTGCATCACAGCTCTGCTTTCACCGCCCCCTCCTTCCTTCTTCCTCCCTCCCACTTTCCTCCCTCTGCCTGCCTGCCTGCCCTCCCTTCACCTCTCGCCCCTCTGGGTTTTTCCTTCCACCCCCCTAGTGCTTCCTTTGCAGCTGCAAGCTATTATTGAAGTGGCTGCAGAGCAGATGGCAGACAGGCAGATGAGAAAACTGTCAAAGTGAGAGACTGCGATATGAAAGGTATTAGATGTTATTGATTCCATGCCATTTGTAGAATTGGTTTACCAAGATTAGTTTATACAAACTCCTCCTTAGATTATACAACTGATTACCTGAACTCACTCAGATAGGGAACTAGGCCGTTACCAACAAGGCTAGAACAAAACCTGGGCGAAGCAGGAAACTGTGCCCAGGTGCATAAACCTCCTCAAGGTTTAAAGAGGCTCTGTTGTGCTTTTGGGGGTTTCCCTTCCCTGTAGTGTTAGGTTTTTGTGGATGTAAATGGTCTGCAAAGGCTAAAATCCCTGTGTTCCCTCCAGAGGGAGTTTCTCTCCCGCACACTCCCCCCCTGACTGAAATGCCTCCATTGGACTCCTTTGTTTACTTCTGTAACATAGTGATATCACTATATAAACTCACACTTCTTTTGGGTAGCGCTCCAACTCATTGTACAAGATAGGCTAAGGGGCGGGACATCTCTAAGCGTTTGACAAATCACAACAGAGTCTACCAGACAGGGCTCTGGTTTCAGACAGAGGGTGAAAAGTGGTGCTGCAGCACAGGCAGTATGAGAAAAATAAAGACATTTTTGAACATTGAAGCTTGTAAACACGACACAGTAGAGACAGAAAATATAATTATGAACCTGAAAGTTTGCATAATACCTCTTTACCTGTCTTACGCTAAATATTCCCCTAAACTCAGGGGGTCATTTAGGAGCTTTGTATTGCAATGTCTAAAGAGAGCTGCATGTGGCCAGTTTGAGTCTATGCCAAAGTTTCGGCCGAAGGAAACGATTTTGACCTTTGTTATGAGAAAATGTCTTTTGAAAGTTTACTATTAAATTGATGTAAGAACCCTTTAACTGGGTGAATACATTAACCATATTAGATAGTTGGGAAGTAATCAGTTGAATATAGGTCAAACACACACACACACACACACACACACACACACACACACCCACACACACACACACACACACACACACACACCCCTTCTTATACTTAATATAGCTGTAAGAATTAAATTAAAGGAAAATAAAAATGGAAAAGAGATGACTCAGTGAAAGCGGTTAGCTAGGAAATTTGAACAGAACAGAGTAACATGAAAGTAAACAATTCACTTTTTGTTTCTGAGGAGAATCACCTTCCTATTACCTGGAAGTTGAATGAATGGAAGGGTGAAAGGTCTGATTACAGCCCCCAACTAACCCTGTGTTTGGTTGCAAAACAATATAATATGTCAACCTATCTTAGCTATAACATGCAGTATGTGAAGCCAACTTCAAAGTGACATAAGGTCCATCTAGTGGCTGATGTGCAGACGTGCAGCATATGGCTACCCGGGAAGTGACGTTTGTTTAGAAGTACATTGTAAATTGAAGGTTTCTCATTTCTCTAATTCCACTCCTCGACTCCTATCCTCCTATCCTCGTGTCTTAGTCCCGGGTTGCGGTCGGATAATCCAAAAATCAGCTCCTAACGTCTAACCCTATCGTCTATTCCTTGACCTCGGAGTGAAACGTCACGGGGTTAAGGGATAGTGGATAGGAGAATTCAAAAGGACTTAGGAGAAGAGACTGCGGTACTTTAGAGAATCCGACTGCACTTTCACTATCCGACGTGTTTATGATGCGCCAGCGGAGGTCATAAATGTGCGCCTGCTGCTGTGGGGAAACTATGGAAACTACAGTTTTCTATAGAGCGGACTACAACATGGATGTATAATAAGAACGAGGGACTACTGTAAACTCATCTAGAGACTCTGCACCGTGCTCTGATGCTGTTGTTTTATGCTTTATGAACGTGGACAACAGATAAACATATTCTTCATGACCAAAGTTGGAATTGAAACAAAAAAGGAAAGTGAAACTTATGCTCGTCACCCTCTCCCTCCGGTCCACATTAATACAAATGATCCCAATACGTAGGATTGTATGAAAAGATCTTAAAATCAATACAAATGTATTTATTATAAACGTTAGTCCTTAACATCTATCACTGTGTATATCACCATTCAAACATCTTTTAAAAGTTGAACAAACCCCACACAGCTCAGTAAAGACTGTGAAATGTTGACTTTATTTGATCATTTCAGTCAAAACTAACGTTCATATTTCTCTTTTTGATTATAATACTGATTAACGTTCAAAACAAAGCACTTTGGCAAGTTACCACATACGTTTTAAAATGCTTAATAAGGACCGTAACTTTCATGATATCATTTCTCGGTCATAATCGGTTGTTTCCGTGAACGGCCGACTATTGTGTGACGGCAAATGCTGCGGCTGCAAGGCATTGTGGGGCAGCATTTTCTCCTCTCCTTTCGGTGAGGGAGGTCCAGTGGTTCCTAAGCTAAAGGAGGTTATAAAGGAAGTTTGAAACCTCCTTTCCTATCATCTACTAACTAGACTCTAGAGAATTCGAACGGCACTTATCATGGCTGCCACTGAAGGACTTCCGGGTCATTTCACTCCGTTAGGAAGGTTCCTAAGCTAAATGGACTATTCGACTTCAGCCTCGATGTGCATTTAGAGAAATGAGATGTCCTTCAACATGGCGCGCTGAAATCCATTTCCGGGTCACTACCGGAGGGCCGAGGATTCGAGGAGTCGAGGAGTCGAGGAGGGGAAATTAGAGAAATTAGCAACCTTCATTGTGAATAATGAACCAGAAGGAAATGCTTAGAGTTAAAATATCACTGAGACTTGGTTTTAATTGTAATATTCCCATAAGATCCTTACGGGGATTTAAGTTCTTTATGCAAATAAGTGTAGTAAATACTAACTTTATCAAACCCTTCTAATCCTACTTATTTTAAACCTCACTGATCTTATGGTCCGTTACAAAAGGGATATTTATAACATTTTAATTAATACAAACAATGTCATGTAAACTGTTGATCACAATGACCTTGTACGTTAATGCATATTTAGACGTAACACTAACTCAGCAGTTTTCAAACTGTGGGGCGCACCCCACTACTGCAGGGGGGCATTGCTTTTTGCATCAATAGAGCTTGTCAGATTCATGATTTCCTAGGGCCATTCAATATAAGAACATTTCACAAAAACAAAAAATTGTATGGACTTATTTTATGCTGTCTGTATTGAACCAAATGTTTTGGTAAAGTTAAACGTCAAATACAAACCTGACACTTTGCTAGGTTTGGTTATACCCAAAAAGACTTTAATAGTTTACCGTTTACTGACAAATAAAGCCCAGAAAGAACTGTAAAAACATGTATCCAGATGTTTTATCCAAAATGTGTACAAAATGTTCTGAGTTTGAAACTGAGGCCTTCATTTTCCAGCCTCAAATATACCTGTCATTCCCATATTACTAAATACAACATACAGCAACAAGTGTCACTCTTTTGCAGCACTTTGTGTTAGTTACACAAGGCCTTTTTAAAAGCTATTCACCTATTTCAGTTGCTCAATTTAGTAATTTACCTGATTTTGCGATAACGTTTCTGACTGCTGAGATTCATGTATTTATTATTATAATTTGCTGTTTTCATCAGGCTGGCTGAAGATGTGTTTTTCAGCAATCTCAGTGATCTTGTTCACAGACGACTAACAGGCAGTCTTATAAGTGCCATTGGTTTTGTTTCCTTCTTGCTCTCCACTTTCTGGGGCGGGCTCCACCTTCTTCGTTTGCAAAGGAAATACTGAGCCTGCTGGAGCCAGTGAAGAGGTCCTTTAAAAAAACTCATAAACCACGAGGCGACGGAGATGTCAGGAAATGTCACTAATGGCGCGTTTCCACTGCAGCGCGGAGCTCGCTTTAAGCGTGCCGAGCCGTGCGGGGCCCGTTTTTGGTTGCGTTTCCACTTGGCCTAGTACCGGCTAGCGGGTCCTAATTCACAGTTTTTCTGGCCCCATAAAATCGTGGTTCTAGGGCCAGGATTGGAACAACCAGGCTGAGTCGGGCTGAGTATGCTAAACTAGAGAGAGAATCGCTGGCAAGGGGGCTACAACTACAACAAGATGAACATATTTGACCGTGATTTAATTGTAATACACGTTTCAAAATGATGCCGAAGTAACAACATACTGATACCGGTTAGTAAAAACCATGAATTAATGCTTTGACAAGTCTGCAGACAGACGGCAGGCGGAAAACCTTTTAAAATGCGTGTTGTCTAAATGGAGATTGGCTAAGCTAACGCAGTATATGCTCCGACCGTCCACACTCACAACAACGGCCTATACAGACATAAATAAACCAGCGACTGTATTCGCCATGACACAGACAGTCTGTGGTTTGTACTTGTTTAACTTTTGTCGAGTCTCTGAACAGATATGAGGAGCTGTGAGCTCTGAGTGCTAACAGCTAACGGCTGTGTTGTTTTTCTGGGGTTCTCATTGAAGATGACGTCACGGCTCCGCCTACACTGCGTTACTATAGATACTACCCCAGTTCCTAAACTGTCATGCAAAATGCACTTTTGTACGTCTTTTATACATATTTCTTACGAAATAAGGTCCCATGGAGGTCCACCGGAAGGGGAGGGACTTCGCCACTCTATAGAGTGGCGAAGTCACACCCATCTACTTCCGGTCCATGGGACCTTATTTCGGAAAAAGTATGTATTGAAGTCAATGGAGAGAGAAAACGTATCTTTCGATCCCGTTTGAATTGTGCCATGAATTACACATATGATGTTTGTCAATCTTAACAAATAATTTCCATGTAAAAAAAGTCACAGTTTGTCGTAAAACTGTTGAAATATAAGACTATGAAAAATACGCAACTAGAAAGACTACAAATCCCAGAATACCGGTCCCGCATGCTGGCTCTTACGGAACCGACTAACTCCCCTTGTGTGTATGTACAGCTCTCAACATGCCCAGACTTGTAGTGATTTTCTCCTCGTTTAATATTTTTCGTCTCATTCTGAAAGAAAGAGGTGAAATGTGCCAACGTGGCGGCCGTCTTGGTGTGTGGTGCGAGACGGGAGATGTAGTTCATTGAGCAGTTTCACCAAAAAAAAGTGTTACTTCACAGTTTTACGACACATTTTTATTTTTTTGACTTGGAAAATTATCTTTTAAATTGACAAACATCATATGTGTAATTCGTGGCACAATTCAAACGGGATCGAAAGATAATCTTTCTCTCTCCATTGACTTCAATACATAATTTTTCCGAAATAAGGTCCCATGGAGGTCCACCGGAAGGGGAGGGACTTCGCCACTCTATGGGTACTGCAATTTGTGAAGTCCCGGCCCGGAGCGGCGTTCTGGTGCTCTCCGGCAGAAGAACTATACCCCTGTCAGACGAGACATATACCACGTGATGACACGTTAGGCTCGTGTTGTGTTCAAGGACCCTGACCTTGGCCAGGAAAAACAGGCACTCGCTTGTTTAATTATTTTGCGGTCTAGATTTCTTTAATTTTTTTCTTTTTTATGTGTGTTTATAAATTACCTCGAGGGCCGTACCAAATGGTCTCGCGGTCCGTATACGGCCCGGAGGACGGAGGTTCCCCACCCCTGGTTTAAACATTAGGCTTGTTTGAGACGAGCGAGACCGACGCAGACCTGCGCAATTGCGATCAACGTCTTGCTCGTGCGTTGCATGATGGTTAGTCATTTTGTCCGACTTGCTCTGGAGGCTCGCCTACATGAGACGTTGAAATCTCGCAGGACAAAGACGCCCGCAGACTTGAGCGAGGCGCGGCGAGGCGGCGCAGTTTCTCTCCACGGGCTGCGGAAGCGAAATGCTTGATGGGAAACGACTCGCTGGTATCTCGAGCTGAGCGCTCATTGGTGGTTTTTACCCCGTGCTGGTGATGAAACTCTCCATTGGCTCGGCAAAAGTTTGTTGTTGTTTTGTGTCAGTTTTACGTCGCCACTTCCATTCACATTTTTCATCATTGTTCCACAATGTTTATCATCATGAACTTAATATCTATATATTTTATACTATGCTTGCACTGCTTACCGTTTTCATACTTTATATATCTTAGCATATTCATACACACTGTTAATACTGTTCATACTGCTCATAGGCTACTGTGTATATCTAGTGTATTCATACCCCTCACTGTTTATTCATCATTCAATTCATTCTATATTTTATTCTGTAGATTGTGTACATTACTTTTCACTTTACTGCTTTTTGCACTCCTGGTTAGAAGCTAAACTGCATTTCGTTGTCTCAGTACCTGTAATCTGTGCAATAACAATACAGTTGAATCTAACCTTGAGCAGGAACAAATGTATTTACTTAGTACATATCTGACAATAACGATTAAACACATGTGTGCATTCTTTAGAAGAGAGAAACTTGCTCTGTCATAGGCCTACTGGGTCAGGCTACAAGGAAGTGGAGAGGAAAATATCACAAACAGAATACTACAGGGTTGCTGGGAATATACAAAGTTCGAGGGGCGTGGGTTTGGCTGGACAAGTAAGGAGAGAACGAGGGCATATGGAGTGGTGACCATAACGTTTGCCAAAGCAAGCCCATTTAGCAGTGTTCCCCCATGGCTTTTCCCAGAAGCTAACATAGATGTGAGTATCATAGAAAGGAAAAAAGAGTGGCAAATAAATGAAGTGGGAATTAAAACGAGTATGTACCTGAACGAAAAGTATTACAATTACCTAAAAAAATGTATACAGATGGATCTAAGAAGCAAGAATGTGTGGGGATAGGCGTGTATATACCAGAATTCAAAATATCAATCTCAAAACGAGTGTCACATAACTTATCAGTTTATACAGCAGAAATACTAGCAGCAATTATTGGGCTACAATAGGTTGAAGAAGTCAGATAGGGTGGTGATATGCACAGACTCACTATCTGCTTTGAAAAGCATACAGTCGACAATAACTGTTAGAGAAGATTTCATTATTGAACTTGACCATTGCTTATTGAGACTTCAGAGAAGGGGAATAGATGTGCAGTTATGCTGGGTGCCTGCACATGAGGGGGTTCAAGGGAATGAGCATGCTGATAAGTTAGCAAAAGATGCGTTACAGAAGGAAATAGCAATACCAGTTTCACTTGGAAAAGGAAAAGCAATAATTAAGAAGAAGGGTATGGAAATATGGCAGAAAAGGTAGGAGGAAGATCAGAAAGGGAGGAGATACCACAAGTTACAGAAATCAGTCATAACAAAGATCTATACAGAAAGGAACAGACGGGAGGAGATATTCATCACTAGACTCAGACTGGATCATACAGGATTAAACGGCACAATGTTTATAATGGGAAAAAGCGAAGTTGAAGAATGCAGGGGGTGTGGAGTGAAAGAAAATGTGGAACACATCGTATTACACTGCAACATGTACAAAACAGAGAGGGAACAACTAAGAGACAGGGTCAGAGAGGCAGGAAGGGAGTGGAGCCTGATGGGGATACTGGGAACAGAAGGTGAGGGGGTAAGAGCTACCAGGAAGGCCATTCTTAAGTATTTGAGTGAAACAGGATTGATTGATTGATTGATTGAAAAGTTTATTAACAGCTTGTATATTGGGTACAGTACAGTACAGCTCAAAACATACAATTGTTAAGGGGATGCAGACCAGAGAAAGACTTTCGTCTTGTTTACATCAGGGTCCCCCATTTCCAATTCATCATATCATTTAAGACATATAAGACATATTTGACATACAGATGGCTTATTTACAATTTACATACAGGTGGTTTTTTACATACAGATGGCTTATTTACAATTTTCATTTTAGATTTCGTTCTAATACATCCTAACCGGACATTTAAGACATACCAAGTCTACAGATATACAGTTAGTAACAGAGTCTAAAATGCGAGTATATACATAGATGGGGGGGGGGAAGCTGTCCATTGTACGACAGGTTGAGATTTGTACCATTACCGGGGCCAGTTTTGCAATGCTTTCCCCCGAAGGTGCTCTTTAAGAGAGGTTTTGAAGGTAAGTATAGTTTTACTTTCCTTTACAGTTGTGGGAAGAGCGTTCCACCTTGATGTGGCATAATTGCGAAACGTGTATTCCCCTTTTTTTGTGCCAAATCTGGGTTTTACATGATTTGTGGAGCTCCCTCTGGTGTTATGATCATGGTATTTCTTGACCTTTGGGAAGAATTTTGACATGTACATGGGTACCATAGAGGTGTAGTGGATCTTGTAGACCAGGCCCATTGCAAGTAGCTGTACTCTGTCATCTACTCTAAGCCATCCTAGGTTGTCAAAGTGGGCAGAGGTGAGGTGGGTTCTAGATGAAAGGTCAAGCAGTAGTCTGACCAGTTTATTTTGCGATGTTTGAAGTTTTATTTTTAGCGCCTTGGAGGTGCTATGGTACCATGACGTGCAAGCATAGTCATAGTACCCTTGAATGAGTGCTCCTGCCAGAGTTTTCAGGGTGTTTTTGTTTACCAGAGAGGAGATCCGGTATAGGAATCTAGTTCTTTGATTGACTTTTTTTATTACATTGGATGCCATTTTGTCACAGGAGAGGTTTGCCTCAAGAATAGATCCTAGGTATGTAATTTCCTTCTTACTTGTGACAATAATGTCACCCACTGCAACTGAGAAGTCGTCGGATTTGCTGAGATTATGTTTCGAACCGAAGAGAATGGACTCTGTTTTACCCAGGTGTAATGATAATTTATTATCGGCGAGCCAGGTGCAGATTCTGCCGAGCTCGGAGCTGAGGGTTTTTTCAACCTGCAATCTGCTTGGAAGAATGTAAAACAACGTAAATACAGTGGTATAATTCCACAAGTGGTGATAGGATGATATGGTGATACACACTCTTGTACAGTAGGTGGCGGTATGCACCTTAAAGTTGTTCCGCAATCCGCCAAAAACCGAGAGAAGAAGAAGAAGAAGAAGAAGAAGAAGCTGACTCCGAGCTGTACGACTTCAGGCGAGCTTTTTGAGACCTCCCTCGGCTGCAATCGGCTATTCTCGTCTACTTTCGAGGCGAGCCGCAGCTCTCTCAAACAAGCCTAGTGTCACAGCTCACAGGATAGGTACCTGTCAGCCAATAGAGAACCGCAGTGACGCATCCTAAAACCAGGAAGTAAGTTAGCATTTCTACCACTTCCGGTTCCTTCGACAAAAAGCAATGCAATTTCTCCATAGGATTTTGGAAAATAGCTCGAAATAAGGTCTGTGTTTGACACAAATTGAAGAGACAGATCACGTTTTGTTCTACGACATTAAATACATCAGCAGTGACCTGGTGATTTTTGAAGAGTTTACGTGTCTGAAAAACGATGGTTGTTAACAAGTGGCTGAATAGGACTACAGAAGTTGTCGAGGCCGTTTTACGTCATTACACCGAACACGTAAACACTCCCGCTTTCTGCTTGAAAGCAAGTACCTGCGCTCTTGCAAACTGTTAAAACAAACGCTTCAACTTGTACAATTTTGAATCTGTAGTTTTGAATATGGATCTTAAGTTGGCGTGACGTTGAAGCAGCGACCCTGCTGTAGTTCGTTTATAGCAGGGGTACTCAAATACAAATCTTAAAGGTCCAAAAAAAATGTTTCAATAAGACAAAGGTCCGTTTATTACGGTCATTCAAACTTTTAAACAATTGCAACAAGATTCTTAACACGAGGTTGCAAAAACAAAAATAATCTGGATGCAGCAGTTTTCATTGTTATTGTGTCTGTGCTTGATCCCTCAGAGTCGCAGTGTAAGAGCTGCACAGTTATGAATAAAGGCAGCTGCACCCTCTTTCATTCAGCATTCCCATTATTGCTTTATAAATGTCTTGCCCCCTTGTGTGTCCACTGAGGTTCGTCAGGCCCAACACATCTTCAACAAACTCCCCCTTTGCCTCATCATAAAAACTCACAAACACCAGCAACTGAGCATTGTCAGTGGTGTCAGTGGACTCATCCACAGCTAAGGAAATGCACTGTGCATTTTTTATTCCATCACAAAGCTGATTAATCAAATCACCAGCCAGTATTTATGTTCTTCTGGTTGCTGTGGAATCTGAGAGGGGGATTTGCTTGATTTGACCTGTTATTTCCTCTTTTTGTTTGCCTTCAAACATGGTCTCCATCACTTCAGTCATGCATTCTTTTATACTTCAGTTATTATCCAGTGGAATGTCCTTACCTACTGGCTTAGTTAAATCAAAGTGGTTACTTTCTGTTGGCTGGGCAGTGTAGTTTTACACACCATCTTATTTGACTTTCTCAGGACTTAAAACTGTTTTTTGGGGGCAGACCCCCACAAAGAAAAAAATATATTTACACACGTAAGGTCATCATCTTAACAGTTTTGTATGCTCATCCGTGAGCAGAGCATCAAGTTGACGCGTCTATTACAGCTGAATGCGGCGATTACCATTTTGTTCAGCAAAACGCCTCACAAACTTATTAAGATCAACAGCTTTAGTGCGTTTTGATTCAATGCTGAGTACAGCCAAACTTGACAGTCTCTTCTCTGTCATTGTAGACCGCAAATACCTCATTCCTTCAGTACTTGGGTCAATCATATTTCCACGCTCGCGCCAGGGCCGGGGGAGGGGTTACAAGACGTGCATCTTGTGCTGCATTCACTTGCACTCGGACATTAGAGACTTTCTCTCATAAATGTCAGATGAGCCACAACTTTTCTTTCAAAACAAAGCTGCCAACTGGGGTGGCAGCTGGGGTGGCAAGGCCTATTTTTAGGGTGGCAGATGCCACCCCGGTAGGTGAAACTAGGCTACTAGCTACAGTACAGATGCAACTAGATGAGCTGTTAACCAGAGGTGGGACCAAGTCATTGTTTTGCAAGTCCGAGTCAAGTCTCAAGTCTTTGCGCTCAAGTCCGAGTCAAGTCTCAAGTCTTTGTGCTCAAGTCCAAGTCAAGTCTCAAGTCAGGATGGGAAAGTTCAAGTCAAGTCCAAGTCCTAAACTTTGACAAAACGAGTCCTAAACAAGTCATTATGTGCTTTTCACCAAATGTAATGACACCCATCAACAGAATAATACTTAATAATTAAACTGCTCTTTATTAATCACATTAATACTGTAATAATCTATTTTCTCTCTGCTGGTAAAGTAACGTGTTTTCTTCTATTGTAAGAGGGATCAGTAAGGTAATGCTACCGTGACGGTTTGATTCAGAAGGAGTTTAATTGATAAGATCCCTGATGTTGAGGTAACCAGAATGTTTATTTCCACTGTGTACAACATGTTATAAGGGACCCACAATCTATCTTTATGCAAGGGATAATGTGCAGCGAGGCGTCTCTATGGGGAAAAGAACACCTGAATCTAGATCCCTCTGCAGGTGGTACTTTAACTGTATTTTGATGCTAATACTTTTGTACTTTTACTTGTAACATTTTGAATGCAGGACTTTTTATTGTAACCGAGTATTCCTACACTCTGGTACTTTTACTCAAGTACAAGATCTGAACTTCTCCCACCTCTGACAATAAATCCTGAGTGGTTACCAAAAAAAAACCCTGCTCTAAAGGTTATTTTCATTTTACAAATCCTGCACTCAGCTTTGCTTTCTCCAATATCATTGAAATGCAGCCAGATGCTGCTTATTTTTTCGGTTTTCGCTAATTTCTTGACTTTTTCCGACGCGCTTGCATTTAAATCTGTCTCCCCGTCGCTCTGTGTAGCTGGCCTGTACCACTACACCTGCTGTCTTTGGAGCGTCTGCCCCCCACCCTTCTTTCACATAATGGTATGATCCTAGTGTGTCCTCACATATGATTGGCCGCATGGTGGCCCAGCTAAATAAAGACCCGCCCCTGCCTGCAAGGATTCTCAGCAAGAGTTGCAGCGGCTGGAGATTCTGCTCTCCCCGACGGGAGTCTGCTCTTCGAGCGGCATCTCGCGATCGGCGTGTTGGAGACCTCTGAATTAAATTATCAAGTCACCTCAAGTCCAAGTCAAGTCCCGAGTCATTGGTGTTCAAGTCCAAGTCGAGTCGCAAGTGTTTTGTGATTTTGTCAAGTCGAGTCCAAAGTCATCAAATTGGTGACTCGAGTCTGAATCGAGTCCAAGTCATGTGACTCGAGTCCACACCTCTGCTGTTAACTCTCGCTCTGACTTTTTTTTTTTTAAACTCTCGCTCTGACTCTCAGACAGGTTGAAAGAGACGACACACGCATTTTTCCCACCCGCATTCCATGAAGACCCGCCCTACTCTGCCTCTGATTCGCAGACTGTTGGTGGGGGGAAAAACGCTGACGGGATGCTGAATGTGATTGGACCAATGCGTTGACAGACACTCACACAGACAGTGGAACAGTCGGAGATGCAGAGCGCTGTATGCAGTGGACATAGCGGAGAATTTTGACTCGTTGCGTTGTGGCGATGTCTCGCAGATAACACAGATAATACAGATAATACATATGAAAAGTATAATTTGCTCAGAGTCCAGAGACAGTTGTGGTTCGGTCCGGATCCGGACCGGAGTCCGGACTTTGAGGATGCATGGTTTATAGCATAACGTTAGCATTTTGCTTCTGGCAACTAGATTTATGATTCGAAAATTATAAAAGTAGGGTAGACATGTGGATATTATCCGGCTGAACAAAACGTGATCCGTCTCTTAAATGTGTGTCAACCACAGACCTTATTTCGAGCTATTTTCCAAAATCCTATGGAGAAATTGCATTGAGTTTACTTCCGGGTTTTAGGACGCGTCACTGCGGTTCTCTATAGAGTGGCGAAGTCACGCCCATCTACTTCCGCCCCATGGGACCTTATTTCGGAAAAATAATGTATTGAAGTCAATGGAGAGAGAAAACGTATCTTTCGATCCCGTTTGAATTGTGCCATGAATTACACATATGATGTTTGTCAATCTTAAAAAATAATTTCCATGTCAAAAAAGTCACAGTTTGTCGTAAAACTACAAATCCCAGAGTCGCGTAAGTGATGTCACAATAGCTAAGATCAGCGCCATATAGATATAATCTATCTATATGGCGCTGGCTAAGATAAGATAACTTTAACAAGATGCCTGTGTGCTTAGTACCAGGTTGTTATCATACCAGCAATGGGTCTTGCTCATTCTTTCGCTTCCCGTCTGATGAAAGGACTAGGAGTGTCTGGATCAAGCTAGCTAGTAGCTAGCACGTTAGTTAGCATTACAGCCGTGTCATTTTTATTAGCCTTAACATGAAGTAACATGAAGTAACCCAACATGTTAAACAGTAAGAGTAGTAGTCATATTTCGTGAACCCTTTGAATAGTACTGTCACCGGTGTGATCATTCTATAATACACAATTTAAGCCCGGGGGAGAAATGCTAACGCTAACGCTAGCGATCTTCTCTACTTCATGCTATCTGCACAAATGGTTGACATTAAACATTAAAACGACCAGGCAATTCAGAGAGAATCGAAAGGCAGGCAGGCAGCTTTGCATGACATTCTTCAGGACGTGTTTCATTGTGGTGATAGTGAGGGTAGTCAATCGTTTTGTTGACAGTAGTGACGGCCATCTTGGTGACGTGTGTTGTTCTGTGAGACCAGAGATGTAGTTCATTGAGCGTTTCACACAAACAAATGTGTTACTTCACAGTTTTACGACACATTTGTTTTTTTTGACTTGCAAAATTATCTTTTAAATTGACAAACATCATATGTGTAATTCGTGGCACAATTCAAACGGGATCGAAAGATAATCTTTCTCTCTCCATTGACTTCAATACATAATTTTTCCGAAATAAGGTCCCATGGAGGTCCACCGGAAGGGGAGGGACTTCGCCACTCTATACTCCGGGTGATTTACCGTACGGTCAGTACATTATAGTTGGCGTTCCTAGCGTGTATGCTACCGAGCTACCGTTCATAGCGTGTATGCTACCGAGCTAAACAAGAAGGCTACCTAGAGCTACACATGCTAGGGAAAACATTGTTTTCATGCCAGCTACAATGAATGACCGAACGTAGCAGACTACCCGTATAAGATTGCAATTGTAAACATGTTCTTGCTAGCCTAGACTAGCTGTTTTTCATAGTAGGTTGGCATATTACACTGAACAACTAGCAAACGTAGGTTAGCATATTAGCTGGCAAGCTAACTGTATTGATTAGATAGATTAGATAGATACACACTCCTACCACAACTACTACTAACGAATCTAAAACAACTAAGTTTCTCTAATATTTTGAGATTTGCATTTGATTTCGTCCAGCCAGATCAGGAAACTCCTGGCGTATCTGGCGGACAACACATGACGGGAGGACCACTCTGATGCCTCGTCCTAAAAAGCCCCGGCAGCAGCTTACAAAAGATAGGCAAGATGTCGAAAACGCCTATAAAGCTGGCTACACACCAACCCGATTTTGGGAGTCAGAGGCCGTCAGAGGCAGTCGGGCATTCGCGGCGCCCTACTCAGGTTGGTGTGTCCCGCACCGTCGTCTCTTTACGGCACTTTTTCACACCTCCCGATGCCTCCCGACGCGGGAGGTGAGAGAAAGTCGGCCCAAGCAATCACTCTGATTGGCTGTTCACACTACCGCTGCTGGTAAGGACAATTATTGCCACTCGTCGACTGAAGTATTTGCGGTGTGTTCGTAGGCGGGCGGTGTAGCGGGCGGCATAGCCGACGCAGGCGACGTAGCTGACGTAAAAGTCGGGACGCCTTCGGTACGCGTTCTTTGGTCTCAGGTGGGTGTGTAGCGGCCTTAAGGGGAGGAATGGATGATACAGTGTATGTATGTACAGAGGCGCGGGAAGGTATTTTGAGTGGGGGTGCTGAGGTGTTGTCCGATGTGCTAATTACGCACCAACGGGGGGGGGGGGGGTGTAAAATAAATATTATCACTACAAAGATGTAAAATATCATTTTACCAACAATGCGGAATTTATTGGCTACATATTACCAGTGCTTGAATTGGAATAAAAAAGGTGCCAGTACTCTAAATCAGCAACTGTTTCAAGTCAATTTATTTAAACAGCCCAAAAACAAGAATTTGGCTCAAAGTCATATAGTATCCTATAAGGTTGGTGGGTTTGTCTCTTTACTGTATATTTTAGAAAGGCTCACTGTACTTAAAGGGCCCATGTCATGGCCATTTCCACTGATCATAATTACATTGTTGAGGTATACTAAAATAGATTTATACTGTGCAATTTTCCAAACTCACATTGGTTTCGCATACAGCATCTCTGTCAAGCATGTGTATTCAGCAGTATTCACTCTCTCCACTAAACGACTCGTTGGAGCTCTTGCCCCCCCCTCCCTGTGAGCCTAGTGTGCTCCGATTGGTCAGCTCGGCCACTCTGTTCTGATTAGTCAACCACCAGAGGCTCCGCACGCTTTTTTCGGGGAACATCAGTGTAATAATGGCGTCGGTACAGCTGATATTTTATACGCTAACTAACCGAACTGAACTGCAGAAGGACGAACTCGGCGATTCTCTCCCCGACCACCTATCTCTGCATTTACCACAATAAATGTGCCGTGGTTTTGTAAACTCGTGTATGTCTCCTTGCCTTTCCGTTGTGGCCTACGAGCCAGTCATAACAAAGAGTAAGTTATTTTTACCTGTAATAAACTACTACTGTTTGATGAGAAATCAAATCATGGTTTGCTATATATGAATGATATGTTATAGGAGCAAATAATTCAGGGAAGAAAGGATAGGCCTACTAAGTATTTCCATTAAACTTTATTTTTAGAAATGTACAAAATGAACATAAATATACATATATACACGGTATATCATCCATTCCTCCTCGCATCTTGCCTGCGCACAGCCGGTGCCTTTTAGCACGAGGCCTCAGTAGTAGTAGAAGTCCCGTCCCCGTCATGGATTGTCCGCCAGGATCTGGCTGGACGAAATCAAATGCAAATCACAAAATATTAGAGAAACTTAGTTGTTTTAGATTCGTTAGTAGTAGTTGTGGTAGGAGTGTAATGAACAGCTTGCCTGCTAATATGCTAACCTAGCTTTGTTTACCTTGGTAGCTAACACGATATGAACGTTAGCTTGGAGGAAAGGCAACTATAATGCAGTGTAATAAAACTACTATGAACAAAAGCTAGTGGTTCATATTAGGCTAGCAATAACGTGTTTATAATTGCAATCGTATACGGGTATTCTGCTACGTTCGGTCATACAATGTAACTTGCATGAATACATTGTTTTGCGCTAGCATACAGCTAGCCTCGTTAGCTATACATGCAGTATATGTACTGTCACAATGTACGGTAAATCACCCGGAGTATACTGTATGAGTATTCCGTGTGTGTGACTGCAGACATTCTCCTGCCATGACAAACATGTAAGGCCATCTGCTGACATTGTAGTTGATATATTTAAACGCTAGCAACGTAGCATCACAAAAATGTTTTTCCGACCAAACCTAGCTCTAGCTCCGTGTGTTAGATCGGTTGCATACACGCTACGCCAGCTATAATGTAATTACGTTTCGCGACTGACTGCACGGCAAATCACCTGGAGTATACTGTCAATAGGTATTTTGTGTGTGAATGCAGACATTCTCCTGCTATGAGATACATGTATGCAAGGCCATCTGCTGATATTAGAGTTGATATATGGAAACTCTAGCAACTTAGTTAGCACAGTTAGCACTGTGTCAATGGCTTAGCAGTCCAACACAGTTTACACATTTAAACAGTCTTGTTTGATAAATACACAAATAACAATGCAAACTTACAGGTTGTGTACCCGGATCTTCCCCTGCTCCAAACGGTCCAAACAAGCTGTGCATATCCGGCCTCAAACTGGGCAATGTTTTGGAAGCTTTCGTCTGTGAAATGCCGGTTCTTCGAACCTCTGGAGGAACACGCCGCTGCTGGTGTGGCCATAGCTCTTCGGGATTGGTCCATTTCGTTCCGGGTACCGCATGACATCAGGCGGTACCCGGAAGAATCAAATGGGCAGTGACGTATCTCCAACGAGGCGTTTTGGGGAGGTATTTTCTGTGTTAGAGTTTTACTCGCTACAGGGTGTACTTTGAGGGTTTTGACTCTGCACACCGTTTACATGCATAAAAACCTTCATACCACACAAGGGGATGGGTAATAACCGGAAAAGCATGACATGGGAGCTTTAAACAAAATGACTCAGGGTGCATCTGAGATTAGAGGGGGTGCAGGGGTAAAGTGCTATTTTTACAAGTGGGGAGTGGATCTAACACAATATTCTTTTTAAATATACTGAAATAATCAGTAGCCATCTTGTTTTGACCTCATTTCAAACAAAACACAGGGCAGTTGCCATTTCGTGAAATGCAAATTCAAAGGACTCCTTTGTTCTTTGTAATCCATGTGGTTTCACTCCCATGAGGCCAAGTCCTTTATCTGACCTCCATCTTGTGAAGAACAAACCATTCTTCTTGTCTCAGTTGGATTTAGTCTTTTGCTAAATCAGGTTATCTATACATATTGTTGTTGGACTTTGGTGGTTGTAAACAAGGATTATTATATTTTCTCAGATTTGGATTTTAAGCCTTCCAATCTGATTTTTGAAATATTTGTGCTTGCAAATGTGTTTTTGGCTTGTTTATGCTTTACTGTTTAAATCATATTGTGTTTTTCCTTCCCATTTGATTTTTGAAATATTTGTGCTTGCAAACGTGTTTTTGGCTGGTTTATGCATTACTGTTCAAATCATATTGTTTCTCCTTCCCATTTCAAAGGTATTTTTTAGAAAAATAACCTTCTTCTTGTTACATAGAAGTCAGTTTTAGAACAGCTACCTCTGCTGGCAGAAGCTGAAAACTACAACAGCGCACTCTGCTGGTTGTACAGAATTGTTGCAGAATTACAATTATATGCTGAAGTTTATTTCTCACGTGTTATAGATAAACACATACTTCATCACACACAGATAGAATTACAGGTGGTTCCTGATTTTAAGATAAGAAACCTTACATAATTGTCTTTCAACCTAGACTATAGAATATTCAAACACACATTTTTATTTTTTACATTTTATAACATTTGCATAATCTCATGCACATACATTTTTATTTTTTACATTTTATAACATTTGCATAATCTCATGCACACACATTTTTATTTTTTACATTTTATAACATTTGCATAATCTCATGCACATACATTTTTATTTTTTACATTTTATAATTTTAATTATTAATTTACTTTATTAATTAAAAAAAAAAAAAAAAACTGATTTAAGGTTAAGTATTGTTAACTACTGAAGACATAGGATACTTTTATAAAGGAATACAAAGGTACTATTCAGAGGATTAGTAATACATCTTTGATAATTTAGTAATTTCATCCTAGTATTTGAGAAACATGTCACCAAAACACACTAAGTTAAGAGCATTCGCAGTGCCAGGCTCAACTGCAAATATCAAGGAAAGGGTAAACATCAGATCAGATGCTACAACATATCCAAATGATAGACAGAAGACATGGAACCAAATAGAGAAACTGTTTAAACAGTGGCAAACAAGAGGATTGATTCCAGCAGATAATCAACCTGGACCAACAAAAGCCCATAGAAGAGCAGTACTCAACTATGAACATGAACAATGCCTACAACAGCTAAATGTATGCAGGGAAGCTGAACAAAGGTTTATAAGAGTTACAAGTCTGATACTCCATCTGGAATATGCCAGCCTATTGACAGACAGCATAAATGTGGTCCGAATAGCAGACCTGCCAGTGAGGGAAGACATAGCAGAAAAAACAAAAGACGCTTGAGTTGTCCAAACTCCAAAGCTGTATCTAAGCCTGGCCGAAGTCCCTCCTCCCTCCCCAAATGTTGGATTTATAGGAGAAGTCTTGCAGTTCAATGGAGTCTCCACGGATAAAAGTGTCAAAGAATTGGAGTATGAAGTAAGAGTGCTAACCAGTAAATCCAAACAGCTGATGGAAGAGAACATACGATTAGAAGAAATCGCAGAAGAAAGACGACGAGAAAGAGAAACACAAAAGACAGAGCGGGAAGCGCTTCAACTAAGACTTTTGAAGATACAGGTAGTGGAGAAAGACACAGAGGCTTGTAGGAACAAGACAAGGAGAAGGGAGGAGAAGCTTTCAGAGATAGCCATAGAACCAGAGAAGGCAGGCCAGACACCTCCAACAATTCAAGCTCAGGAAGAACCAGAGAAGGCAGGCCAGACACCTCCAACAATTCAAGCTCAGGAAGAACCAGAGAAGGCAAGCCAGACACCTCCAACAGTTCAAACTCAGGTAGTGCCTGAGATTCAGGTGCAGAATCAACAAAGAGGTGGAAGACGTTTCCGGTTTGAGGGATGTTACTGTTGCAGCCAAATGGGCCATTGGTCCAGAGATTGTCCGCAACACAAGATGCTACAAGTACTAGAACATTGCACCACACAGCAACAAGCCCCAAACAACGGCCCTCCACACAGTTACCCCAGGGGAGGTTTCCATGACTACAACAGAGGCAGGGGGTCCCAGGGATGTCAAAGAGGAACAGGATGTCCAAATATGAAGAAGGACATTTTGAAATCCAGCCACATAGAGCCATATCTGTCACCACAGGGAGAAGAGGTGGAATGTTATTTAAAAAATCATGACTAGCATGTTGCATTTCAATATAAAACATCCACAGATTAGTAGAAGAACATTAAAACATAGTAGAACATTTAGCAGACTATTTTTGTAAATTATGAGAAGGAAAGACATTACGAGTGATGTTGTTCCCCCACACAGAAAACTATTGTGTCCACACAGCTAGTGAGGTCAAGACGATGGGTTTTTCACCCAAAACATGAAGAGGAAAAACCTAGCACTCGCCCAAGAGGGAGGGTCTTTACCAAGTCCTCCTGTTTACACCGACTGCAGTTCAAGGGGCGAAGATACACCTGATGTGGAGCTGTTGAGACCTGAAAACAGAAACTCGATTCTGCTGTGGTGAAGTCTGGCTACAAAGGGAGGTGTTTCGATAGGAACCACTTGTCTCAAACCAGTGAAGAAGTCAACAAGAACCCAGCAGAACTAGAGAGTGACTGTTGGCGGGAGAACAGTGACAGGGCGACAGAAACTGGCACAACATAGATAGACCCCGTCAGAAGACCGGGGGTGTGTTTAAAGGGGAACTTCATTCATTGTTAGTTGAAGTATAGTTTTTTAGTCAAACAATTATGTGATATATGGAGTAAGATTACATTTTCTGATAAAACAGACACTTCAGACCGATTATAGAAATGTGTTTAAGGCATGAGATGCAAACTAAATAATATAACACTGAGCTTGGATGAAGAAGTTGTAGGGTTTTTACAACAGTTTCAAGAATCAGTATTTATTTATTTATTAAGTGAATTTGCTGATTTATAAAGTAGTGCAAAAGGCAATATCTCATTTTCAGTGAGGGGCACCAGCTCTTCATGTTCTTCTGCGTGGAACCCTGTGTGAGAATAGTTCGTACTTTCCCTCTAGTTTAAAGAAATATTATTTTGTCATGATATCTTTGTTCAGCAGTGTCAGCCAAGCCTCTAATCCTAGAGCTATTGAGACGCATTAGCAAAACCAAGGGTGTTGTTGTTTTTTTCCGCAACAACAATGATACAGAATACCATGACAAAAGCCATTATAGAACTAACAACAAGTAAACTATTTTTGTGCTAATGGAAGATTGTTAGTGAATATGCATTTATAACATAGGAAGACGATACATCACACAACATCTTTGTACGCCTTGTGGGGTACACGGAGAATTTATATTTATTTACTACAACGTTATGGGTTTTCCATGTCCTATTCATAATAGGGTAATCATTGCAATATTAATTGAGCATTTTATGCTCAAAGGAGGGAGCGTCATGATTATACAGATATATTGATTTCGGTGACGTTGTAGTTAATAAATAACATGTTGTCAACAATGGGTCTCATAACAACAAAAGGTATACCAAAGCTTGGGCCTCCTCCAAGGAGGGAGTGGTCCAGTTTTAGATATTAGACAAATAGAAGTGGATGAATATGTCAGAGCTCTGAGTAATATTTTCCAAGTTTTGTCTACACAGGCTAGGAAAAACTGCACAGATACCAGACGAGACACCAGAAGAGACTCCTGTTCGGCCAGGTGATTGGGTGAGGGTGAAAGTTCACAAAAGACAGTGGACTGATCCCCGGTGGTCGGAACCGTGACAAGTTGTAACAAACTTCACACGCGCTCCGGTTTAAAGGTAAAGAAAAAGGAGCAAATTGACACCACCTCACACATTGTCACCCTTCACTGGCAACTTCCAGAAAAGTTATTGGAAGCTAGGACTGATTTGGCAGAGCTGGAACAAAACAATAAATATAAATACGATTAAGATAGCAACAGCTCAAAAGACGAATTGTCTTTAGATTTTTATAGATTGTACACTAAAGTGAAAACCTATTTTGTTTTTTCACCTGAAAAAGAGTCCAACGTTTTGTTTCTATTTTCGTATACGTTATTTTTGTACTCATCATTTACATTTTGTAACTGACAAAACCATGGATAAAATAGAGATTATGTCAAGAACAAAGCCAAAGCAATTGTGGGGTTCCCTAGGGATAAGAGTCAGAATAGCATTGTTGATTGTGCTCATTACACTTGGCACCTTTCTGGTTGGATGGGGAGTACAATATCATGAAAGACATGGATCCATTAGTTCACTCATAGAAAATGCCCACATCACTAACAAAACACCAGCCGTGTTTCAGAGACTTTCACTTATCCCCAGAGCCAAAAGATCAGCTGAGCAACAAGAGGAGGAGTTAGAAATACCCATTCCCATAGGTGAGGAAGTTACAATCAAGATGATTCACCCCCCCTATATGCAGTTCTTGTATCAAATGATGAGATGGGTTTAAGTGATCGAGATATGTAAGCGATGGGGTTTTACAAATTAGGGGAATCTCCAAATACACTGGATCCATGTTTTAGTCTGTACCAGAAACACCCCCTGTTAAGACTATGGACAACCGACTGGTGACCTGAGCAAAATTATTGAAAAGTTATTATAGTAGAAACAGGGTACCAACCCACAAGGAAAACTGTATGAAAAAAACGATGAACAAAATTCCCCAACAGATTGTGGCGACATTGCACAGATGTATCCAGTCACAAAAGTTACTATTGCTCTAAATAATAGTGAGATTTAAAATATTGGAGAATATATGGGGACGTCCTTTTATAGTGTGTGAAATATGTGGTGCTTGAAACATGTAAGTATTTCAATTTATAGAAGAAAATGGTTTCCTGAAAGAGTTATTTGGAGTAGACGTGTTACAGTGGGTGAAAACAATGTTTAGGGATATAGTAAAATTATTAGTAGACATTAATTGTGTTTAGATGGCATTTAACAAATAAAACAGATAGTATGATTAGAAAATAGAGTGGAGAAGGTTGGATTTATTTTTACCTCAGTGTGTTAGAATTTCTATAGGTAATGCGTCCCGAGACCTGGACTCTCTCTCTCTGCCTGTCAGACTGCTACGACCCCTATCAGACAAAATACCTCACTACAGGAGACTCCTCCTCCTTCTCCATCGAACAGACAGAACCAGAGCTGAACCAACAACGACAAGACTGCATCCAGAACCATCTCCACCTGAGGCATCCAGAACCAGAACAGCATGCTGACATAAAGAGGCATACTCTCATCAGTCGCCACAGGACATGAAGTTCCAAGCTGAGCCACGAGATTTGGCACAAGAGCAGAGTGTGGGACATGAGAGCAGAATACGCCCTCCATACAACAGCGAAGAGACTGTAAAGAAGGAGATGAAATGCAAAGCAGTTGGGCCACTGAAAAGAGTAACAGCGGAAGGATTCAAGAGCTGATGGACTGAGGAGAAGACGGAACCAGAGGAGTTGGCAATGGTCTAACAGAATGTGAGGGGGTCGTGGCTTGAGACAACAAGAGGAGGAGAAAAGGAAAACGGGAATTAGTGAGTTTATACATAAACACACTTATTCACAAACAAACTTGAATTGACTTGATAAATATGTAAAGACAAAAAGATTTATTAGCCATGAATTAATAAATTGGTAAATTAAAATAGCAATAAAGAGGAAATAATCCTAAAACACACTGAGGGTACTATGAGATAAAGGGGCAGACATGATGGAAATATTCACTACACTTTAAGCAGTGAGTGTTTTGGGACTTAGGAGTACAGAGTAGAACATATTCTTCAATCTTTTCATCATGTAAACGAATTATTCCCTAAGAGATTCTTATTCATGGGTGAATTTGGTAGAGATCTAATGTGTTACAATATTGATCTCCAGTTAAAGGGATAGTTTTAGTGACCACTCTATAAGAACAGACAAATCTGTGTTTGTTGGAAAATGTTAAAGGGGACTTAGTACCAAGCCAAATATAGTATCCCAATCTAAAGTATTGTTTTCGCCATTGTAGCATAGTTATTACCATAGGAGAACTGTTTGTCTCCAAGATGGAGAGTTGGAAAAGACACTGGGCAAAGAGCGATTGAAAATTTTATTTTGGAAAAAGCAATATCATTGGGAGTAATACATGCGGGACCTTGGATCACTCATTGCAATGGTGCATATTATTGACAACCCATATCGTTTAGGGAGAAGGGGTCACTCAACCCACCCAGCAGTTGTTTTAAATCTTACTTGCAGCTTCACAGGGAGCGCACGGCACCAAATTATGAGTTTAAAAGACAAGCGTCACCACCTCCTAATGGTCATCCATTTAATCAGTGATGACCTGAAATTTAGAGATGTTATTTAACGTAAAAACATATCCGCCATAAGTGAAAATTCCTGAATTGAACTACAAACCATTGATGAAATAAAATCCTTGATAAAGGAGGGAGTAACTGTTACATGCTCGGACACCCGGGTTCCACACACTGTTAAAGGGGTTAGCATGGTTCTTTAAGCAGACCAGAATTGAAGATAAATTAGTATAATGAGTTATTGATATTCCACCGGTTTTCACACCATTTAAGGAACTTTATCACTGCATTAGAACAGACCACCCAAAGGTACTGAAGTAGGAACTTTTTAAGTGATGAAATTCTCCAACTGTTGTAACTGACCAAAATCTTCTCCCCAGAAATGACTGTCTAAAATGCCGTATCCCAGAGTAGATGTTTGATGGTATCATGGAACTAAAACCTTGTACGCAGTCTTGCTACAGGATTGGACTGGGACCTGTGCACTTGTACAGCCAGTGATGTTTTATATGCAGTACCAATGACAGCGGGGCAGTTAATCAACATGGTGAAACACCCCAAAACCAGTAGGGCTAAGAGACCAGTCAAAGGAGGGAGTTTAGGCTCCACAGTGTACAAGGATAGCATAGGGGTGCCCAGGGGAGTGCTTGATGTTGTAGTTGCATTCCATGTACCCGCACCCTAACGTACCGATTGATCACCACGGCCCTTTCTAGAGAACATATTACTTTCATACTTTAAAAGGTATGAAAGGAGGGAGGGTACATTTCTCATGAGGGGACAGTTTCAACTACTAACAGAACAAGACGACCCACCCCCATATACAGATCGTGATGTATATGATGAGAGGGTGTAAAAGATGTTAAGTAATAGGGATGTTCGATGATGAGATTGTTCAAAGAATGTCCAAATGATGTGATACTTCAAATGACGAAATCATTTGAAGGAAGAACCAGCAACAATATGAAGGGAATCAATGCAATTTACTATACTATTCCAAGATGGTGTATTCTTTATTACCTTATACTATTCCAAAATGGTGTATTCTTTATTACTTTATACTATTCCAAGATGGTGTATTTTTTATTTACTTTGTACTATTCTAAAAAAAAGTTTGTTTCTTTTATACTTTGTAAAAACAAGTGCCTTAACACTGAATGTAGTATGAGAAGGATTTCTGTGAAAGGAGGGAGTAAGAAATGTTCTGATACTAAGCTAATTGCTGCGATTTTGAAAAGTGATATTGAATGTTAAACACTAGAAGTTATGCACAAAGAAAAGACTTTCATGTGGAAGACCAATTCTTCTACCAATATTCTTTGTATTTTTTGTATTTGTGATGACTGTTATTTGAACCATTCCATTTTGATTGTATGTTATTGATATGAGTTATGTACTATTCCAAGTTCAGATGAAGAACTCATTGATTTCAGTATTGTGTTCACACCTTAAAAGGTGTGAAAGGAGGGATTGTTAGAAATTAAAATCAATGTTTTATAGCATAATTTAGTCTAAAACATACCGTCAGTTTAAAAGCTGTCTTATGAAGAACTCATTGATTTCAGTATTGTGTTCACACCTTAAAAGGTGTGAAAGGAGGGATTGTTAGAAATTAAAATCAATATTCAATGACGTAATTTAGGTTAAACGCACAGTAAGCTTTGTCATAGCAGCTGATACCCCCTCTGTCACTGTATGCAAAACCATCTCACCCTACAAGACAGTGAGATATACACAGACACAGTAGGCAAAACCTCACCCCCTAAAAAAGCGTCTGTTGATCACACATACATTTAAGATTCACTCTCAGAGAGATGACCTAATCAGAGAAACTAAGACAATGAGAAAGAGGAGGGAAGTTCCCTCCCTACGTCACCGCCCACCATCGATGAGGAGGGGTCACCACTGAGATATAGAGAGGTGAGGGGGCTCTGGGGAGCGCCACTTCTTCTTCACGACAAGACTTCACCCCTTCACCCCGGCGAGGCAACAGCTGCTCTGTCTCTCCTCTTACCCTCTGCTTGTTGTATCATTGTGCCATTTAATTAAACTCAACCAATTTGAACCTTTTCGGAGACTCCATTAGTCTCTTCATTCTAAGCTCCTCTCCTGGGCGCGAGAACATCGAATACTTTCAATAGTACTCTGGTACAATTGTGGTGAAGGCATCTGAGTTAGATGTATTTGAACCAAAATGTCTACAGGCATAGCAGAAGATGGCATCTTTTTTACAGGAAATTCCAGCCAATCTCTGTTTTTAAACCATGAGCTGCAAAATGAGCGCCTTACCCCACGGTACAGGCGAGTTGGGAACTTGTTTAAATATACCTGGGCAGGCTCTGTTTTGCCGAGGTCCTCTGGCACTTGCGGGCCGCCGAGGGGTGGCGGTGTTTGGGGCGACGAAGACTGCTGCTCCGGGGGCGAGGCGATCAAAGCGGCGGCGGCACCTCATGACGCATCTACTGAGTACTGAGTACTGAGTACCGCCGTACCGGCACCGTGCCGGTACTCAGTAAGAAGTAACGGTACCAGATGGGTACAAATCTGAAGTCCCGGTACTGCGTACCGGTGAGTCCGGCCCAATTCAAGCACTGCATATTACACAGATTATGCACGGCTGCAGCAGCTATAACCATAAAATAATAATTAAAATACCACAAACATGATATTGATACATATACAGATTATGCACATGATTTAGCACAGGGGTGTCAAACTCAAATACACAGTGGGCCAAAATAAAAAAATCTGTACTCGTCGAGGGCCGGACTGGTTCAATGTTTATTGCTAAAAGTATTGAAATGAACTTATTGCACATATTAAACCTGGAACTAACAAAGCTTAAATTATTGCCTATAAAAACAACATTAAATAATCAGTTGCATTCATTTCTTATGGCTCTATCTGCAGCTTTTCCGGAGTCATTTCTTTTGATTACATTTTTCCACAGGCCAACAACAGCTTCAAAAAAACAATTTCCCTCAAAGAAAAAACTCAACATGCCCTGTTGTCGCAAGAAAGAAAGTGCAGAAGGAAACATCCATTGAAACTCAGTTTGCTGCTCTGTGATGCTAGTTCAAGCCAGATACTTGGCATCTCATCTTGGGTGCAAGTTCATCAATGTTTGGGGTCAGGCTCTGAGCTGAGGAAATCCTCAGGATTGAGTGAAGGTGTGTGTGCAATATACCGGCGGGCCAGATCGAATAATAATTCAAAATTATCCTGCGGACCGAAATTAAATCCACCAAGGGCCTGATTTGGCCCCCGGGCCTTGAGTTTGACACATGTGATTTAGCAGATTTAGCGTTTGTAGAGAGAACAAATTCCGAGATACGTTTTTGCGCCATGCCAGTTACTTGTGTTGTTGTGCGTCACGTTAAAAGTAGCCGACTAAAAACTAACAAAAAACCTTTTTTTCCACACCTTTTTTATTTTTCTTCCCTGAAGCAAAATAATTTATTATATAGTTTTAAATGATCATTTGAATAATAATATATCATATAAAATATAATCTCAGGCACAATTAAAGGTAGGGTAGGTAAGTTTGAGAAACCGGCTCGAGATCGCTAGAATTTGAAAATACACAACCGGAGAAAATCTGCCACTTCCTTACAGAGCCCCTCCTCCAACACACACGAACGCGCACATGACCAATGAGGGCACGAGATAAGTTTGTGCACAGATGGAAGGCTGACAGGCAGGTAGACCATCCAGTTATTTTAGCCGGGCCGGCTAAAATGATTGGTTGTACTTTTTACAGTATTATGGCTTCCACAGATGACATTTTTTTATGGATTTTTTGTCAAAGCACTTAAGATATTCATTGCTATCGGGATGTTAAGAGCATTCCATGGAATATAACAAAAAGTGTATCTCGAGCCGGTTTCTCAAACTTACCTACCCTACCTTTAAATGAAATAAATATAAAATAAAAATAAAATAAATGTGCAGACAGGGGAGCTCCGCTCCGCCTGCCTGCCGCTAGGGGGTGCTGCAGCGCCCTCAGCACCCCCCTTCCCGCGCCCCTGCATATGTATATTTACACATGTTCATTTTGTACATTTCTAAAAATAAAATTTGATGGAAATACTTAGTAGCCTTTCTTCCCTGAATTATTTGCTCCTATAACATATCATTCATATATAGCAAACCATGTTTTGATTTTTCATCAAACAGTAGTAGTTTATTACATGTAAAAATAACTTACTCTTCTATAACAACAGTTGTAGGTACAGTTCGGTTAGTTAGCGTATAACATATACGGCTGTACCGACGCTATTGTAAGACTGATGTTCCACTCAGAGCGAGCCGAAAAAAGCACTGTTAGACATGGGCGGAGCCTCTATGGTGGTTGACTAATCAGAACAGAGTGGCCGAGCTGGTCTTTAGCAACAGCTTGTGAGAGCAGCAGAGGTGGGAGTAAGTCCTACATGTGCAAGTCATGAGCAAGTCTCAAGTCTTGACCTACAAGTATCAAGCAAGTCCCAAGTCACTGTGGTGAGAGTCAAGCAAGTCAAGTCAAGTCATTGCTCAGGTCAAGTCAAGTCAAGTCAAGTCATACGAAATTCTGATGAATAAGCCCAGTTTCCGCATTTAAATCAGTTAAAAGACAGTGGCTATGAAAATGGATTTAACCCACACTATGATCTTCATTACATACACAGTTAATCATTTGAAATCTAATTTAGACCGATGACAATCATATTAGATTCATATTAACCCTAGAACTGCAGACAATAAAGCTAGGACTCAATCAAAAAGTCTGTTCAAAAAGGCAGAATTCCAGGTAAGAAAATCATATATGGCATTTGCCATTACACATATTTAATTTAAATGTCTGTTAACACTAGAACCGCCAACAGCATCAGCACCTACATAGATATCATTTTCAAATCATTTAATTTGTTCCTCTTCATAATTTCCTTATAAACTAAGTAGGACGATTTAAAACTCACTTAATTGGGTTCATTTAGAAATTGCTTCAGTTTATCATCATAACAGATTAAAAAGTTCAGATTCATTTTACAATAAATCAAGGAATGATGCACTTCTACAAATAAAAACAACATAATTAAAACATTTAAACAAACTACTAAAAGTAGATGAACTACATTATTCAACAGTTTAAACTTTACAGTAACTTCTGATAATAACACAGGGGAAATAAACGAGGCATCTCTTTCCCTCTCTCTCTCTCCCCCTCCTGACAGCCCGTCAGTATCGGGGTTAGTACAAATGAATCCCTTGGCGGTTCTAGTGTTCATTTACCGTTTTGTCTTCTCTTTTTGTAATGCTTAATCGATTTGAAACCAAGTCTAACGTAGCTTAAACTTAACGTTAGCTTTCTAGCTAACACAACACATGCACGCACCTTTCTCTGTGGGTTTTTTGTAGTGACGAATGAAGTTGGATGTTTTGGTGGTCGTGTCACTGATCTTTATGCTGCAGACCCTGCATACCGCTGTTCTCTTCTTATTAGCGTCATCGACAACATAATCCTTGAATCCAAACTTCACTATTTGTGGAGTAACGCTAGCCGCTGCCATGTTAACTGACGCTCCTGCCGTCTAGTGGGTTGCCAGGTTTGCGCGCACGGCGCTATAATCACCCAATCACGTTTTTCGAAAAAACTAAACTTAATATCTCACTACAAAAACAAACGCAAATATTTAATTTTAAACAGTCAAGTCCTTTCAAGTCATCTGTCTCAAGCTTAAGTCAAGTCTCAAGTCATGAATACCAAGTCAAAGTCAAGTCAAGTCTTTTATCAATGTTAGTCAAGCAAGTCTCAAGTCAAAAAATGTGCGACTCAAGTCTGACTCGAGTCAAGTCATGTGACTCGAGTCCCCACCTCTGGAGAGCAGTGCATTCATCGGTGTTCGTTTTAATGCTGCCACAGTTTGTTGACGGCCTGTGTGTTGATGGGACATCTCATGCTCCCTAAATGTTTCCCCTGCCTTTCGCCAGTTCTTAAATCCTCCTTTCACAAAACTTCCATCCCTGATCTTGTCTGCACTGACAAGCTTCTTTTCTATAGCAGAGCAACAGAAGAAGCACACCGCATTATCACTTTCTCTTATATAGTGAAGCTTTTTATAGACTGCTTACACTAAAATGCTAACTCAAAAATAGTAACTCAAAATAAAACTTTTGTATTGATTTGTTTAGTGAACTTTTTGTCATTGCAGTTACAACTCTCCGCCAACAGATGGGGGTGCTGCAGCCCCCTCAGCACCCCCCCTTCCCGCGTCCCTGGTGACAGGGGCTTTAGCAACACCTGTAAAAACAGAATCTAAACGCTAGGCTACAGCCTTATCATAACCATGAAGAAAATATCACCAATATCAAGCTTTTACATTTTCTATTCAAAGTTCGCTAGTATTAAATGGGTCACATTTCCAAACTAGAGAATGCAATTCCTGAAGAAATTGCTAGTGGGAATGCTTTATGCTGAAAAGCTGACGCTAAACTGCTATGCTGAAATGTAATGTGTAAGAAGAAAGTGAAGAATTTAGATTGAAATGATACATGAACACTGGGGGCTTGAATGTGTGATGAGTGAAGAAAAGAAAGTAAAAAGGCTTGGAAAAGCAGCAGAATATTTGAACTGCAAACTTTTGAACTAACTTGATGGTGAATGATCTGTCGCCATGGCAACGGCATTTGATGACACCCCATAATACGCTTAGATACGTTGATGGCTGCATCGTTACCAAACCTGTGAAGTTTTGGGCCGTTTGGAAAATTTTCACTGAAGTTATGAGAAAACCGTGTTTCATGGCAAGCATTGTGTTGCCATGGCAACAGCATTTGAAGAAACCCCATAATTGACGTAGAGCTGTTGAGGGCTGGACCGGTGATATACAAGCGAAGTTTGGGGGACGATCGGACCGTTTCCATTGGACTTACAGCGACACCGTGCTTCATGGCGAGTGGTCTGTCGCCATGGCAACGGCATTTGATGACACCCCATAATACGCTTAGATGCGTTGATGGCTGCATCGTTACCAAACCTGTGAAGTTTTGGGCCGTTTGAAGCATTTTCACTGAAGTTATGAGAAAACCGTGTTTCATGGCGAGCATTGTGTTGCCATGGCAACGGCATTTGAAGAAATCTCAAAACTGTCTCTTAGATGTCTTCACGGCTGGACTGTTAGCACACATGTGAATTTTGAGCACTTTTTGAACATTTTCATAGGAGTTAAAGGGACATCGTGTTTTATGGCGAGGGATTTTCCATGGAAACGGCATATGGTGAGATTTCAGATTTGGCGTAGAGCTGTTGAGGCATGGACCGGTGATATACAAGTCTGTGTGTTTGTGAGAGAGAGAGTGTGTGTGTGAGAGAGAGTGTGTGTGTGTGCGTGTGAGTATGAAATGAACAGTTAGAACTGAAGTTACCTACTGTAACTCCAGCTTCTATGAGTATTGGCGTAGCCCTCTAAGGCTATCGCTATTGGGTAATCCCCTGCGCACCCGCGCAGCACTGAAACACTTGTAGTCCACGCCCGCCCGCAAGGTGGGCCCCACCCTCGGGCTCCCTTCCGGTATAAATAGGAAGGAGGCCCGACAATCTGCTCCCACACAAAACAACTTTTCTTCAGCTATTCGTGGAGCCAGTGGGGCCCAGAACTTAGAGGGCTACGCCAATACTCATAGAAGCTGGAGTTACAGTAGGTAACTTCAGTTCTATTTCGTATAAGGCTATCGCTATTGGGTTAAGGGCGAAGCAAGATATAGTCTGCGCCCCACTGGGTCCCCCCGGTACTAGAAGCACAGACACACCTGCTCAGATAATAACCCATGCCTATTGCGCCATGCGAATGGCGCATCACAGTCCCTGGAATATAGCATAACATGAATATTTACCAGACGGTAACTGGTGGGAAAGCGTACAACAGTCCCCTGGGCCACGGTCGATGTGCGAACGCGTCCACCCCCAGGGGGGGGTGGTCCTGCGCGTTCATGTTTATGTTTATGTTTATTAAGGATCCCCATTAGCTTTTGCTCTTGACAAAAGCTACTCTTCCTGGGGTCCGACACTTAAAACAATACAACAATAATACAACAATAATACAACAATAATACAACAATAATACAAAAACATTCAAGACATAACTCCTGACATCATTAACAATATTAACAACATCACCAATATCATCAACAATTTCCAACATCATCAACAATCTCATCCACTTACAACATCAATCTCAGCCAAGGATGAGTGCACAAGACACCCACCAGTACAAAGCATGAGATCAAATTAAATTAGGGATCACAGCTCACAAGGGTACATGGTCATTAGTAGATGGCCCTTCAATCTCTTCTTGAAAGAGGCTCTGGACTCTATTTCAGCAAGGTAGTTTGGCAATGAGTTCCATTCCTTTATAGCTCTATAAGTCACAGAAGATTTCAGAAGATTGGTCCTGGGTTTAGGTGCCAGTAGATGGCCTGATGTAGCTTGTCTAGTCCTATGGTCATGCTCGTCTCTTGTATAAACTATTTGATCATAAAAATACAGTGGTTTTTTGCTAAATTGGACATTTTTTTGAAAAGTGATAACACGAGATTGCAGACGTTTCTCAACCGGAAGCCATGATAGGTTTCTATGCATAACTCCAATATGAGTGCGCTTCGAACAGTGGAGAGCTAGTCTGGCAGCCTTGTTTTGAGCTATTTGTAATAGGTGCGTTCACACCGGAGTACTTTGGTGTACTTTTCCCACAATAGTTCATCAGAACTACGATATATTTGCGTTCACACCAAAAAGCCCCAGGAACTAAAGTAGCTCAAATGAGTTCTTTTCAGTCCCTGCTGCAGAGCAGGGACTGTCGTGGGAGAAAATAGTTCGTACGTCTGATTGGCTGTGCGGAATGCAAACCACGCCCGTTTGACTCTGAATTGTTTTTTGGAAGCGGCCATTGTATTTGTATTGTATTTCTACTGAATGCCGTTTCCGTGGATCAGCAAAGTTAGCAGACCTGGCAAAGTCATGTCGGGACGACTACGAAGGTAAAATAAAATACATGCACTGCACTGTTTTAATCTGCACAATACTGGTCTTAGATGTACTTTTATTTGCTCAGTAGATCGAGCTAGCCATGCTAGAACTTGCTAACGTTAGGTCCAAGCTGGCTAACAACATCTAGCTAGCTAGCTATTCTCAGCCGTGCCCGCTATGAACACGTTTTGACTTGTGAATAAGTGTGCAATGTTCTGTAATTTGCTTCACTAACTCATGGCACTAATCGTGTGTTTCAGGCGAGGTGTTTCTCTCAGGATTAGAAACTAGTTTTCCCCTCCGGGATAAACCGATAATTTAACGTTAGCAATTAGCATGCTAGCTGGACATAATGCTACCTCTGTATTGTTACCTCTAACAATACATTGTAGTTGCTATAATTTCAAGTAATTTGCAACATTCATTCTACATGTTAATGGTAAAAGCTTAAACAGTTGATTACCTGCATGCCACAAAGACTGATGTTCTAATATTTTTGCACATTTAAGTAGAAATATAATTGAAATTCTATTTACTGCCTAAACATTGTTCCTTGTCATTGTATTATCCTAAATAGTTTGACCTTGTTTCCTCAGAAGGCTTCTCAGACTACATGGAGGATCCCTCAGAGAAACACAGTTTCCACGTTCAGTTCCCCCCCGCTGAGAGTAGGCAGCTCCACACCCTGTGCCCGGTCAGCGGACACCATCAGGACTACTATCTGATCACAGAGGATCCCATCCTGACCGCTGCTGCCATACTGCAGCAAACAGGAGGGAACGGAGGTGAAAACACACTTTATACATTTAGATATGTGGAGCACAAAGAAAAGCATTGCTAAAAAACATTTAGCAGCTAAACTATGGATAACAAGTAAACCACATTGGTTTGTTATTCAATATTCAAAAGCTTTTTGAATCATTACATGTCTTGTTAGACGCTTTTATCCAAAGCTTACATACTCAAGCTTACATACTCAATACTGTGGGCAATCCACACAGGAGCACTTTGGGGTGAAGTGTCTCAGGGACACAACGACATGCTGACTGCAGTGGGGTTTGAACCTGTGCTCCCCTGATCCGAACACCAATGCACTTATCCACTGCGCCACTCGCCTCCCTATCATGTCCTGAGAGCCCTCCATCCCCCAATTGCTAGTGCCTTCACCATTTAAAATGTTAATAGTCAAATCAAAGGTGTTCCCCGTGTTCCTCCTGTTGTGTGCCTGCAGAGACAGACTCAGAGGTGGAGATCGCCCACAGTGATGACTCTGACGTGGGGGGGCTCTCTGTTATGGGCTGCTCCCTTTCCGGTATTTGGACAATGTTGTCTCGTTGTTGCGATTAAACTGATCTTGTATCTTGCATATTTCACCTTAGGAAAGTGGGCACGCGATGACAGCTTCCTTGACACCATCATGGCTATGGACCGCCGTGCCATGGTCAGCAAGGAGAATGAGGACCTGCGTGCCAAGGAGATGCACGACGAACGGCTGCTGCATTCACACAAGGCCCAGGAATCGAGGTGGAGCAACAAAATACCTTTCAGGCTGGGCTTTTGGCAGTGCTAAGCGAGCTGATTAAATCCAACAGGCCTTCAATACAAAAATTAAGAAAAACTTGTCGTTGATAAACTGTATAATGACTTGTTGGGAGGCGTGTGGTGCAGTGGTCTGGTGCATTGGTGTTCGGATCAGGGGAGCACAGGTTCAAACCCCACTGCAGTCAGGATGTCGTTGTGTCCCTGGGCAAGACACTTCACCCCAAATTGCCTACACCTGGGACAGTTCATTTTGTATTATTGTGATTATATATATATGCCACTGTTATTAATACTGACACCTAACTTTGCACTAAGGTGTGTCTGCTGCTGAGCCTACCTATTGTTATTATATATATATATATATATATATATATATATTGCCACTGTTATTATATTGTGTTGATACTACTGACACTTATTGATCTGCTGCTGATAAATAAAAGAGAACCTACATGCACGGCACTAGCATCATGACTGTCTTTGTTTAAACCAGCAGCAGTGCACAGACTAACCTGTGTGTGTGTAACGTAGTTCTTCAGGTGTGTATGCTTAACATGTATGTATTTATCACAGTAAAGATGGTATACAACAGTTTTTAACCTCATCCCATTGTCTTTAACACACATTTAACATAATAATATACTCATTAATATACAAATATACAGTATGAGTACTGTTTTGATACTGACATTTAATCTTTGCACTAAGGTGTGTCTGCACTATTGTAATTGTGTCTGTTGACTGGTAAATAAAAGATGCACTGTACAAAAGATCCGCTTTATTGTCAATTTACAATTTCCATGCTGTTCAGATGCCTCTCCCCAACGTTGCTTCCAGGCGAATTGTTCACCCAGAGAGAGCGTGGGACACGACGCGTTCCGTAGTATTCGCATATCTGGAAACACATACAAAGACACAAATTAGCCCTACATAACTCCATAAATCCAACATTAGATAGTATTAATGTAATTTAATGAACGTACCATTGCTGTTCTTTGGGCGTGATAACGATCATCATGCTCAGCTCTCCTACGGCGAAATATGTCCATAGCGTGTGCTTTTCGTGGTCCAATCCTTTTATTAAGGCTTCTTAACCGCCTTCGCCTCCGACTCAGCATTTCTATTGCATTTGAATGGTCTATTTGTATTTGTGGTTATTGGCTTAAATAACTCAGTTACGAAGCTGTATAACACGACCACCAAAACGTCAACTCCATACCGTGCCTGAGGTCGGAAGGTAAACAGAAGCATACAGCGGAAGCGGAAGTTTTTTTTCTTCTTCTTCTCTCGGTTTTTTGGCGAATTGCAACTTTAAGGTGCATACCGCCACCTACTGTACTCGCCGTGAAGTTGTTTGCGGCCTGCCAGTAAACCCAAAGCAGAAGAAGAAGAAGTGACGTCAGCGGCTCATTTGCCTAATCCACCCCCAGGAACTAATTTTGGTGTGAACGCGATCTGCTTTAGTTCATCAGAACTAAAGAGCTCTCATGAACTAAAGTTCTCATGAACTACTGTGGGAAAAGTACTTGGTGTGAACGCCCCTAATTTCTGTATATGTGTTTTTGCTGCTGATGACCATATGACCGGACAGTACTCAAGATGTGACAAAACCAGAGACTGAATGACTTGTTTCAAAGTGGTTGGTGTTACATACTTTGTACATTTTCTCGTCACAGCTATGCTCCTTCCCATTTTAGTTACGATACTGTCTATTTGCTTTGTCCACTGTAAACCAGAATCAAAAACAATGCCAAGCAACTTAGTCTCGTTTACCTGTTCCACTGGCTGACCAGCCAGTGTCAGGCTTAATTGAGGATTGCTGCTTAACATATGTCTGGATCCGAACACCATTGCTTTTGTTTTTGCAATGTTGAGTACCAGTTTGTTATTGTTGACCCAGTCTGCTATGGCTTTAATCTCTATTTTAAGTAGATTTTTTAACTCACTGCATGTTGATGCTGTACTGTACATTGTGGAATCATCAGCATACATTATTACACTGGACTTATTTAATACGTAAGGAAGGTCATTTGTGAATATAGAATACAACAAAGGCCCAAGCGAACTCCCCTGTGGGACCCCACACTGCAACACCATACTTTCAGAGAAGCTCCCATTGAAAAAGACTCGCTGCCTTCTCCTCTAGTCAGGTAGCTCTCCATCCAACACATAGCAACAGAACCAAAGCCATAGCATTTGAGTTTGTTCAGCAGCAGACTGATCGATTACATCGAAAGCTGCGCTAAAGTCTAACATGACAGCTCCTACAAGCCTCCTATCATCCATGCTCTTTAACCAGTCGTCTGTCATTTGTGCAAGTGCTGTACTTGTAGAGTGACCATCTCTATAGGCATGTTGGTAGTTCGTTGTCAGATTGTTACTTGAAAAGTAGTATTGAATTTGGGTGTATACTATTTTTTCTATTAATTTACTTAACACTGGGAGGAGACTTATAGGTCAACTATTGGAACCAGCAAAGGATTTTCTTTTATCCTTGGGTAATGGGTAATAACCTTGGCTTCCTTCCAGATCTCGGGGCACACGCCTTGCTCTAAACTTTTATTAAAAATGTGACTCAATGGCTTGGATATGTATTTGGCCGTCATTTTGAGCAGTTTACCATCCAAGTTGTCAATCCCAGGAGATTTATCATCGGACAGATGTAAAAGCATATTTTCAACATATTGTTCTGTAACATTGTGGAATTCAAACATGCACTGCTTTTCCCTCATGATACGATCTTTAATGATGTGATGTGACACTGTGTCCTCGACTGCACCCATGGCATTCCTCAGCTTGTCTACTTTATTTGTAAAATAATCATTAAAATGATTTGCAATATCTGCTGGCTTGGTAATGAATTTACCCTCGGTTTCTATAAAGGAAGGCTGCATGTTTGAGTTCCTCCCCATTATGTTATTCAATATTTTCCATAATTTCTTTCCATCATTCTTAGTATCACTGATTTCCTGCATGTAGTATTCCCTCTTTCTACATATTCAATTTGGTTACCGCATTTCTTAGTTTACAGTAATGTTGTTTGTCACATAGAGAACCTGTTCTGTCTGCAGTTTTTTTAGCATCATCTCGTTGGACCATGAAACTTCTCATCTCGTCATTCAACCAAAGTGCACACTTTGGTTGCCCGGTGGCAGACCATTTTCTCATAGGAACATGCTGATCGGCAATCCCCATGAAAGACTTCATAAATACTCCCAGTGCTTTTTCTGGGTTTTCCTCATGGCAAACATCAAACCATTGCATATTCTTTACCTCCTCTACAAATTGTTCCTGATTAAACCCCTTATAAGACCTTCTATAATTTACAGTATCTTGGAGCCAGTCTTAGGTATTTTGCTCTTGCGTACTATGGCAACTAAGTTGTGATCACTAAAGCCAACTGTCAGTGACAACACTTTAGCGCAGTGCTCTGGCCTGTTAGTATAAATGTGGTCAATGCAGGTCGTTGTAATAGCCCCATGTTTATTTGTAGCCCTTCTGGTTGTTGATGTTATTACCTGAGTCATATTACACATTTTGGCAGCTAATGCAATCTTGTTCCACATGGGGCATTTCTCATTGAAGGCATTGATATTTAGGTCTCCCATGAAATATATTTCGCTATTACACTCAGCTGCATTATCTACCATTTCACAAATACCATCTAGATAGTTTGAATTGGCACTCGGTGGCCTATAACAGCATCCAATTAATATGGGTTTTAAATTTGGCAATTGTATTTGTAACCATAAAGCTTCTATTTCATTTTTCATTAGGTCGTATCGTACTTTAGCTGGAAGACCAGAGAGAACCAGAGGGCGCATTGCGCGTTCCCGCGTGTGGCGAACAGATCCACCTCTGCTCTCCCGAACCGGCTCCATACCTGGGAGACCAGCTTGGGATGGAGGCTCCAGTCCCCCTGGCGAGGACCTCCTCTGGACATGAGGTCTGCCCCTTTGTTCAGTTCGCCGGGAACATACATTGCTCTGATGGAGAGCAAGTGTGCGCGCGCCCAGATCAACAGCGGCCTGGCTGTGTTCAGAAGCTGCGCTGAGCGTACTCCGCCCTGGCGATTGATGTAGGCTGCCGCGGCTTTGTTGTCTGTGCGAATCAACACATGCTGATTCCCCAGCAACCGGGCAAAATGCTGGATTACTCTCCGTACGGAGAGCAATTCCAGCACGTTTATGTGGAGGGACATGTGAGCCGGCCACTGTCCCCCCACTGCCTGCGACATACACGTTCCTCCCCACCCTGAGAGAGATGCGTCTGTGAACACCGAGATGTGTGACGTAACTCTGCCCAGGGGCACACCCGCTGACAGGACGTGGGGACTTTTCCAATAGGCTAAGTCTGAACCCACGGAAGGAGGGATGGCCACCATGCGCCTCTTCTGTCGCACGGGGTCGATGCGCAGGCGAATAAGAGACATGTGAAGGAGACCCAGGGGAATCACCACGTGACCAGCTGCCATCATGCCAAGCAGCTGCGTCACGGAAAGGGCTGTCACCACGCTGCGAGGTGTGACGCGTCGGAGAAGAGCTGTCAGTGCCTCCACTCTCTGCTGTGAGAGTCGCGCTCTCATGCGGGCTGAGTTCAATTCCACACCCAGGTAAATAATACTCTGGGAGGGAAGAGGGCAGCTCTTCTTCCAGTTTATTACGAAACCCAGCTTTGACAGATGTGATACGAGCTGTACCGTCTGTAAAGCAACTTCCTCCCTGGAGCGAGCCAGCAATAGCAGGTCGTCCAGGTAAAATAGTACTCTCATCCCTCCTCTGTGTAGCGGCTGCAGCGCCGTCTCTACACACTTTGAAAAAGTGCGAGGAGCCAGGGAATAACCGAACAGCAGACGGTTGTACTGGTACGATATTCCCTGGAATGAGAAACGCAGGAATTTCCTGTGTTTTGGGATGATGGGCATCCTTCAGGTATATCAATGTGAACCAGTCTCCCTGGTGAACACACTCCAGCACCTGTCTGATCGTCAGCATGTGAAAAGGCCTTTTCATTATTGCCTTGTTGAAAACTGACAGATCGAGGATGGGTCTCATTCCCCCTGTCTTTTTCGGGACAAGAAAATAGCGGGAGTAATACCCTTGATTTTCTTCCCCTTGAGGAACCCTGGAAATAGCCTCTTTCAACAGGAGTTCCCGCAGCTCTGCCTGGAGCGCAAGACACTGTTCCTGGGATGACAGGAGTGTTTCCTGTACCCCATTGAACTGTGGGGGGGGAGAGGCGAACTGCAGGGTGTACCCTCTGCTGATCAGCCTGCTCATCCATCTGTCCATCAGACACACGCGCTGCCACTCTGAGAAATACTCTGAGAAATACTCTGAGAGCGGGCGCACATGCTCGAGATGTGTTGTGGTTGTCATGGCGACGATCCACGTCAGAGCCCTCGCCGCCGCTGCCCGTGAGGCAACCCAAGGTGGGCCTGGAGCGAAAGGGCTGTGAGGGAGCCTCCACACGCTGCGTTTCACTCCGGCTCTCATCATGAGGCGTGTACACGCTCAGGGGATGAGTGGAGGTGGATGCAGTGCTGTTCACATGAGGCGTTATAACGGCGCTCATGGGTTTATTATGACCGTGTGTAGGAGGCGTATCTCGGACAGAGGAATGCCGCGAGCTCTGCGGTTTATTAACCGATAGGTTAAAACCAGCAGTTTTAGACAGCTGGTTTACACAGAGTGGAGGATATGTGAGAAACACTTGATACTGATGACTCAGACAAAAAGTTGGAAAATGAACCCATTTTTGTTTTCCTCACAATCCCCCTCAACACGTCAAAACCGGCTCTGATTCCTCGGAGGCTCTCGTGGAGCAGACACAGAGCGGGAGTGCCTCACTCCCCTTTGACTCACCGCCGGGAGACCTTTTCGTCTCTGGGGTGGCGGGGGAGCGGAGACGCGGGGCGGAGCCCCTGCCGCTGCCAACGGGCGAGCCTCACGCCGCGGCTGCGGTTGCTGTGTGTGTCTCTCCGCCTGCCGCTGTGGCCGGGTTGGACGCTGCGGCTGCTGCGGCTGCTGCTGTTGGTGCCGCTGTGGCCGCCCAGCAGGCTGGAGCCAGCTGACGTGCTGGCGGATGTCGTCCGCCTGTTCTGCAGCCCGTCCGGGCTGATTGTCCAGTAGCACCTTCCTGGCCGTCTCCGTAACAGACGCCTGCTGCAGCCAGAGGTCGCGCTGAATCTGCGTCACCCACGCGGCGATCCTTGCCTGGGAGACAGCGACGGACGCGCACAGTGTGAGCGCCGTGCTGGCCGCCTTGCCGATCTCCTCCGCTTCATCAGCGGCCAAGGTGGTGGACCGCTCCACCAGCGTCACCACCGAGTTGGAGAGCAGCGCGATGTTGTTCGCCGCCGCCGACGCCTGAAAGGTACACTGGTGCACCCAGTCGGCCTGGCGGGCGACATACTGGTCCCTGGGGGAGGCCAACGTAGGGCGCCGTCCGGCGATCATGTTGGCCTGCCTCACCCCAAAAAACGCCGTCAGGCTCGGCTCCAGAGAAGGGGTGGCTGGGAATCCAGCATCTGTGAACCCCTCCACCTTGGTGAGGGGAACAAATGTGGCCACCGGAGCCTTCAGGGTCCTCGGGTTCGCCGCCGCCCCCTCCTGGTACCTCCTGATGGCGGGGAAGAACCCGCGAAAAAACTCCGGCCATGTCGTCCGGAGCACACCTCTCCTGAGCTAGGGGAACGGGGAGACCTCTGCAGGCGGCCGCCTTGCATATGATCTCCGGCAGTTCCCCCAAGATGCCACCTATCGCCGGCAGCGCCGTGGTGACGGAGAAGGGGATCGCGTGCTCGGCCGCCAAGCCGGCACCGTCCACGGGCTCGAAAGCCTGGACGGGCCAATCGTCCTCCTCGGCCGCAGCAGCGAGAGCGTCCGCTCTTCGCTTCCTGTCGTCCGAGGGGAGACGGGCACAGTGTGTGCATGCGACCTGCTGGCTGAGAGCCGCGTACGCGTGCTCTGACCCCAGGCAGGATTCGCATACCGTGTGCTGGTCGTAGCTCATGATATATCCAGAGCCACATGAGGGACAATCTCTCACACAATTGTTGCTCATGTTCTCTGTTTAATCAAAGTGTCTCTTGTGCTTCAGTAACGGGGTGCTGAAGAAAAAGAGGGAGCAGATTGTCGGGCCTCCTTCCTATTTATACCGGAAGGGAGCCCGAGGGTGGGGCCCACCTTGCGGGCGGGCATGGACTACAAGTGTTTCAGTGCTGCGCGGGTGCGCAGGGGGATTACCCAATAGCGATAGCCTTAGAGGGCGAAGCCATATACGAAATAGAACTGACTGCTGTCAGTTGGAGTGATGACATCATCATGTTCCATTACACAGGTGTTTATAGTTAAGCTAACAAGCTCTGTAGAGATCAAATGTTTGCATTGTTCTGAATGAGAGATAAACCTCTTACATGTGAACATTTTGTGGAAGAACCATAACAGATATCTGTGAAATTTCAAAACGTGAAGCATGTCAAGGAAGTTGAGTATCTGAAGTGTAATTTTTGTGTACTTTCGGGTTAATAATGTGGCCTTTTTGGCAGTTTAACTAAAGGTGTGCGGCTGCTGCTGTGAGGAAATATCAGCCTGAAATTACAATGGGTTTTAATGGAGACATGTTGAACGTTTTTGTCACTTCATGCCCTTAAGAGGCATTTTGTTTAATTATTTTTGCTTAATTATTTGTCATTTTCGTTTTCCTACGTTTGTCATGAAAAATTATGTCTCAGGAATGTAGGGTTTGGGAATTATGGCAGTTTTAAAAAAAAATATGAAGGCAAATTTCAAGATTTCCTACACTCTAGCTGTGACATCACGCACTCTAGTTAATGTTAAAATCTGAAGAAAGCCTCTTTACCAAGGTCTGAACAATGCTTAATATCTCTAAAAGTAAGAATCAGATTTAAAAGTTGTGTTACACGAATAATGTCAGAAAGATGTGTAACATTTTAAAGTTGGAATGAGGTTTCTGAGTGAAAGTATGAATGAACAGTTAGCAGTTGAAGTCGCATGAAGATTGTTCAAGTCTGAAGATTTTCTCCATTGACTTCAATGGTTAAAAATGTGATGTATTATGGGATGTATCTCTGGAATTATGAAAGTTATGAATAATCCAAATGATAGCCATCGATTCCCGACCGAGCTGAACGTTTTGATGTTTGAACGGAGTTTCTGCGATGTTGAATGCAGGAGGAGAAGAGGTGCCAAATTCCGGCGGAATAATAATAATTTTGTCCGTAGAATAACATATAGTTGAATTACACAGGGTCCCGAGTGTCAACGAACAAACTATTTTTGAGATTCTGCAAATTAATCTTTCTCAAAGTGTTCTCATGTATGACATTTCTCTGTGCACTATTTCTCAGAATATTTTACCCAATGATACTTTAAAAAGTGGTGGGGATGAAATTGGCAATTTCAAAAAGTGGTGGGGACATGTCAACAGCGTCCCCAAAGTAAATGACACATGTGTTCACAGCTAAAACATATAAATTCTGACTGCTGGTTTTACAGTAAATGGTCTGTGTGCATTTCTCCTTGGATTGAGCATTTTGTCAATCACAATTTCACAATATTAAGATCTGCTTTATAATTTTAACAAAATACATAATTATGTTTCTTTTCAATACATTTCATCGCTTTGTGTGAATTACTCAAACCATACCAATTTGAAGGAAGGCATAAAAGTGTATAAAGGAAGTAATTTCTCACTTCAGTTTCAGAGTTAGTACCTTCACATTGGTGGTGCATGGAGGGAGGAGGCTGTGCACCTGGTACATTTGATCCACATGTCCGGGCAAGTTACAAACACGAAGACTTACCCCCTGGCAAATGGAGACCAATGGAAGGTTTTATTTACATTTGTCTAGGGACTTCAAATCCATCTCAAAGCAGAAAAAGAGCATACAAGTTGAATTGCTTACATACCTTGTCGTGAGCAGGCAGATGCTGTGTGTCCAGCCTACTGGGAAAATTCTGTGATCGCAGGTCATATAACCTGGGTTGTAGGAGAGAGGGGGGGTTGTTCCAGGAGAATTTCTGATCTAATATTCTCATGGGCCTCTCTGAGTTCCTTGGGGTCAAAATTAAATGCACCTACAATTAAGCCTTTTGTTTCGTTCATTTTTTTCATGGCCAAGGCAGCCTCATCAGCATTTGAATAAGTCAGTCCTTGCCAAATGTTGATCCATTGTACACTATTTTCTGAAAGTTATGAGAGGAAATATATATTTAGTTATCTATTGAAGGTAGAGATTTCAAAGCACACTGTGTGAAATTAGTATTATGTTACCTGAACATTGATTACTTTTCCGTAAGGTAAGCACATGATGAGCAGATCTTTAGCAGTTTTATCTCGTTCTGTGCCACAACTTGGAAAGATGGTTATCGTCTGTCAGGGCAAAAACATTTGTTCAAAACTAACACCTGAAAGAGGTTAAGACTAAATACATTTTCAGACAGTAGTTTGTACACTTTAGCATTATTTCTGCCCTACCTTAATATCACTTGTGTCCCAAAATGTCTTCATAGGAAAATCCTGTGGGTAATGTTTAAAGGTTTTACAGTTTAAATAGCTGGTGTCCCTGTCCATCCTGAGTGTAGAGCTGTTTATTAAACTCTATTCCAGCAAGGCAATAATATTTTATAAGGGTTTTTTATTTGAATTTGATATTGACATTCGCTCCCATGGAGACCAATAACATTCTAATGCGGAGTGAACTTTTTAATTGAAAATATTACCAAAGGGCAACAAAAGCAAGGTGAAATGTTGTAACATTTATAAAATATCCTCAGAAAAGCTATAATCATTTGTAATAAATGCTATGTTTATGATAAACATTTTAAAATGGCCAACTTGACCATTTAAAAATCGTCATATTTTAACATTCTTACCAGTCTGACATTGCAAATATATTTACAGATACCCTAATTGATTCCTGATGAATTCCTTTGAGCTAATTGCTAACGTCAGCATGCTAATATCCTAAGAAAGACAACGCTAACATGCTTAAGAAAAGTAGGTGCTATACGGTTAATGTTACAGAGTGCTTTTAACATATCTGAATTCACACTAAAAACAGAGAAAAGGCTCTTAGGAATGTGATTAGTTTTACATTTGGTTATAACTACAATATTTGGCAAATGTTGACATGTGCAAAAGTCAGGGTGTTGCCCAAGTCATTAGGGTTCATTCTATGGAAACCATGAATGACCATACAAAATGACCCCCTTTTTGCAATGTCCATTGCAAGTGTAGGTGTTGAAAATAAAAACATTTAGATTTTTTCTTTCATATACAACAATAACTGTTTATATCTAAATATTGTTTTGGTTCATTTACATTAATACCGCTCCATACAAAGAAGTGTATATGGAAATATGCAGATGTTCTTTAAAATGTTTTACTAATTTACTTACGACAGTGTTTACTATTTCATCAATCTCATGCCTGTAACAAACTAATATAATCGATGGTAAAAAATAAGTCATAAGAAAAACACTCTCCTTTATATGTTATATGCAGTGTGATTTATTGAGTTAAGACACATAAGAAATGTTATTGTTTTGCATTTTTATTGAACCTTTATTCAATACAAAGGTCCCATTGAGACACAATATCTGGCAGGGAGTACTGCTGGTCAAAAGAGAAATAAACTGGTACAGATATCATCATTATAAAATAAAATTAACTAAACACAACAGACACAAAAGATACATAGATCAGAAACTAAACAATGATGGTAGCAAGGGATTTTAAAACATGTCAAGCGAGGGTAAAGTTAAGTCTGTTTACAGCTCATTCCAAACTACCATACAATTATATTTAATATTATATCTGAACTGACCAACACAGACATAAATACTTAGGTTTACAAAGAAAGACATGAAAATGTAGAAATACATTTTTTACTTATTAGAATAAGTAAAAACCGACTTACAGGATTAATAAAAACACATTAAAAGGGTCATGGGAAGACAAGTAATAAACTCCTTTGTTTTGGGTAATTCATTCAGATTCGTATTCCTGTGTGGACAAGATTTAGCAACATTTCGTTTGATCGTTACATTTTTTAAGCCTCCAAGTGTGAGGCCTACAATTTGTGAATGAGGCTAAAGTGGTTTGAATAATTTTCTGTAATATGTCAGTCAAAAACAAAAAGTAAGCCTTTTGTTAATAATAGATACAGTCCCTAAGGCTAATTTGCTCCGATCAGGATATTGTAATGACCAGGTTTACATTTGACCTGGGTTTCTTTTATGTAAAACACTATTTTAGAACATGTATGTTACAAAACGTCTGGCTTGATCCCACTTTGGTTGCTTCACACTGTAGTTTATGTAATATATAATCTTGTTTAAGCTTTTAGGGACACATTGTTAAATCTGTGTGCCATTTCCCCAGCAGAGGGCCCCCCAGGATCACATGTGCACATGCAGAGATTTGAAAACACTTGAGTTTCAGAAGATGGCGCTGTTATTTGTTTATAAAGGTCTGAATAATCAGGCTGTCAAAATCAAAAGAGTATTTTTGTCCTATGTTCACAGATTGTATTTCCTGCAACAACTATCACCAAGAATAAGCATGTAGAATGATTAAATCATTTTAAACATTCAAGCGTACATCAAATCTAATATATTTTGACTTTTGTTATTGTTGTGTATGTTTCATTTCTCCTTTTACTATTGCATATTTCAAAGCTGATCATGCATGTCAACAGCAGTATGAGCCAAACAAATGACAAGCATTTTTAGAGGATTGCCACACAGAGGTCAGCCCCCTAGTGTAGTGCCATGATAATATATGTAAATGACCTACCATGGCTGACCAGACAGAACGAGATTTAACCAGCCTACGCCTGACTCTGGTTGCTTACCTCCTAACTTCACACGTGTGTAACAATACATTCCAGCACTGAACTAAGAGAGAAGCTCAGCTTTGTTGACAGGGAGGGCCTGGAGGCAGTTGACTCTTGAGGAAATGACGTGGATGTTCATAGTTCATTTCGTTTTTAATTATATCCAACTGGAGTGAACTTTATTATGGCCTACATTAAGTGAAAGGCATTAATGAAAGCTTTCTGTAGATATAGATGTTTTGTAATTTGCCTTATAAAAATCAGGGGCCACGTTAAAGCTATGATTAGATGATTGACAGAAAAATAATCGATAACTTTTTTGATAATCAATTAAATGTAAATTTGGATCAAAAGTGGCAGAAAAGCAGTTTGCCTTTATTTCCTGCTTATATCATATTACAATATTTTTGTCTTGGCTTTGGACTGACAAAACATTTAGAGCCATAAATATGGGTTTTGAAAAACTGGGATGGACATTTTTCACTATTTTCTGACATTATATAAACCATACTAATAATCGGCAGATAATTGAATAAGGAAACAAATAGTTATTTGCAGCACTAGTCTACAAACACGCAGATACTTGCATGATTACTTTTATTTGCACTCATACAGTACGGTTTTGATACCTTATACAAGCTTGTGTGAGTGGATAACATAAAAAAAGAAAGAAAACATGCATGTATTTTTGGCATTTTATCCCAGTAAAAATCACAACTGTAAGCATGTAGCGGTTGTAAATAATAAACCACAACAGTTAAAGCAGCAAACAGCACTGGACAGAGTGTTACTTACAGCCCTATATGGACATGTCTTATCTCCCAAGCTGTAAGTATGAAGTTGAACTTCAGACACTGGCTTTTCCTAGACTACTTTATTCCTAAAAAGTGGGCGAAGCTGTTTGTGTCCATAATTGTGTGTGTTCTTCTTCATCCAAGGGTAGAGGCTACTAGGAATGGGACAGCAAGGAGGGCAAAGCAAACGACCCTCATGAATCAAAACACAGATAATAGGCTTCAAAATCTTGTTTGTTAATGACAAAGGCTCGGATATGTGCCAACTGTCTGGCATGTAAGAGTCAGACTGATCCAAGGACAGCAACAAACCAACAGTGCACAGATACAATAGGTAAACTTATATTTGAAGATGCCTTATACAAATTGAACTTTCAATATTTTAGGTTTCGCTTTCTTTGGAGGATTTCTTGAGGGATAATGACCCTCTGCAGCCTTCTACATTGCAATCAGAAATCCACTTGTCATGTTAATGCATTATAATCATGCATTGTGGGCTTAACAGAACATTATAATGCACTTCTTACAGTGAAAGAAACACAACTAGGCTAGTAACCAGTTTGGTTGCAATTAGATATTATAAATCAACATTAAAAATCAAACATGCACCTCAAAAACTCATATGAGATGAGTTTGCACAAATAGAATGTAAGCGCCAGAGTTCTGCAATTAATATTAAAGATATGTATATGTTTTTCTATGGGTCGCCGAGACATAAAGAAATGAGTGGTAGACAGTGTTGCTGGGTAAAGACTCAAACGCCCTTCGAAAAATCCTTCCTGAATGACTTTACAGGGTTGTGTACTGTCTCCACTACACACCAAATCCAGTATTTTTCCATCAAGTAGCGCGCTGGAGCACGTGACCACAAAGGAGAAAAAAACGCTGTCATGTTTGCATCCTCAACTGACAGCGGTGCATGCTGTATACGGCTCTTAATTTGCTAAATATAGCCAATGCTATTACAGTTCTGGTCTTTACTGCTACTGACACTTTATATTTATGTATTACACCGTTCACTTTGGTACTGTTGTCATTTCGTGGAACAAATTCTCCTCCAGGTCGTTTTTCTAACCCCGTGCGTTCATGATCGTGTAACCACTCCCACTCGTGGCTGGTGGAAAATTACCAGCTTACAAGCAACAGGCAACTGAATGGTACTTGCGGTTTATCACATTTAACACTGCTCCTGCATAAGATAGCCACTTTCGTTTCAGGATAAATAGCATTTAAAAGAAATACAACCACCACAAGAGGATAAAATGATAAAATGACACTCGTTTTACGCCTCGTATTAAATACAAGTGCACTAATGCGGTGTAGCGTTTACATGAATGAAGGTAATACAACTTGACCCTCAGGAGAAGCAATAAACAGTGGTCGCTTACTTATTCCGATAAGCGGAGACATGTACAAGTCCATTCTGCATGGGAGTCTGCCCTCTTTTTCTCTACGGGCGGAGTAGTCGCGTGGGCGCTTGAGCAAATTGAAATAAACTGACAGCTAAATCATCCAATAAAGCACCAATAAGGAAGTCTCCACCAAAGCTGCAGCCAATCACCACATGATGTGGGCGTAACCCCAGTCCAAACTTTACGCGGCGCCATCGGCTGAAAACTAAACCGAGATGGAATCTCCCAGTCTGAACCGGTTTCAACCGGTTGAGAGTTAGTTGCTTGAGAGAGGATAGGAGGCGCAGGCACACAACCTCTACACCGCCCCGCTGGAAAATTATAAGAGTAACGAATTAACTAGTGAATCAAGGTTTACTTTGTTTCGTAAAATGTATCGGAGGAACATATTGCTGAGTTCGCCGTAATAGTAGTTTTGAAATCCACATCAGTGGTCCTTACCAGCCAGATATCACTCACTGCTGGAGCTGGAGATAGTCAACGCTGCAGAAATAGGAAATATTTTCTAATCAACAGTGATACTGAAGTACTCACTATATCTTGTAGCTTCTTTGGCAAACGCCACTCTTTTCAGTCAGAGCCTTGGACTTTAGGTAGGTAACTGGGATGAAGTGCAAACCTGCCATGCCGTGATTAACGTTTTTGGCTTTACCTTTATAAGTAATAAAATGCATTGTGGTGTTGGTATAAAGTTGTGTTATCTTATGGTTTAAGTAGCCTGTCATAATGCTGCTGAAAATACACGCTAATTCGTAATGCAATAGCATCAATGGGATAAGCAAATAGCCATCGACTGCCTGCTAGCTAGCATTTACCACTTTATAAGGATTAGCTAACGTTGCCTGTCAGAGAAAGTACTGCAACTTAACCTTACTAAATGCATTACTAACCAATGCTGCATCTTGCAAGGCTTCATGCGACACTGCAGATGAATAAAACGCTGTAACATTAAATCTGTGCCTCTCCCACCACAGCAGCATCACTCGTGTATCTGTGATGTGAGCGGATGTCAAGTTGATGTTGCTAGGTACTTAGCTTCAGCCAATGTTAACTCAGTGCAATGTAAAGTGTGGGAAAATGTAACTATTGGGACAAACCGTTGGTGGTCTTCCTGTAGTGCAGCCGCGAAACAAAGCGTCAACTTCCCCAAACAGTTGTTGAATGATAAAATGATGTATGGGCGACCTCCGTCCCTGGTATCCTAAGTGGGAGTGGCTGTAGTCAGCAGTGAAGTACCACATGTGAACTGTGTGTGCGACACTCAGCTTACAGCTAGAATTAAAGCGTAAAGGCTAGTATTGTTAGCATTTCCTGTGTTTGTGCCGCCTGCACGCTGTTTACGTTGGTTGTGTTATATGTAACGTTGGTAACTGTCAATATAGTTGTAAGATGCATCCATTATTCATTTAGAACCTAGACTGCCTGCCTCTTGTGTTGCGGTTGGTGTTTGGAGGAGTGAACTCCGTCACTTACAGATGTAAACAACGTGACGTCGCCAAGTATATCCGGCACGTGGCTCGGTTAACCTTCTTAATACTGTCGTAGAAAACAGTTCCTGATTAGTGGAACACAGTAGGAGCACTAAACAGCCACTGCCTGCTTATTTACTAAGTTTAAATATATTGTTTAGTTGTTTAAATATACCATCAAAGGACTGCAATTGACTTTTGATTTTGAGAATGGTGTACTGAAACATTTACAACTTAATATTAACCTATTTTTGGCAAGATAGTGTTTTGCCAGTCTGGTAAAAGCTTTTCTATCACTAATAAAATGACTTGAAGTTTTCATTCTTACAGTAACAGACTAGTATTACCACCCACTGGGTGGATTAATTAAGTTAATTTGTGTTTGTAGCTTGAGTCCCTACTTAGACCCTAAGTCCATACTCCTGGGGCAGACCAGAGTCCAAAATGTGTCAACAAGTGTCCACACATTTTTTTCCTCTTAACTCAGTCCAACAGAAAAACTGACAAAACATTTCTTTGCTGATCATACTTTTTGATAAGCGACAGACTTGTGACACCATGTGCTAAACTTCTTAATGTGACAGCTCACTGTTGGGTCTATCGAGATATATGTTTGTTAGTCAGCTGTTTGGAATTGTTTCTAAACACACGGTTCACATGACTTTGCCTGTTGAATGTGTTCTGTGCACTCATGACCCCTCCCTCTGCTGTCCCTGTTGCAGAGCTCTATGCCAGCAATTATGACAATGTTAGCAGACCATGCAGCACAGCAGCTGCTGGACTTCAACCAGAAATTGGATATCAACCTGCTGGATAACGTGGTGAACTGTATACATCATGGGGTGGGACCACAGGTATGTTGTAAAGCATATACATTTGCCTTATAAACCATCTGACACAAATAATGTTGGTGTGTACTCTTCAAATGTATAATAATGTTTTAAATGAAAGCACAAGTGGTTGATTTTGACAGGCATTGTTCTTCTCTGTTGCAAGTTGGCTCTTAACCCACACCTGACCTAAAACACAACCCATGCTAATTCTCCCTTTTTTGTTCTGTTCACATGATGGTTGCAGCACAGACAAGTCTAGAAACGTCTGTTCTGTTTTCTAGGGGCGCTTGCACAAGCATAGTCAGCTTTGCTAATTTGAATCAGTATGAAATCGATACTTTTGGTTCGTTTTCCATTTAGTCTGGGTGTTTAATAATGTAGAAATAAAAGCAGACCAAAGAAAATAAATTAATTCTGAGCGCACCGTTCAAAGGAGCATATGTATTAATAATCACAGAAGTTTTTATTATTGGTCAACAATTTGGCTGTGTAAACAAGCAAATCAACAAGCGTTGCAAAAGCACTAAGCAAGCAACATGGAGAAGGACGCGCCACAGATAAGTTTGGTGATACTGGCAGTGATCCTGTTTGGCGTTCCTACCAAACCATGTCCTATTTGGCCCAGATATCGAGCAAACATTGAACCTGTGCAGTAGTCTAAGTCAGTCCTCGCACAATTCTTTTTATCCTGTCGTTCACCTGTCTCCATCTCAACAAAGGCATGCACAGGCAGTCCATAATACCTTGCAGTTTGGTTCGTTTTCTGCAATAGGCTTGGATTATGTTCTCACTGCAATCAAATTGCACTAGGGTTTTCTTGTAAGCGGTTTGAGAACACCTTTGGCAAGCAATGATGATGATTAATGCGGTTAAAATCTGTCTTATTTGAACCGCACCAGGAGCTAAACTGCACCTAAGTTCGAATAAAATGTATTATATATCGGCTTTTGATAGCGCCCTCAAAAACATTGGCAGGTTTCTTCATGGAACCTTGATCATGCATCTAAAGTGTCATTCATATTTGTATTACAGCAAAGAATGGCACAAGAAGTGTTGACACACCTAAAAGAGCATCCGGATGCCTGGACCAGAGTGGACACCATCCTCGAGTTCTCCCAGAACATGAACACCAAAGTAAGCTCCATTCCAAAAAAAAACCTTGGTGAAAAGACACTAACCTGTGCTTTGAGGAAGTGTATAGTATTACAAATACCTTCTGTAAAATGAAAACAAAACACAACACTAGGCCACAGTGTTTTTTTCTAACCATATTCTTTTAAATTACGTAGTATATGCTTTTTGTGGATCTTTGTAATGAAAGCAGCCCCATGCACTGTGTGAGTGCATATTGTGGGTGCACATGGCCCCCAGCAGAAGTGGAATACTATTGGCACCATGCCCTAGCTCTTGAGCTATGCAGGACCTCTGTCCTTCTCATAAAAGGAATTCTGTTGGATCTGAACCTACCAGAGGAACAATTGACTCTTCTTTTGAACTGACCCTGTTGTAATACAATACACTACAACATGAAATAAACCTTTTACAACTGTGCCCTGTTGGGTCTGAACGGGAATGAGCCCACTGTTATTTTACCAATTTCTCTTAACCATTCGATTATATCAGCTATATCTATTTTGGTACCAGTATCCTTTATGGACACTGGTCTATATTTCACTGCACACTCAAGTAGGGGTTTAAATTGAAGCAATTTTTTGGATATTCATCAGAAAGACATGACACAATAAACATGCTTACATACATACTACTATATAATTTGCATGCCTTATTGCACATACATTCGAGACTTAAAATGCAAGACAATTCAAACCCCGTTTTATAGAAGTGAAAAAGGCTTTTAATGTTGCCCTATACTCTTGCTAGGTACTGTAGACATATGAGTTTATCTGCATGGCCAGGGATCAGATGATGTGCAGGCTGATACTGTAACGCCCTCGTGTTTACAATCTGATTCATTAGGTAAGTGGGGAAAAAGAAAAGTAACAGATCTGCGAAGATAGAGCTGCAGGCCATAATGTTTAGTTTGAGTGAACAGCACATCGTCAAGGTCATGGGCTCTCATCAGCTCTGGCAGTTAGACTAACTTGAGATAAAAAAAAAAACATCTACACAGATTTAAAATCTATATATTATTTTCAGTTAAAATATATTTGATTTTCCAAATGAATAGGCGCAATTAAGCTATTATTGTTAAGTCATTAAGATCCCTTTCATCTGTTATTTGACGTTCTCAGGTTTGTGTTGCACTGACACAGCACATGAAGCAAACTGCCTACACGGTGAACCCAGTGATTTGTTATTCAGACACATTCAGGGATTCACAATAGCATTTACAAAACAAAATTGACTGACATTTAAAGAAAATCAAGCCTATTCCTTAAATCTAATGATAATAAAGGAAATGGTAATGTAGTGTTAAGGGAATTGGTAATGTAGTGTTAAGGGAATTTAGGTTCTGAGTGTGAAATAAAGTGCAATGCATTCAAGACTTCCTCAAAGTACATGCGTGAAATTTGCCTTTTTTCATTTTTGCTTGCCTGTAATTGTGCCTTTAATACTGACATCCATTACTAATGTCTAAGTTGATTTATCAACAGTACTGTTTCTAGTTCTACATTTGTAATTTGCCAAGAAATAAGGGCATTAGAGAATAAGAGGAAACAAACGGTAACCACCTCTTGAATTCTGCATTTATCTTGTTTCGTTCATTTTAAAAGTGCGTAATTCCGATTTTTTTTTGTAACTACAATAGTTATGATTTATTTTGAACAAAAACAATGTAATGAATTCAAGCTGTGACTATTTGATATTAATCACAATGTTCCATTATGTTTATGGCTTGTAATAGGAAGAAAAGGGGTGTGTCATCCTGTGCATCATGACACAGCTAGGCTTTGACGGCAGGCCTCCACAAGGTCTACCCTTTTTTAAATTCCCTTTGACTGAATTCTGTTCATCCGTTTCTATTGCATCTGTTTCATTGGACAGAGGGAGGGTGCAGGCTGCAGTCAGTAGGCTCCATTGACAGACAATGTGTTGATGGCTACCTTTCACCTGTAGGGATCATGGCTCTGTTCCCTCCCCCCCTTCTCTCCTTCTACAGCACATCCTCTTCCTCTTCTCCCCACAGTTCTTCAGCCAAGACCCTTTTGTAATGTGCTTTGCCCGCTAAAAAGTCGCAAAGTATTTGACAGTTCCCTCCTGATAATGTGTCTCTTCTCTTACCTCTTGTGGTGGTTTGTGCAAAGCGTGGCAGTTAAAGGTGGAACCAAATGTATGCAGCACTTTCGAGTGACACCGGTCAATGGTGTACAGTCAGTGCGCCTGAAAATGAGATTTCACCTTTAATCTTCCAGCACCCATTGTCTGTAAAAAAACTCTGTAATCCCTCTCTAATAACATCCTATACTACATGTCATTTTATTTTTTTGAATCATTGTACTCCTCAAACGATGATCCCTACAGTTGAAACAGTCAGTTGAAGTACCGCTAGACCAGAAACTAACTATAAATACAAATGTTCTCTTTTTCAATTCTTCATACTTCTCTGTAAAGCAAAAATGAATCCGGGGCGTAACCTGTGGTTGGTCTTGCTGTTCCTTATGACACACCAGTTAAAGGGATCTAATTTAGGCTTGCCTCAGACTTGAATCATAATCTATATTTTAGCATTGGGGAAATTAAATCACACATTTTAGGGTTGGGTATCGCTGAGATAATTTTTCGGTTTGGATTCTGCTCATCGATTGTTGTTCTTAAAGGTGGGGTAGGTAATTCACTTCAGAAACACTTTTTGTTATATTCCATGGAATGCTCTTAACATCCCGATAGCAATGAATACATTAAATGCTTTGACAATAAATACATTAAAAAAAATCATCTGTGGAAGCCGTGGCGCTGTAAAAAGCACGACCAATCATTTTAGCCGGCCCGGCTAAAATAACTGGATGGCCTACCTGCCTGTCAGCCTTCCATCTGTGCACAAACTTATCTCGTGCCCTCATTGGTCATGTGCGGGTTCGTGTGTGTGAGGAAGTCTGAAGGAAGGGGCAGATTTTTTCCGGCTGAGTACTTTCAAATTCTAGCGCACTCGAGCTGGTTTCTCCATTCTTACCTACCCTACCTTTAAGAGCTTGTTCAGATTCATGGCATGCTATAGGAGTAATACAATATAATAAAATGTGATGGAGAAACACCCTTTTATTTTTTTAGCAGATTTAAGCTGCAACAAAAAGTCATTATTTATTTTGATATTTAAAATGATTTGTATTATTACATGTATTATTATAGTTATTATTATTACAATAGTTTGTGTTTTTTAGTAACAAAAACATGAGGTAGATTAATTTGATTAATATCATAATCCCTGTTTTACAGTAGTTTTTGGGCATTATGACTACAATTAATAGTAACACTGCATGATGTTTTTGGGCAGTATGACTACAAATAAAGCAATCTGTTCAGATCCTATGTTCGTCAACGGTGTTCACGCAACAAAAAAAAACCTGTGTTTTTTTTTTAAACACTGCATGATGTTTTTGTGAACACGTGTTATTTCAGGTACCTGTAAGATAATAAAATACAATCCAGGAGGTTGAGATAAAGTATCTTTGTTTTGTGTAGTCAAACATGCATTCATTATACACTTTAATCTACACATCATATGGTTGACCTTGACCATATTAGGGCAGAAAAAGCACTTGTCGATGCCCAACCCTACATAATGTTTGTAGGCTCAGTAAAATAGACCTTGTTATGTCTTACACCATTGAACTCCCCCTAGGAGCAAACAGAACCAAAGCTGCTTAATGGATTGTTGTATTTTTCTGCTGTCTTTTGCTGTCTGGTGTGATGCTGGGAGAAACAGCACGACTTCTGCAGTGTTCCAGCTTAATGCTGCTTGCAGAGATTTAAAAAGACAAAGTGAATGTTCTGCGCACTACAAAATCTGCATGATGTGTTTCAGTCCAATTTAATCTAGAATGCAAGTTATTACAGGCTGGTCCACTTCATACTGTTTTTGGTTAGTATTATAAAATGATACAGTGCTTGTTGTTGAGTGTTGATATAATCGCTTTATTCTAATGCTTCTCCCTCCTTGCATGTTACAGTACTATGCTCTTCAGATTCTGGAAACGGTTATCAAAACAAGATGGAAGATTCTTCCCAGGAATCAGTGTGAAGGTAAAAGCTGCTTTTTTCCCTTCTTTCTCACAAGATGTTTTAATTCTGTCAATGCCGGTGCCTTCTTAAATGTGGTGACGTGCCGTTTCCAAGTCGAGGAGAGTTCCCCCACTAAGCATGCTGGTTTGTTTTCTGCTTGACCGGATCTCACTGGCAACTGCAAGCAGGGATTGATTCTGTAGCAGCTGCTTTAGAGAGGAAACCACCAAAACACCCAAACACTGATTTTGAAAGCTTTCTGAAGAGGCATCTTTAAAAGTTCAAGCTAACTGTGCTCGCTTACATTGCTTTAAAATGCTAAAACCCGCATGTATACAATTTCTATGTGACAGTATCTTTCAAATGAATGGTATATGTTTTTGTTGTTGTCTTAATGCACCTGTAGGAGTAAGAGAGGCGGATTAAAAGCAATGTCTTTTTTCAAACTACCTCTAGCAGATGCTTATCTTATACCTTAGTTGGATGGGGATTTTTCATTAATAAAGATCACATATGGGAAATTGTTTACCAGAACATTTCTACTTTTAAAATGTTTTACACTTTAATTGTTGTCTAATTGCAAATGTAACGTATCTAAACATCTTTAAAACAAAATGTACTGTCCCTTGTCACACCTGCTGCTTGTACAATAATAATCTAAACACAGAATGGGATGACACAAAATTGTCTGAAAATAGTTTAAAAAAACAAACAATACAATTAATTTGATAATCATGTGCAAATCATTTGATTCTGCCTTTTGCTCAAAATTCGTTTTTTCCCATTGACCGAAGACTTCCCTACTTCAGACCGTAGATGCCTGAATTTTGTGGCAAACCCAGTGCAGGGCGTCCGGCAAGTATGTCTTTTCCCCCTTGTGTCAGAGTATTGCTTTGTTTTCGGCTCCGCTCACTACACCCCAGCACATCACTTTCAGAACACAGATACCAGTAACAAATGCGAGGGAGCTGAAAACACATTCTTTGAAGATGCCCTGCTCACATTGACAATCTTTAATGTCTATAGAAATCTCTGGGGAAAACATTTGCCCTATAGAAGTTCAGTGGCAGTTGCAGCCCACATCTACCATATGTTTACCACTTTGTAAATGAAGGACAAGATTGGCCAGATCTTCATCAGATCACATAGTTATGAACTGCAGACTGTGTTCAGCTACATGCTGCAGGCTCATTGTCATGTCAGGATGTGTTTGGATTCACACATTTCCTTGGTGCCTACTCACAGTGTTCTTCTGGTATCTTTGTGTGTTTGCCAGGTATAAAAAAGTATGTTGTTGGTCTCATTATCAAGACTTCATCAGATGCATCAAATGTGGAGGTGAGTACCTTTTTAGAATTCAAATTAAACATTTTTTTGGGGTAAAATGGGTTTTAAATTAGTATAGAACTTAATTACAACTTTGAAATGAAAATGTCTCTAGGGTAAGCCAAAACAAACAAAAGTATTGGTGAGTTAAAGTAAAAGGTTTAACAAAAAATCTAAAAGTTGTTGACCAATCACAACAGAGCCGGCCAGCTAACCAATCAGAGCAGACTGGGCTCTGGTTTCAGACAGAGGGTAAAAAGAGGTGCTGCAGCACAGGCAGTCTGAGAAAAATAAAGAGCTTTTTGAACATTATAGCATGGAAACATGTCCCAGCAGAGGCACAAAATACATATGAACTTGCAAATAAGCAAAATATGGTACCTTTTTAAATAGTACATTTGTGGTAAAATACATTTCTTTGAGATGTAGTGAGCAAACAACTAAATAAATGAGAACATTTTGGTAAAGTATTCCTTTAGGAAGTGTTTAACCTACACTGACACTAACCTCGCAGCATGTGGCTCTCTGCTGTTCTAAACAGAAATGCTCTGCAGCTGTGTGAATCAACTCAAGTGAAAAGCACTGATTGGGTTTAAAAAGTGTATCCCTTCTTCTGGATTACGGTCACTCATTAATGAGCGGCACACCTGAAAGCATGCATCTCTCACATGAGAGCTTTCTGAGCAAACTGTATGATCATCACATGGGGAGCAGGAAGCATGTTGGGTAATGTGTGTAGGGAGTTTCAAAAACCTTACCTAACCTAAGTTGTGTTGTAATAAATCAATATTTTTCCCTTAAGTGCCTTAGATTAAAGACAAATAAATAGCTATTCAAAATTGTTGTCAAACTACTCAGGAATGTAAAAAACAGAAGAAAGTGAAACCGAAACTAAACTGGAATTTAAAAGAGATAGTGGATAAATACACGTTTGCTTTTAACTACAGCTTAGTTTAGTGAATAAGGGTCAGGTTTGATGATGGCAAGGTTTGAAAAAAGCCTCATTCTGAAACACCAACACCTGGCTTTTATTTTGTATTACTAACTTCATGCTGAGAAAGCACGTAAAGCCCAAGTGGCCAGACTTTATTACAATTATTAATACAACCAAGTTCAGCAGACAGGTATATGTAGTAATTGGATTTTAGTTCAGGTTCCACATTCAGGTAATTATTTGCTGCAGTTAATTATATTAATATAATAACACTTACTGATGCAGCGATCATTTTAGGATACATACATTTTATGAAGTTTCTTTACAAATTGTAAAAGACCTCATTAACATTTGACCCTAATGTCAAAAACCTAACATGATGTATCTACTTTTGAACTTCAAAATAAAATGTTTGACTTTTAATCACGTTGTTGTCTTTTATCCCTACCACCTTTTTTAAATGCATTTCTATGTGATTTTTTACTGTATTACATTTTAACATCTGATAAATTGTTAAATGCTGTGATGATATGATGGAGCAATTGTGATGGAAAAATGAGATCGTTGGACATTATTTAATTATCCCATGTTTATTTGTATTTTTCAGAAAGAAAAGGTGTACATTGGAAAGCTGAACATGATCCTTGTTCAGGTAAGTCTTTATTGCCAATGTCAAAGAATGTCATAATGCAAACAAAATGCCCAAATCACATAGTTGTAGCACTGGATCTGTGTCGGATCAACATGCGTTCATGTGCAGGCATTCTGCATACCCCCTTCACACATGAGCTGTGACATGAGGGAGAAGTTCAACGGTTTTTATTTTTGGTAAGGATACGCCAGTTTGTCAACCTTTTGTTACTATAATTGCGAGGACCATATTTCCAAATATTTGAGTAAAAAATGTAATACAACAAAAGAATGGCTAGAAATAAACTGGGTTGTACATGTATTATGCCGTTATGAATCCAAATAAATGTGTTCAGATACAAATGTCACTTTTTGGTTTTATAAATCCTTTTTGTGTGACTAAATAATGTTAGCTTGCTAACTCGCTTAACACGCTTTTCTCTACCTGGTGGTGTGATCGTAAAACGTTATAGTTTATTGAAATTATGTATTTTCATTTTTGACTTTTATTGAAATCCTTGAGCACACTCTGGCCTAGAAATAACTAGCATCGTAAATTACCCCAAATAGTTATTTAATCTCAACTATTTGGCAGTACCTCTGCGGCCCACTAGATGGTGTCTGAGGCCCACCAGTGGACCGCGCCCTACTGTACCGTGCTCTGTTAAAACACCAAAATGTTTTCCTAACACCACAGTGTTGCAAGCAAGAACACTACACAAGAATATATGAACTTTGGTCCTACTGGAGAAGAAAATACATTTGTATTTAGCTAAAAACAACAAAGTAGTTGCTTGCTGCTGGAAATCCCTGAGTCAAGGAGGTCGGTTAATTATCTTTTCACAGTGGTTACTGAATGTTCGGCAGAATGTAGACGATTATACATGTATAAATAATGAATTATAGAAAACGGCTGAAGCCTTTTGCCTTAGAATACTTAAGGCAAACTAAAAGCTCTAAATGAGTGAGTTCATGATAATGTCATTGGTGTGGATTATGGATTAATGGCTCATCTTTAGCCATAGTGAGAAATCTGATGATTATCGTGGAAAAACATATTAGTCTATACACCACATACACTAAACCTAATCGTTTTTTTAGCAATCTGTATGTGTAACACAACACTGTACGGTTCATAACACAAAGTAATGGACGCTGACAGTCTGTTGTTTGAGCATCTTAGTGTGCTGCCTCAATTCTCCCCTCATCTTTTGCAAGGATACTTTTAACCTCAAGATGTCACAATGAATCTAGTCTGACGAACACTTTTCCAGGTCAGCTAAGCTAAAATTGCATATGAATTCTCCTTGAACGTCTCAGGCCATGCAGCGGCTGTTTATAAATTGTAGCTGTAGCAGCGTGATCGAAAAGAGGATCACAACGAATGGAGAATCAGCAGTGTATTATGTATAAATAAACATCAAATAATATCTCAAGTCATTATTGATAAAGCACTTTTTAAATCTGCTCGGAGGTTATCAGCAATAACAGATAAGTCCAGAACAACATATTATGTAACAAGTCGTTTCAGGCATGATTGTACCTTTACTCCACAAACGCTCCAGTCGTTTAAACGCTGGGTCGTAGGAATGAGCGGTTCACTGCTGTGTGCCGTCGGATCAACAAATTAGTGCAGACTTCTTCAGGTCCTTGCTGAGAGTCATTGAGATGTTTATCAGAAAGTCTTGAGTCGGTACATTTTGACCACCGGATTTATTGGAAAGGATGCACAAAGAGTTTTTTTTTCAACTGATACCATTCCCTGATTCTTATGGCTGTTTCCAACAAGATCATTTCCCATTTTTGTATTTAAAACAAATATTGATATTGATTACCTGTAGTTTATGCTTGTTGTTCTGAGTGATAAAAAGGCTAAGATATAGAGAGCAAATATGGATGATTCAAAGTTTCATAGCTCTGACCTAACCAAATATAACTGTCAATTGCTTACCTGGAAAAATGAGAAGGTGCATTTAATTATCGGAATAATATACAATAGTATACATTTCAGTGCATTCTACTCATCTGTGTCCACACTGGATTCTACTTCTGAATGTAAAACATTTTGACACCACCCCCTTGTGTGTGTGTGTGATGTACATTCCCACGAGGGAGACAGCCATTGGCTCACTGGCTACATGAGTGACTTTGCATTAATGTCAGTGAGACTGAGTCACTGCTTGCGTCAGCTGAGCTCATGTTTTGGCCCTCGGGGACTGTAGAGCTCCAGATTCCACACTCGTCCTCAGGAGACTGTGATTCAGATGTTTGTGCACGGGGTGTTTGTAGTAGGGTAGTAGTTAGGGGGTTTGCTTGTAAATATGTGATTTCGTTAACACGTTTTAAAATTCTGACTGTTTACTCATGAATGATCAAAGTGTAAATCAGAAACTGGGGCACATGCCTGACTTGGGACTGAAAGGGTTGTTATTTTTAGTAGAGTCACAGTAGGAAATGTCACAGTTACACCAACATACTGCATGTGTATGCCCCGTGTATATAGATCCTGAAGCAGGAGTGGCCCAAGCACTGGCCCACCTTCATCAGCGACATTGTCGGGGCGAGTCGCACGAGCGAGAGCCTTTGTCAGAACAACATGGTCATCCTCAAGCTGCTCAGCGAGGAGGTCTTTGATTTCTCCAGCGGCCAGATGACCCAGGTCAAGGCAAAGCATCTAAAAGACAGGTCAGCATGATGATCTTCACACACCTCCGGAAGCATAATCATCTTATCTGTTTTGATGTCAAAAACCTACAGTAGGGTCTATGTATTAGACCAAACCACCATAATATCATAATAACCTTCAAGAATACAGAGTGAGTGTTTCCAAGATTTTTTTTTTGTAATGGAATATCACTATACATAACTTTATACATTCAACATTTATAGCTTTTTTTGCTAAATGTAAGACTACATTCTATTCCAGCACTTGCAGAACATCGTAAACTAGAAAGGCAGATGTCCGTTGTGTTTTATTGCATTCACCTTGACTGAACATCAGAATACATTCATACATTTAATGGAGAACAGAAGACCTTCAGGTGAAATAAGATCCGCCCTATTTTACCAAGAAAATGTCACTTTTAACGACAGTGACCACAAGAAATGTGTCAGGATATGTCAGATTTAGCCCCGCAAATGACAAAATGTCCTCCCTACTCCATATCTCCGATTGCAACTAGACACTCGTTTTACAAGAATTGAAGGGGAGTTCATTTGAGAGAGAGATTCTGCCTAAGTGCATGTGTTAAATGCAGACAGTATTTTTTACTAATTTGTATTTCTTTCTTTCAGCATGTGCAACGAGTTCTCCCAGATATTCCAGCTGTGCCAGTTTGTTATGGTATGCAAATCTTCATATCCTAATTTTGTTTGCATCGCTGTACAATAATTTAACATTGCTTACCGAGTAGTGTTTGTCCTTCACCTGTTTGTCGTCTTATTGGTTTGCACCTTAGGAAAATTCCCAGAATGCCCCTCTGGTCCACGCCACTCTGGAGACCCTCCTACGTTTTCTCAACTGGATTCCTCTTGGGTACATCTTTGAAACCAAATTGATCAGCACATTGGTGTATAAGGTATGTTCACAGATGCACATGACTCATTAAAGGACTTTAGACTGATCCAAAATTAATTGTATGGAAAACAATATTACTGACCTCTTAACAGTTTTATAGCAAGCAAGCTTAAAAATACTGCCAAATCAAGTTATATACACACACTAATAATCAATAAATCCTTTACTAACCATCTGTTTCTTATGATTTTACAGTTCTTGAACGTGCCCATGTTTCGCAATGTGACTCTGAAGTGCCTCACAGAGATTGCCGGTGTGAGCGTGAGTCAGTACGAGGAGCAGTTTGTCACACTCTTCACCCTGACCATGTGTCAACTCAAACAGGTGCGTAAGGCTCAGATAGGGCAATGGTCACATTCTCATTTCTTGTTGTAAACATACTAAAGAACTATTTTGATCTAGATGCTGCCTCTGAACACTAACATTCGTCTGGCCTACGCCAACGGGAAAGACGACGAGCAGAACTTCATCCAGAACCTCAGTCTGTTCCTCTGTACGTTCCTGAAGGAGCACGGGCAGCTCATCGAGAAGCGGCTCAACCTCCGAGAAACATTAATGGAGGTAAGACACAAGGACACTGTTCAACAGATGTACAGGAAAAATAAGAGAAGAACATTGTCTATATAAAGAATGAACAAATACGTTTCATGTAGAGTGTTGGAAGTAGCTCTGAGATATTGTACTTAAGTACATGTATCAACGCTAGAGTGACATTACCCCATTTGGGAATCATATATATTAAAAATGCTTGGAGTTTGGAATTTATTAAAATTATTTTATATAAAGCTGGGTATCCTTACCTATAATAATATATAATAATGTATTATTTTATTAATTACTTGTGTTTATAATCTGAGTCTGCAAGGTAGCTAGTAATTTAAACTATGAAATACACAGTGTGTAAAATGACTCAATAGTACAAAAGTAGCATATAGTAAAAATCAAATGTGTATTTAACTACAGAACATAAATATATGAAGTAAATGTACTATATCTATCGAACTATCTGTCTATCCTTACCACTGTATAGAGCACAGCCTCCATTGTCTAATGCCCCCCCCCCCCCCTCTCCCAGGCCCTCCACTACATGCTGCTGGTGTCGGAGGTGGAGGAGACTGAGATCTTTAAAATTTGTCTCGAGTATTGGAACCACTTGGCTGCTGAGCTGTACAGAGAGAGTCCCTTCTCCACGTCCACGTCCCCCCTGCTCTCCGGCAACCAGCACTTTGACGTGCCCCCTCGCAGACAGCTCTACCTGCCTGTACTCTCCAAGGTACCACACACAGACAATTACACTCTGTTTGAATCCTTGATGTAATAATTAATGCATTGTTAGGATGTCAAATACTTTAGAATTTGCACTGTTGAATTTATGAAAGCAATGCATCTTTAAAGAAATAATGATTTTCTGACACGTTAGAGGTGGTGCAGCAGTGAAGTGTTTCGAGGTGCAGAAATGTTTTAGTCTCAGCTCGCAGTCATACCAAGAATCTGTTGGCACTGGTTAAGCAACAGGTGGCTGCCAAACTGCTGCCAAAAGACTTTCTAGTCACAACGTTGCTAAACTTGTTTTCCCTTTGGTGTCAATATTTTACTTTACAACACATAGTGTATGGTGTGTGTATAAAAAGAGACACACATATCATGGTTTGAATGTTAAAGGATCATATACAATGACATGTGTGCGTATGTGTGAGCGCAGTGGCTCTGTTCCTCCATGTGTGTACGTGCTGACAGATGTTATTTCTTGTGACAGGTGCGTCTGCTTATGGTAAGTCGGATGGCCAAGCCGGAGGAGGTGTTGGTGGTGGAGAACGACCAGGGAGAGGTGGTCAGAGAGTTCATGAAGGACACCGACTCCATCAACCTCTACAAGAACATGAGGGAAACTCTGGGTATGCACTGTTTACATTAATGTGGTTCCTGTATGGCTTTAAATTCAAATCCATTCTAGTACATTTAGCATTGATTGTGCAAAAAAGGATTCCTTGTCGTTTTTATTATTTAATGCTTTGATATTGTTAGCACTGCAAGCTGGCAGTCATACAATAAAACGTTGTGCTTCCTTAAGATAACATGTGGAATTGTCACTTACTTTAACTGTCATTGACACTGAACCCCAAATTGCTCCTGAAGGCACCACAAGTCTATTTAAATGAGATTAGGTTAGATGAGCAGTTTGGCACTTTGTTTGGCAGCCCTGTGTGTTAATGATTAAAATTAGCATGTGAAGTAGATGTGCTAAGGCGTCAAAGACACAAGGCGCTATTCGAAAGTACATTCACAACATTTTTTTTTTTTTTAAAGAAGAGCAATACATATTTTGGCAATGTCAATGCAAGGCAATGGAGGATGTGAGAACATCTTTATAGTATCTGTATACCATGCAACACAGATACATATATTGATCAGTTTCACTCAGCATTCGACTGTTTCTGTTCAAACTTTTTTTTTCAGGTTCAAACATTGTTTTAGCTGCAGAGAGAAGTGCTTGTGGCTTTAAGTTCATTCACACAGTGATAATACTAATATGTTGTCCTCTGCCATCCTGCAGTGTACCTCACTCATCTGGACTATGCAGACACAGAGCGCATCATGACAGAGAAGCTGCACAACCAGGTGAACGGCACCGAGTGGTCCTGGAAGAACCTCAACACGCTGTGCTGGGCCATCGGCTCCATCAGCGGGGCCATGCACGAGGAGGACGAGAAGAGGTTCCTGGTCACCGTCATCAAGGTACACAGAAACCTCAACCTACCACAACTTTAACAACTTTAAGTGTGTTTATATAGGTCAATATCACCAATTACACTGTTGTCCTTAGAATTTAGACAAGACAAAACTCCTTAAAGAAACCCTGTAGTTATGCAGGGGAGGGATCCCTCAACCAAGAAACAGAAAAGCTGAATATATGTCTTGTGAACAGAAAAAACTATATAATAAAATGAAAACATAAACAATCAATGAGAGTGTGTTCAGAAAGTTTTAGGTAATAAATACTGTAAATTAGTAAAAACTGACTTCAAAAATGCTCACAACTACGATTAAAATACAAAATCAACATTTAAAGCTGTTTTAAATAAATATATATAGCATTGCAGTTTTTCCTTTTCTGCTCTGGTCATGTGGTCACTCTGATGTTAAAGAATCGTTCACACCATTGTGTAGAACACTGAACATTGACTGTGTCTTCGTTTCAGGATCTCCTGGGTCTTTGCGAGCAGAAGAGAGGGAAGGACAACAAGGCCATCATCGCCTCCAACATCATGTACATCGTCGGCCAGTATCCTCGCTTCCTCAGAGCACACTGGAAGTTCCTCAAAACCGTCGTCAACAAACTCTTTGAGTTCATGCATGGTGAGAGATTTGGAAAACATGCATTGGTTTTAAAACGTGGTTCTATGAATACCACAGTTTTAAATTAGGTAATTTAAATGCGATATTATATCCCCCTTCATGCTCTTTCTCCTTCAGAGACCCATGACGGAGTTCAGGACATGGCCTGTGACACGTTCATTAAAATCGCCCAGAAGTGCCGGCGCCACTTTATCCAGGTGCAGGTGGGAGAGGTGATGCCCTTCATCGACGAGATCCTCAACAACATCAACACCATCATCTGCGACCTTCAGCCTCAGCAGGTCAGCATTTTTATTTCTACAGTTCTGCTTGAAAATGAGTAAGGTGTGCAGCGAGGGGGTCATTAATGAGAAAAGAACCCAGACAGATGAGCAGATTCCTTTCTTACTAATGAATGGCTAAATGCACATTATCCTGCTAAATTCACTTAGTAAATACACCAATTTCACTTACAATATGGAATTTCAACAACGGCAACATAACTTAAAATGTCCGCAGCACTGATCAAGGTTTTGTTCTCCAGACCTGTACCGAAAGTCAAAAAGTCTGTTCCCATGCCATGTTACCTTTAGTGCTTACTCTCCGCTCTTTCTTCTTCTGTTCATTTCTCTGTCGTCCAGCCTTCTGTCTTTTATCCTCTTTCCTTTATTTTTGGGTTGTTATTCTTGGTCTTGTTCTCTTTTGCTTGTCTTGGACAGTTCAGCGGTCAAAAGTGTTATTCACATAGAAACTTAAAAAAGTTTTGCATTGTGTTTTCTGATAGAGTATCAGACAGGAAACAGTATCTTAGCAACAACTGACCTTACATTGACCAAACTTCTTTCTGTGGATTGATATGATGCTGTCTTAAGTTCAAAGCGTCAGCGTTAGCAACAGTCTGCTATCCCTTGTAGCAGTCTGCTATCAGTAAATAGCTGACCTCTGAATATCCATATTGACCAATCAGAATTGAGTATACTGTGTATAAATTCTATTATTCGTTCAATCAGGTTTTAATGTTGACAATTGTCCCTGTTTCTGTCCAGGTGCACACGTTCTACGAGGCAGTAGGTTATATGATCGGAGCCCAGACAGATCAGACAGTTCAGGAGCACCTGATAGAAAAATACATGCTGCTTCCAAACCAGGTGTGGGACAGCATCATCCAGCAGGCCACCAAGGTAAGAGACGAACCAATCTATTTATCTATGATAGACAAAGAAGAAGAGTGTGTTAATCATCTCTCCTCCTCAGAACGTGGACATCCTGAAGGACCCGGAGACTGTGAAGCAGCTGGGCAGCATCCTGAAGACCAACGTGCGGGCCTGTAAGGCCGTGGGACACCCCTTCGTCATCCAGCTGGGGCGGATCTACCTGGACATGCTCAACGTCTACAAGTGCCTCAGTGAGAACATCTCAGCCGCCATTCAGACAAATGGTAAGGGAGATGTGCATTTGGGATCATACAGCTGACTAACAACATGCCTGTGGATTCATCTCGTTGTGTTTGTTCCGCATGATAGCTGATAAGCCTTGCTGAAACTAACCTTTATTTTCATTACCAATTCATCTATGGATCATATTTTAAAGATATATTTTGGGCCAGAGAGACTCAGTGGTGAATTTTGAACCGGCGTACAGGGCAGCAGACAGGGCAAATGTTATTATTTTTCTGTCAATCACTAATGGTTGCAGCTTTAGTGAAGGGGCCCTTTTATGCTTTCCTGTAGTGTGTTAAATATCCTCAAACGCCTCCACTGGACTATGTAACAGTCGCACTTCTATTGGCTAGCGCTCGACAGCATTGTACGTGATAGGCAAAGGGCGGGACATCTCTAAGCGGTTGACCAATCACAACAGAGCTGGCCAGCTAACCAATCAGAGCAGACTGGGCTCTGGTTTCAGACAGAGGGTGAAAAGAGGTGCTGCAGTATGAGAAGAATAAAGAGCTTTTTGAACATTAAAGCATGGAGACAAAAGGCACAAAATACAGATAGAACAGCATAAAACGGCCCCTTTAAGGTCGCACAGCAGTTATTAAGGAATGCAGAGGCTTCACCTCATTTGTATTGCCTTGCTCTTGGGGAGGACTTTTTGTTTGGGTTATAAAGCCAGTGTACAGATCTGTACACTGCAATGTGTGTCCCTTCATTGTTGTTCAGGCATGCAGTCCTTTGTGTAATTCTAATGTTTGCGGGGTGTGAAAAATACTCACATTACATTTACATTTCATTTAGCTGACGCTTTTATCCAAAGCGACTTACAATAAGTGTATTCGACCAAGAAGATACAAACTTGAAGAAAACAGAATCATAGAAGTACATCAGGTTTCATAGAGACAAACCATTTCAAGTGCTACTCAACTGGCTTTAGATAAGCCAGTCCTTTGTTAGTATATAAGTGCTTTGTTAGTATCTACGTTTTTTTGTCACATCTTTCATTACCATCGAAATGAAAGATCACACTCACAAACACAATCTATTATTTTGAGCTTTTTTTTATTGGTGCTTCAGTTGCAACATATTTGTTTTATTTTTCCCTTTTACGTTGTTATTTTTTCACCCAGTAGCATTTTAGTATTTTGTCATTTATTATTGGCATCTTGTTTGTAAGCCTGTCTGCTTTTTTTCTTCTTGCATGCGCCTGTTCTGGTGACTCATCTCTGAGTCTTTCTGTGTCTGAATGAAAGAGTGTGAGGTCTGTCGGTAATGATCAAGGATTTCTGCACTTGCATTCGCTGCTTATTCAGAGTAGGGATAAAAATGGTGATCTGTGCAGGACATGCTTAACTAAATATTTTAGAGGTTAACATGTAGGTCAGCTTGTCTTTGATCAACCTTTCTCCAGAGGAAGACAGGGTATGACATTTATAGAAGTACAGCGCCGTGCAGAGGGCTTTCCAAAAGAAAGCTAAACAAGTAGTTTGATTGTGATCCCCACACCTCATAAAACATCATTCATGCACAAACAGTTTTTGTAATGTCATACCTTAAGTTCATGATAGGGCTCTATTTTGAGATCATTCAGTGAATTATATACCAGTTAAAAAATCAAGAAAAGTCCAAATTGATGCAAAAATACTGTAAATCTAATATTACCGTTTGGTACGACTGGGTGTTATATCAATAATGTGATAATCAGACTAGATGTATATTTGGATATTTTGTGATTTCATGATTTTAAAGACTGTCATGTGACAATTTTCTAAACTTACCAGACAGTTCTTGTCATGAAAAGTCTTATAGTGTTACAATTGTGTGAAATGGTCAACACTACAATATTAAATAGGAGATATACAAAAATGTGATATTTGTTTTTTCCATTGAGCCAACTAGAGCAGTTTTGAGATGTGTAACATTCTTTACAATAGCCTCAATGTCGTTACAGTTTATATATAGCAGAAGAAACAATGGTACGCAAACATTTTCACTGATCAACCAATGAGCATTTATCTGAAGCACAGGCCTGTAAATGTTGCAGAACCTATACTTACTTCCTCGCAACAAAATGATAAGACAAAGTGTGTGTGCCTTCAATATGTGTGTCCTGTGTGTGTTGCAGGTGAGATGGTGACGAAGCAGCCCTTGATCCGGAGCATGAGGACAGTGAAGCGGGAGACTCTGAAACTGATCTCAGGCTGGGTCAGCCGATCAAACGACCCCCAGATGGTGAGAGACGTGGAGGCACATCACCTGAAGTTTATCTATCCTGAGGAACAAAAAGCCCTATTTTGGGTTTTTACTCCGGTGTCCTCGGGAGACACTACACTCTGTGGCAATCAATGAAACGGTTGACAGTAGAACTAATCCAGTTGGTATTTTTAGATCAAACACAAAGATTTTATGTGGCACACTCCGTGCCCTCGGCTCTGCTTTTATCTGCATATTCATCTTGAATCAGAGTTAATAGACATGCAAACATTATATTTGCACCTTACTTGTCAGAACTGAGCCTTTAAAAAGTCTCACTTAAATGTGAGTGGAGTGGGCGCTCCTGTTTTGTTCTCCCTGCTGATCCTTCCTGTTGTTCTGCAGGTCGGCGAGAACTTTGTTCCTCCGCTGCTGGACGCCGTCCTCATCGATTACCAACGCAACGTCCCCGCTGCCCGGGAGCCCGAGGTCCTCAGCACCATGGCAACCATTGTAAACAAGCTGGGCGGACACATCACCAGTGAGATCCCACAGATCTTCGATGCCGTCTTCGAGTGCACCCTAAACATGATCAACAAGGTAAGACCCCCCCCCCTCAGTGGTTTACTGTAGGATATGTGGTTATCGGTATTTAAACATTTTGTGTTTTTGTTTCCCATAATCTGCTTGAATAACAATCTAAAGCAGTTATCAAGAAAACAAACACTTCAGCAGTGTATCTAGCAGTTTCATTTGCACATAGATAAGCAATCTAGATCAGTGGTTCTCAACTGGTCAGGCCTCGGACCCACTTTTACCTTTGTCAATAAATCGCGACCCGAAATTTGAACCACTCAAATCTATTCAACAAAAAATGGTGCTGTAATATAAATATATACGCTTTTCAGCATACATTATTCATTAAAGTGAAGTACAGTGCATATATCCCTTATATCCCTTCACAGAACTAAAGAATGCTTTAAAAAAGGTTTAATGAGATGATGGAATCAAAGCTCAACTGTATAACATAAAAAGGCACACATGCTGAAAACCCATCCCCAGAAGGGGGTCTGGGGATTCTCCCCCCAGAGATTTTTAGAAATACTAACATATAAACTACGCATTCTGGTACACTCTGAGAAGAAAATAATGTTTATGGTCTGCGGTACTTCCAGTCCAACGCCTACTGCATGCACAGCGTTAGAAAATCGGGCCTTCAAAATAAAAGTTAGACTTTTTCCACAAAAAAAAAAGATATATATATTTTTTCTTTCTTTTTTTTCTTCACTCACACATCTGCGACCCACTCGAAACGGGTCCGCGACCCACCAGTTGAGAACCACTGATCTAGATCATGTGGCCTTCACTGCAGTCTGTTAATCAGAGCGCTGTATTGGACTGATATATTAATGCACTCTGACAGTATGGGCTACTGTCAGTAGAAAACTGTATTTTAAATATCTATAAACTCAATGAGCAGTATACAGATGGGTTGATTATAGTCATATACTTCCTGTAAATATATATTCAATTTTCCCAGTGTTTTACATATATTTCAGGCCAATATATACAAGTCTAAAAGTAAAGGGTTGTTCCATCCTACAGAGAATGTATTGGCATTTGCAGTACTCTTGGTCGGAGGGTTCGCCTGCAGCCACTCCTCTCGTGGGTGTGGAGATGTTCAGGGGATCTGTGATGTTTGTGTGAAACTTGTATGAACTGCTTATGGAAAAAAAGCGGGTGCAGCTTGAAAATGTCAGTCATGCAAGTTTCTCAACTACTCGTTGGTTTCATCTCTAAGAAACAACGAGGAAAACTAGTCGGAGCCTGCAGAGCGCCTGAACGTTTCCTAGAAAAACAACCGTGGCAGGGTTGGGTTAATCCACTAGGGGAGCCTGGGGGGGGGGGATATGCTTTGGACCTGTTGTATGGATCTAAAACCTGCTTGTTATTACGCTTAGTGGGGCTGCACAATTAATGAAATATTATTTTCGATCACAATGTTGTCTTCCTGCTACAAATGAATATGATGGACTGCGGTATTCCCTCATAGATAACTGCATTTTAAAGGTCCCATGTCATGCTTTTCTGGTTATTACCCGTCCCCTTGTGTTATGAAGCTTTTTCTGCATGTATACGGTCTGCAGAGTCACAAACCCTCAAAGTACACCCTGTAGCGAGTAAAACTCTAACACAGAAAAGACCTGTCTATGCTGCCCCAGAACGCCGAGTTGGAGATTTTTCTTTTTTTGTCTTCCTGGGTATGGTGACGTAACCATAGCCAAATGGACCAATCCGCTATTACGTTACGTCCGCGGAGCCGTTACGTTAACACACACACACTCAATCTTTTCTCAGCTGCAGCTCCGCGGATTTCTCAGCCTGAGACGGCGGGACGCGGCGAGCCTGTGAGTCTGTGTGTGAGCACACACACAGACTCACAGGCCGTTTCTCAATGTCGAGTATACCTGCTGCAGAGCCACTATTTCAAGCATACTACGTCATCGAGTGGCACGGCACCCAGACCCCACGCAGCATTCTCATCTGTTTGTCATCACTACTGGTGTCATTTTCTGGTTGCTAACTAACGCCATTGTAAAACATAATCACTGATGTTCCGCTGTAACGGTGGTGGACTCATCAGAACAGAGTGGGCGAGCTGAGCAATCAGAGCACACTAGGCTCATAGGGAGGGGGGGGGGGGGCAGGAGCTCCAACAAGCCGTGTAGGACAGAGAGTGAATACACATACTATACAGAGATGCTGTATGAGAAAACCAATGTGATTTTGGAACATTGAACAATGTAAATCTATTCTAGTAGACCTCAACAATGGAATTATGATCAGTAGAAATGGCCATGACATGGGACCTTTAAATCAAGCACTTCCAAAACTAATGTCCGGCCACCAGGGGGCGGTTTCCATGTTTGCGGCTGCAGATTAATTTAGTGTTACTTTATTTGAACCAACTGCTCTTCGTTCTGTTTTACTCTCCTACTCTAAAGTGAACAATAACCCTATTTAAAGCTTTGTTTTATAGAGAGATGTGTTAATGAGCAGCCCAGCAGGAAAGTAAAAGCAGTGCTATTAAATTAAGTTAAACCTAAAATGAATTAATAATCTCAATCTCAATATTGCCAAAAATGATAGTGATTATCATTTTAGCCATAATCGTCCACGCCTATTGTTTTCTAAATGAAGTGGAAAGCAATATCTTAATTTCACGATTTGAATATATGATATTAACCACAGCCCTTAATTTAAGTAATGCAAAACCAGACTGAACAAACTGTTGTGTTATATTGAAGTACTAAAACATGTGTATTTTGTATTTCACGCAGAACTTTGAGGAGTTCCCGGAGCACAGGACTCACTTCTTCTACTTACTCCAAGCGGTGAACTCTCACTGCTTCCCTGCATTCCTCGCCATCCCCCCCCGCACAGTTCAAGCTGGTGCTGGACTCCATCATCTGGGCCTTCAAACACACCATGAGGAACGTGGCTGACACTGGTAAGGCTCTCACACACACACACACACACACACACACACACACACACACACACACACGCGCGCACACATTAATGTTCTTATTGAGCAACAATGCCGCTTGGTGCCTCTGAAAAAACGTCTCTCCTCTCCTCCAGGTCTGCAGATCCTGTACACGCTGCTGCAGAACGTGGCCCAGGAGGAGGCGGCCGCGCAGAGCTTCTACCAGACGTACTTCTGTGACATCCTGCAGCACATCTTCTCCGTGGTCACCGACACGTCACACACCGCCGGTGAGTTGTCCCTGTTTATCGAATTTTGACCGGAGAAATCAGTTAAAGTCTGAGAAAATGAAATCTCTCCGGTCATAATGAAAATAATTCCCTCTAAGCACATTTTGGAGTGTGATACAATTAGGCTGAATATAGGAGTCAGCAGCAGCCGCTCTAAATGATGCCACAGTGCAAGTCTCTGCAGAACAGAATCAAAACGGCGCTGGATTTCAAACCGGCAGCACAACTTAATTCAAATGTTATGAGCCACATGCACATGAGGCCTACATGTAGTTTTGGTTTGTTCACAAATAGTTTTTTTCAGTTTTTTATTTTATGAGTATATGTAGGCCTAAAGCTGAGGGGATTTATTTGTGTTAGAGTTCCGACGTTGGCTTACATTATTAATATTTATAAAATAGTTTGCACTATGCATGAGTCTATTTAAAGCTCTCTTTTAAATCAAAGTTTAATCTACATGATGACCTGACGATGTCATTTTTGATATGGTCTTCCTATCAGTTCTTTTCAAGCTCAATAATAAACACAGATAATATTTATGCAGCATTTCACCGGGACATTGAAAATATTCACCGACACGTGAACTAGGCTAAACTGTTTGGAAGAAACAACTTGCAATCATTTTGCATCATTCTTCTCATTATCATTGAAATATACCAAAGTTATCAGAGTATTTATTTATTTCCGTACCAATCGAGGAAATATTATTTATAATTTGAAGACGTGTCTGCAGCACCACAAGACTTCATTCAAAAATAATATTGACACTTTGCCTTTTTATTTTGCCCGAAACAAATATTGTGGCTCCTGCTATTTGAATATTGCCTTTCCGATTATAATTCAAAGAATTGTGCAGCGCTAACGTTGACGTCGGAACCTAAACGCTGGTTCACACTCTTCATCTGAGGAGAACATTGGGATTTGAACGGCTTATACAGATGAATAATGTAAGCTCCTTTAGTAAAGGCTGTGTGTCGGTGTGTGTCCTGCAGGCCTCACCATGCACGCCTCAATCCTGGCCTACATGTTCAACCTGGTGGAGGAGGGGAAGATCACCACGGTGCTGAACCCCAGCAGCCCCAACAACCAGGGCTTCATCCAGGAGTACGTGGCCAACCTGCTGAAGACCGCCTTCCCCCACCTACAGGAGTGAGCATCCACACACACACACACACACACTCTCTCTCTCTCTCTCTCTCTCTCTCTCTTTCTTTCTTCTTTCTTTCTTTCTTTCTTTCTTTCTTTCTTTCTTTCTTTCTTTCTTGCAGGAAAATGCACGTTAGCTAACCTCCCTGTGTGTGTGTTTGTTTGTTAGTGCGCAGGTGAAGGTGTTTGTGACGGGGCTGTTCAGCCTGAACCAGGATATCCCCGCCTTCAAGGAGCACCTCAGGGACTTCCTCGTGCAGATCAAGGTGAGGACGTCAAAGTCAAAGGATTGGGATAGAGCAACTAGATCTCGTTTTGGTTTTATATTCTTTGATTTAATTTATTTCATGTTTTCTCACATCCTTTTTTACATCAAAAAGTTTATAAACATTGTTTGACAGTTTGCTTGACAAGGGTTTACAATCATTTTAAGATTTGACACTTCAATTCAACAAACACTAAAAATAACCAATTTATATCAAAATAAAACTAAACACCAGTTATACTAAGATCACCTTATTAAGGGATATTTATTTAGTCCAATATACATAGAAAAATAAAAAATGTATTTGAAATAAATATCAATACAATGACCTGTTTGTCTGTCTCATTGTTAAAAAAGACATCATGCAGCGTACTGTACATACAGCCTGCTCCTCTATTGGGAGAAGCACTACATATAGAAAGCCAGTGGTCATACCCCGTATTCATCTAACGATTGATATTCTAATGGTCTACCCATATGTACGCTTTCTTCTGAGGTAACATGAAGTGAACAGACTGCAGCTCTGGTTATCAGGATCTCATATTTAGCTGCTTAGCGGATGTTTCCAGAAATAACATGTTGGAATAAAAAGTGCGTATGATGGGTACAGGAGAGCGGTCAGTGTCCAGTTGTTGGGCTCAATAGATCTGTTTGATGGCTATCTTCCAGGAGAACAGATCTATTAAGATTTAGTCTGGATAAGGACTCAAATAATGTTTTAATTGATTTAGAATTAGCCAATAATAAAACATTTAGCTTATTATTGAATTTGTTGATGAAAATAATAAATAAAATACACAAACAATTACAAATACTTTACAGCGCGGGAAGATTCTACTCTCAACCTAAAAAAAACACAAGATTTAATATACAACAAATATGAAGTCAATACTGATGGCAAAGTATTTGAATAACATCTAATAAAGACAACAATAAATGCATTCATTGGCCTCTGGGAGTTCACAGTTCTGACATTTATTAGACTGACTTATCACTTAATTGTCAAAAGAATTGCTAATGGGAATATGTTGCAGGTGTTTTGCACTAGGGTGAGTGGGTATAACAAATGGATCATTGGAGGTGTAATCTGTCTTTAAAGCGCTAACCACTTCCTGTCTCTCTCTCTTCTCTCCGCTGCAGGAGTTTGCGGGCGAGGACACCACGGACCTGTTCCTGGAGGAGAGGGAGGCGTCGCTGCGGCAGGCCCAGGAGGAGAAGCACAAGATCCAGATGTCGGTGCCGGGCATCCTGAACCCTCACGAGATCCCCGAGGAGATGTGCGACTGAGCGCCGGCTCCACAGACTGTACAGTACTCCCAACAACAAACAAACAAACAAACCCTCACCACAGCAAACACAACAAAACCCAAGAGAGACACTTGAGCATGGCGGGCGCCCCCCCCCCCCCCCCCCCCCCCCTCTGCGGAGCACAGCCCCATCGGATGTTTGTTGACCAAAACAATGCCAACAATATGTAAATGATTACCGCGTCACCCTGTGGCCCTTTTTACATAATCAGCGTTTTCTATGGAGACTTTTTGTGTAATATCTTTCCAGAACTGTTAATCTGCGCTTCTGTTCCGTCGGTCTCTGGCCCATCCCAAGACCTGCATGATGAGGTTGTAACCGTTAGACACCTTAACCTTTTTGTTTTCGTTGTTTCCCCCCCCCCCCCACCCCACCCCTCCTCCTCCCCTTTTCCCCATATATTTGTTTATATATAAATACATTATATATACAGTCCAAGCAGGGTTTTTCGTAAAAAACGGCATACGTGTCAAGTCGGCTTCTAGACCTGTGATGTGACAGACAGGAAGTGGAGGCCCTCGCACCGCTTGTTTGGTGCCCCACGGCATTGTGGGAGAATGTGAACGGATAATGAATGAAGGCGGAGAGGTGCGGCTCCATGTGTCGGGATCTGTTGCTCTCCAGGTGTGCTTCACCTAAAAGAGAAAGTGTTTGGGAGGGAGGGGTTTTTTTTAGGGAAAGCTAACCGAATATGTGCATATCATCCCAATTGTATAGCATCTTTAATACCATGGGAATTTGTTTTCATTTTTTTGTTTCTTTTTGTTGTGGGTGTGTGCGCGTGTGTGCTGTCGCCTAGTCGACATCAGCGTTTTGTTTTCCTCTAAGAGGATTGTTGCTTCATTATGGGATGTTTTAAGGAAGTGCGGAGGTATTTATGGGTTCTTAGTTGGTTGCATCTTTATAACAACTCCTGTTTAACTCAGATGGCTTTTGAGATTTTGAATTGTACTAATTTAGATTGTTTACCATGCAGTTGTGCTTCAAGACACTACACTTTAGAGCAAAATGAAAAAATAAACTGGGTTTACATTTAATTTTTGTATTTTTGCATTTTTCAGTTGTACCTGTTTTGAGTTCTGTCCAAGATAAAAAACAAAAGGCTTTTTTGTCCTGAGGGCGAATGAACTGCCAACGAGTTAATTAGGAAAAGAATGTATAAATCCAAATAAGTACCCAATCTCTGATGGCAAATTTCCCTTCTCAAGGTGTTACATTTGTTGTGAACTTTTTGAACTGATTAAAGTTGAGAATTTTATAACCCCGCCTTTGCTCTCATTCCTTCATTACACACAGATTATTTTTCAATACTAAATTGAAAACGAAAGCAATGTTAAGACTTTTGTACCGGATATTAGAACTCTGCTCATTTTCGGGTTTCATATTTGTATTCTGTGGCTCTACTGTGACATATTTACAAAAAGCTCTTTATTTGTCTCATACTGCCTGTGCTGCAGCACCTCTTTTCACCCAATGGAACCGTGAGTGTTACGTAGTGATGTCATTATGTTACTGAAGTAAACAAAGGAGTCCAATGGAGGCGGTTCAGAAAGGGGGGGGGGGGGGGGGAAGAGTGTGTGGGAGAGAAACTCCATCTGGAGAGAACTTTGGGATTTTAAGCTTTGCAGACCATTTACATGCACAAAAACCTACATAACAATACAGGAAAGAGAAAACTCAAAAAGCACAATAGGGCCTCATTAAGTTTTGAAAATGTGGAATTTTTGTCCTGAGATTGAGATAGAATTACCCACACATACTGAGCATGAGGCTCTAGTTGAGAGTAAATGAAAGCCCCTCCATGAACAGCACTGACACTTCTTGATCCAGACTCACACCTGCACGGCTGACACCATCCCATAAATCATAAAAGGAAAGGTGGTTAATGATGATGGATGTACTCCTGAGGCATCGGGTCATTTCCGCTCAGACATATTTGGCCCCCGGGTGGCTGTGTGTAAGCGGAGCCCGTCACTAATCCCTGTTAACATGCTGCTATTGCATTAAAGGTTATGCTGATGCTCTGCCTCTGAAAGCTAAAACCCCCGACTGACAGAGAGGAAGCTGGACTCTCATTCCACCTCAGTGTATACGTTACTGTGTAGTGGGTTCAGGAGGTTCAGGCTTTATCTGTCAGACACAGCTACAGTGTCGTTGTGCAATACATACAAAACATCTTGAGTATGGAAGAGTATTGTTTTCATTAAGCATTTTAAGAATAAGGTCAAACTTTCAGCAAATAAATATTTAACTTATGCCTGGCTCCTATAATATGTTGTCGTATTGAGAACTTTACTGTAACTACCTTCACCTCTGGGAACCATTGTTATTACATTACATGTCACTTGTTAGACGCTTTTATCCAAAGCGACTTACATACTCAATACTGTGGGCAATCCCCACAGGAGCAATTTGGGGTGAAGTGTCTTGCCCAGGGACACAACGACATGCTGACTGCAGAGGGGTTTGAACCTGTGCCCCCCCTGATCCGAACACCAACGCACTACGCCACACGCCTCCCTGCAAAAATGGCTGCAAACTTTGTTCCACACAGCATTTGACCAACATTATTTCCCCAAATGTTTGTCCTTTGGCATCATTTGTAAACTCAGACTGCAGCTTAAACCACATGCAAGACACTTTGGAGTCGAATTTCATTCAGGATTAAACTGGACCTACAACTCAAGGTTCAAGCAGCTCTGCATCAAATCAAAACGTTGATAAATGATCTGTACCTCTGACTGGGAGAAGGTCATCCAGGCCTTTACATCAAATCTCCTAGATTTTGCAACTCAGCATATTTTTCTAATCTTTATGTTTGTTTAAGGTCTTTCATTACAGAACTACAGTCCCGATGTCATGTCCGCTCTAAATCCAGGAGGACAACATGTCATGGGCACCGGGACAGTTATCTCTTCTATGCATTGGCTTTGAACTGTCCCATCTCTGGATGACCGCGTGACGAGGTTTGTCACACTGTCGTTTTTTACTCTTCTATTTGCATCTTTCCTTTAAGTCTTACTGTTTTAGCTTATTTATATATAAATAAAATGGATGAATTGCTGCATGTTCCATCACCTGTTCTCCTCATATCAGTGATATCATTTTATTTGAGCAAGGTTTGAGTCAGCAGCTCTTTCCTCTGTTAATTAACATTTCATGTTTGCTATGATGTTTTAATATCTGATCATCTCTCTGGGACCATAAGTCAGTCGGGCTGTAACTGGACCCCCCCCCATCCCTCCTCTCCTGACCCAGATCCAGAGATCCTCAGCCATTCTCGGCATCCGCTGTCGAGGAGAAGAGAGAACAGCTGGGGCACCCCCCCCCCAACCACCATTTAAAAAAAGCCCGCTCTACATCTCGTATGCTCTGCTGTGTCCACGCTGCAGCAGGCAGGGTTATTAATACCCCGTGTGTAAGTTGGATAGGAAGAGCGGGGTCAGCACACACACTGGTCAGCGCCTGTTACACAGAGAGAGGCTGACCCCCCCCCTGCCCAGTGGCACATACCAGCCCCCCGCCCAGGGCTTTCTACTGAATAAACTGCCTCCTTTCTGCCTTTTGATCCAGAAAAATCAACGTCTAAAAAAACAAAAAAATAGTTTGATTAGAGTTTAATAACACTTGATGTTTCCTGAATGTTCTGATATCACCTGGCAGAGGTTTGGGGGACAGGTTATGGTCAAACTGGGGCAAAGTTGATTGTCGAGAGCCCCCCCGCGAAGGTGAAACACTGCCCCCGAGTGGACAATAACTGGACGGACACCCTAGTCAAACAAGTGTCATGTTTTATTGGTCCCAGTGTTGTACAGTGCAGTCACGTTCCAATACAGACAGGAAGGACTAGACCTACATTTCTACCAGAACTGGGGGAACGTTGCTAAATCAGAGTTGAATGTTCTGTTGATGGAAACAAGCTGACCTGTGTTACTGCAGTGATCCTATCTCTCCCTGAAAGAAGCTTTTCAGTCCCATATGTGTGGAGTGTACTGGATCCTCTTGCTATGCTCCTGTAAGAGATGACAGTTAGAAACAGAACAAGCTACAGAAGAGAAGAAGGGGGGTGGGGGGGGGGGGGGCCACAGGTCGTGTTTTTCAGAGACTGACTGCAGCTGCATAAATAGGAAGCTAGCTGTGACAGAGGGGAGCGGTTTGATGGTGATCAGTACATAGTCACCTGAGTTAAGCACAGAGGGGGGGGTTAGGGTTAGTGTCCACAGCTGGGTTATAAGTGGAGGCCGTGCTCAGAGGGGGGGGGGGGGGGCCAGAAGGAAGGAGTTTTGTGGTGCAGAGCCCTCGCAGAAGGATCTTCCTCTTTGAGAGCTCTTCGTCAGTGTTCATGCTCGCCTCTTAGACGGCTCAGAGGTCTTCTCCCCGTCAGCTGCTCTGGGTGCTCCGGATCTGAGCGTAGCGCATTTTAGATCTACAGAGAGAGAAGATTGGATGTAATTGATAAAGTCAATTAGAGTGGCATTTCGAGGATTGTGTCAAGAAAGAGAGAAAGAATTGGGGATTTCATTAGTTTTTTTAATGATTAAGGTCGTCTTAAAAGAGAGGGTATACAAACATCATGCAAAAAGTCATAGTATATACTTTTTATAAATCAGTCATAGTATGTTGAAAAAAACATAAAAGTTGCATATGTCAAGAAAAAGTAAAAAAAAGTAATTGCATAGTATGTAATTATCAGAAAAAAAACAACATAGTGACAGATGTCGAAACAAAGTAATAGTACAGTATTTCGTAAATATCAGATAAAAAAAGAATAAGTATGATCGGAAAAAAATCATAGTATAGTATGTCGAAAAAGGTCACAGCATAGTATGTCCAAAATATTTTTGAAATGTAAAAAGTCATAGTATATAGTATGTCCAAAAAACCGTCATGGTATAGTGTGCCGGAAAAAAAGAAATAGTATATTAAGCAGAAAATAAATGAAAAATCGACATAGTATAGTGATTGAAAAAAAGTCATGGTATAAAAAAAAGTATGTAAGTGTGTGTGTGTGTGTGTGTGTGTGTGTGTGTGTGTGTGTGTGTACAAAGGAGTACCTGGGTGTTTTCTCTGAACTCTGTCTAGCTTGAGAGGAACCCTTAAACTGGGCTTCAAGTCTTGAGTAGATTCCACCTGTAGGCTGCAGCAACAACAATGCACACACACACACACACACACAACACACACACACACACACACACACACACACACACACACACACACACACACACCAACACACACACAACACACACACACACAACACACACACACACACACACACACACACACACACACACACACACACACTAACACCACACACACACACACACAACACACACACACAACACACACACCACACACACACACACACACACACACACACACACACACACCACACACACACACACACACACACACACACACACACAACACACACACACACACACACACACACACACACACACACACACACACACACACACACACACACACACACACACACACACACACACACACACACACACACACACACACACACACACACACACACACACACACAGTCTGGCGTCAGGCAGCTGTAAAAACCAGGACAGCAGGGCTGACAGCTCTGCACCAATCATTTCATTATATTTCCAAAACCCTGTGTTTGTGAACAGGTACTTGCTTCTTTAGTGTCTTTAGATCTGCTCTGTTCCTGCTCTCCAAACCTCATCTTGGTCAGGTAGCCGATGATCTCCTCCATGCGACGCTGGTCTGGTTTCAACAAGACAAAAAAATTCAAACACAGCAAGATCGAACTTAATGTTAACTATTGAAATAGCTGATAGATGATTGATATGAATAACATTCCGTCCTACCTTCCTCCCTCTGAGCGTCCTGGTTGTACCTCATGGAGCGTGAAATGTCCCACTTACTTTTCTGGACACTCACTCTAAAAAACACACACCAGGAGCAGCAGTGAGAACTCAGGCGAACGGAGGCCATACACACACACACCTATTCAAGTGGTTTATCAGATACATTCAAAAAGAGTTTTAGTCAACTCAACACCCAGCATCTGATACTGTAGATACAGAAATATGTAAGCATGAATATGAGAAAGAGCGTGTGTTTGTGGAAGTACTCACGTGAAAGGTGTGTTGTCCCTGGACTGTGACTGAGGGAAAGAACATCAGATTTAGAAAACACAGCGAAGCAGGTTTCAAAGTTGCACTTTTCCGCTCCAAGGGATAGTTTGGTTCTGCCCGCAACTCAAATCCACTGTAAGTACCTGACTATGGATAGAAGTACTGATACTCAGAAATCACACAGACTACATTGTTCCTCATTTTCTACAATAACTCATGGAAGTTCACAAACTATAAATAAGTATTGTATACGTTGATTTAAAGTCACTATATTTTTAAAAGCAAGATACTACATTTGATATAAATGTGTTACGGTAACTTGAAATAATACACTATTACAGAACAACACAACCCATGCTGCAGCCTTACACTGCATCGTACCAGAGTCAGGGGTGTAAAGTAACTAAGTACATTTACTCAAGTACTATACTGAAGTACAATTTTGAGACACTAGTACTTTACTTGAGTATTTAAATGTTTTGCTACTTTGTACTTCTACTCCACTACAATTATTTATTCCCTTTAGTTACTTAACAGATTTGGATGAATGATGTGAAATATAATCAAGTCTTAAATCAGACTTTAGTTGTGTCCTGGATCCTGGATCCTCTATCCTGAGTCCTGAGTTCTGGATCTGAGTCCTGGATCCTGTGTCCTGGATCCTCTATCCTGAATCCTGGATTTAGAGTCATGTCTGAACCTGTCACTGTGGTCCTGCCTGACTCTCATCATACTACTTCCCTGATGGCTCCCACAGGATTGTTGACATCCTCGTGGATTCATCTTCTTATTATAGACACATGCATTTCCAAACATTTGGACTACCTATGTTGTAAATGTATTATCTCTTCGATTTACACACGGCATCTATTGCACGTCTGTCCGTCCTGGGAGAGGGATCCCTCCTCTGTTGCTCTCCCTGAGGTTTCTCCCATGTTCCCCTTTAAACTGTGGGGTTTTTCTGGAAGTTTTTCCTTGTACGATGTGAGGGTCTAAGGACAGAGGGTCTCGTATTGTCATACTGATATTCTGTACAAACTGTGAAGTCCACTGAGACAAATGTAACATTTGTGATATTGGGCTATATAAATAAACATTGATTGATTGATTGATAGTTCCACCTGGAGTAAATCCACAAGCTACCCTGCAGTATAACAAGTCATTCAAACTAGCTGCACCTTTACCAGCTTTGAGAACACTTTGATGATCAATCATTATCAAACATATATGTATTATTCTGAAATGGGCACATTTGGATCTGAGTACCTCTTCCACCTCTGACCTTAGTAAAACAACAACACAAATCAAATACTTAAGATGTTCATGTAGCATTGCAGTGTTTGGTCCACCTACGAAGTTCAACAGTAATGCAGTCAGTGACTCACTTTCTCTGCTTTGTCTTTGCGCTGGAAGTTTGGAGAGGACATTTGTTTTTTCAGAGGTCTGTGGGCCTTCTTGGCCTTCTTAGCAGCTGGAAACACAAAAACATGATGAGCATGCTGATGCAAGCTGACGCCATCTGCTGGCCAAACACAGCAACTGTTTAATTCCATCCTGAGAAAGGAACAACAATGAAACGTTACAAATAGATTCAATGGTAATGCAAAGTGAGGGAAGAGCAGTGTAGAGGTGCTACACATAGAGACATGCTCATTACGTGTCCTCACTTTACTCTCAACGTTTCAGCTGAAACAGTGACTCAGCATGAAATGGAAGCTGCTGCCAGGACCACAAAGGTCAAAGGAAATACAAAGCTATGAAACACTCATGAGGTCAAAGTGTGTTCATGTAGATTATGAGGAAGAAACACAGAAAACGTCTATTTGAATGTGTATCACTTTGTTACCTTCATAATGACTGCAGTTATAACTATGATAGCTTTCTATTGCAGATGTGATCACGCTGCAGCACGCACTTCTTGATTCCAAACTGCTATTGAACAGTAAGAAAACCAAAGCAATGCTTTTTGCTCCCAAGTCAGCGTCCTCCTCTTGCCTCTCCATTGACACCCTTGATGGTGTCTCTGTTGAGTTTGTTGATACCTACAAATATCTGGGCTTTTGGTTGGACAGTAATCTGAACTTTAAACACCATATTGAAGTCTTAACAAAGAAATTGAAATTCACTCTTGGCTTCCTTTTCAGACTTAAATGTTGTTTTTCAATTTCATCCCGTAAAAGGTTGGTCTCTGGCTTATTCCTGTCCCAGCTGGACTACGGTGATACCATTTATAGATTTGCCTGTCCCACTGTTTTGGCCAAACTTGACCCACTTTACCATGCTGCACTGCGTTATATATCAAATGCACCCTATAGGACTCATCATTGCACACTGTATAGCCTAACTGGATGGTCCTCACTTACTATGCGTAGGATGCAGCACTGGTTTTTATTAATGTATAAAGCCATTTTAGGTAAGCTTCCACTCCACATATGTGCCAGATTTGCCCCAGTTTGTGACTCTTACAACCTCAGATCCAGTGCCTGGATACGGTTCCAGGTTCCTACTGTACGGACTGAGGCTGGAAAAATGAGTCTTTCTTATTATGGTCCTTGGTCTTGGAATGACCTTCAATCACGCCTTAAACTGAGGGCACTTGTCTCTATATCATGCTTTAAATTGAAGTTGTCTGAAGTCCTCACCACCAGCTGCTCTTGCAGTAACAAGTAGTGTACTTTTCTTACTGTCCTAATGTGCACAATGTAGTGACTGCTTTTTGTCTTTTGTTTACTTAGTTATGTTCTCTGTATTTTATATGTTTGTGTTATGTGTAACGTTGCTGCCTTCTTGGCCAGGTCAGCATTGAAAATGAGATTTTATCTCAATGTTTTTATCTGGTTAAATAAAGGTTAAATAAAAATAAAATGTCCATGGGGTTATTGTGATTACACACAATTACCATAGAAACTGCATCAAACTGTCGTTACAAAAGCAATCATTACAAAATAAATGACAAGAACACAGAGGAGCCTGTAATTAAAACTCACAGCAGCTTTAAATGACAGGAACTTCCACGACTTCTTCTTATTTCTTTCAGACAGGCAGTGCGCCTACTTTGTTATCATTAGACCTCTCATTATATTTGACCCTGTTTCTACTCTACTAAGTATTCATGAATAACTTTAGTATTTTTAAACCTGGACCCTATTGTTCAAGTCTTTGTGTCTGATGAAGACAACTAGTCAGTCAGAGTCTATTTGTGTTAATAGGTTTAACTTGTGTAAAAGATTCTCCATGTGATGACGCAACATTTCAGAATGACACTTCTCTAAAGGAGACTTGTTGGGACACAAAAACAAAACATGAACTGCTTTACTGAAACTAAAACACACCTTCTGTCCCTCATTACTTCTGCCACACAGCACAGGCTGTGTATATAAACCATCTGCCACATAATGAGCTACAGAGCTCCCACACCTTGTTTCTTGGACAGCTCCTCTTCATCCCCCACCTCATCCTCAGTGACCTCTGACCCTGTGGTGTACTCCTCATCCTCTGACAGGAGGGACTGCTGCCTCTGGAGGAGTAAAGGTCACATTGTAAACATTAGCCCTCTTGATGACACTGACTTCGCTAACAAAATAAGTCCTTCAAATCACCTCGATGGGATTGTAACTGTAAAGACAGCTGGCTAACAAACAAATACATTTAAGAATAGAAGCAGATGTAATGAAAGAAGTGAAGGAAAAGTCCTACCAGTTGCAGACTCCAGTTTTTCAAAAGGGAAAACTGGTTGAAAAAATAAAGTAGCTTAAGTCAGAACCAGAAACATAACATGCTGGTAGAAGAGAAGCATCAGAATAGCAACACACTGAGAGAGAGACTCACGGTGCAGCCCTCCCCCTTCAGGGGTCCCAGCAGGGTGGGCTCCAACAGAACATCACAGTCCGGAACCTTCTCTGCACCGGAGGGACTCTCCTCAGGACTAACACACATACAAACACAAAAACATGTATTCAGAAGCTCTCACAACAACTGCACCTGTGTAATAGTATCAAACACACTCCTGCTCACCCCTCTGGAGTGGGGGTGCTGCACACACACACGGCGTCTCGGTGCAGCAGCAGGTCGTTCAGGACTCGGGTCTGAGCGAAGGTCGCCTCGTCACAGTCCTCTTCATCAGGGACGTTCACGATGTGGTCCCGCATCTTACAGCCCTACACAGGAACACATTCACGCTGTAACAGAACTCCTCAACACACGGTTTGAAATATGTATTGGCAACAAATATGAAGAGTAAACCTAAGATTGGGGTCGGCCAGGGAAGCCTCTGGGTGTCTGGAGTGTCTAATAAAAAAGCTGGGAACTGTTTGTAAATGTATGTAACAATAGCAAAGTTGTATGATATCAAAACACACGCTTGACCGCCCCAACTCTTAAACTTCACATTGCGCTTTTTGCTCTTTGCTCACAGCGAAGGTGGGTGCAAAGCCTTGCAGTGAAAGCATTTAGTTAGTTTTAATTCTGTGGTTACATTTGCTGCTTGCCCCTGGTGTTTAATACGGCTGTAATCTCATTGGTTGCATGAAAGATCAGTGGGAATTGAGGTCAAAGTTGAAATAATTAGAACTTTGAGTGCAGTGCTTGGCGACAATTTCGAGGGCACTGCTTTCAACGTAGACAAATATGAGCACAGGATGCGCAGAGCTGTTTTACTGCTGGTCATGTGAAGGCAGCTGATTGGGTTAGCAGGGCTCCGCTAGCTCCTCTGCTTGGGACTCTGGTGTCAGTGTTGGACATTGTAAATGGTGGATTCGTATACATTTCTATCTTAGTGGTCACACACATATGTGGTCATACACAGCACCGTACACACAGTGAAACGTAGTGTCTGCATTAACACATTCTAGTATTTTATGAGCAGTGGGCAGCCACTGTAACAAACCCGGGGCACGGCGGCAGTGCCCAGGAGGGGAACTGGCACCTCATAAAATAACTCTGTGTGTGGTGTGTGTGTGTGTGTGTGTGTGTGTGTGTGTGGGGGTCCATACCTTTGGCATACCCGAGGGGTCGAAGCGGAGCACCCTCTGGTTGCAGCAGGGGTAGATTCCTGCACCATGCCAGCCTTTCTCAGTGGCCATCCCAGGGTACAGCACAGTGTCCGGGTGGTACTTGCATTGGGTCAGCTCTGCACACACAAACACCTACACACACACACACACACAGAGACACACACACACCCACAGAGACACACACAGCACACCCACATGAGACACACACACAACACACACAACACACACACACACACACACACACACACACACACACACACACACACACACACACACACACACACACACACACACACACACACACACACACACACACACACACACACACACACAACACACCCACACACACCACCACACAACACACACATCACCCCCAACCACACACCACATACACCCACACCACACACACACACACACACACACACACCACACACACACACACAACACACACACACACCACAACACACCACAACACACACACACACACACACCTCTTTAGCTGGGGATGGATACAGTCAAAAGTATGTGTGTGTCCTTCCATGTATGCACTCACCTGTTGGCACCGGGAGCAGGGCAGGTAGTTGATGGTTCCCCAGATCCTCCAGTAGACCAGGACCCAGGACTTGAGCTCCTCATATAGGGCACTGATGTATTCATGCACATCCCAGCTCTTCTGCCTTAAAACACACACACATGGATACACTGTGTTTTAGAGTTTTACAGTAAATGGGATATTTCTGTTTATTTTCAGCTGAACAAACAAAGGAGCTACATGAATCTTTTTCTGTGCTGTATTACTTAGTGTGTGAATAGATGATCTCTCCTCGAGAATCAATGTTGATTTTCCCAGGAACACAAGAGATGTTCCTCTCTGTGTCTTTGGTCAGCATCTTCAGGCAGAGACCACACCTGGGAATGAGCACACATATAAATGTCCAACAGTGAGACTGATAAGAGAAGACGCGACTAAAACCTTTAATAAAAGTGAAGGGAATGCTTGGTGGAACAGAGGCGAGCTGCTCACCGGTACAGGGTCGAGGCGTTTCCAGGGGAGTCTCTGTTCTGGCAGTTGGGATCGAAGAGACGCTCAATTTTCTTCTGGAACAATTTACTTTGGGAAGGAAATTTAAAAAAAGCAAAATAATCTATTTATGTAAATGAATCCAGAGAATGTTTGAAGATTACTTATTATTTTAGATAGTTTGAAGCTTCAAAGCTTTATTCATAACGTTTACATTTGTCATTTGAACTCTTTGTATTTGCATGTGTATTCATTCTGTTTAAAGGAGGTATTTCTGAACCGTGACAGATTAAGATTAAGTTACACTAATATAATAAGAAATATAGTATTTATAGGACTAGATTCCAGAGGTGGCTGGTGGGGTAGTGACCAGCTTGTGTGATCCAAACATGTCAAAATAAAAGATCATAATCATTTCCACAATTAATTTTGTTATTTTTCCATCCATATTTGTTGCCATTAAGCCTTTCCAAAATAAAAGGTTTTACAGCGGTTTGCTTTCCTGCTTGCTGCACCTATAATAAAGGGGCGCTCCAGCAGCAGTTTAACACTACCATAAAAAACAATTACAAAATTTGTTTTGGCTCTTATACAATTATTGAAAATATTAAGGCGTACCACAAAAACAATCATATCATGTAACTGAATTAACTTGGTGTTCCTTCAAGATGTCATTATGTTAATACTTATTCAATGTTATGAATCACTTTATTCAATTTAAGGAATGTATTGGATGATTGACTTTGAATGGTGACAGTATAATAAAATATGACAACAGAAATGTGAAGCCTCGAATGCTCTCCCATATTGGTACCTTTTGAACTTGTCTTTTTTGTCCCGGATGTCGTCGGCCTCGTTGTGGTTGAAGAGCTCTGCGATGCGGGTTGCCAGGTTGCTGTTGATGCAGTTCATGTTGCAGGGCGTAGCCACGACGGAGCTCATGTGCTTGTGGCAGTACTGGATGCACTCCTCCACCTGAACATGGACAAACATACACCTTTTGGAGACTTTTCCAGAAATAATTCATTTCATTTCAATGACCCTAGAAATATACTGATTAAGCCCTACTTTGTCATTGTTAGAATGTTATCTTTAAATACAGCATGGGTATAGAAATGCACAGCAAACTGTCTAAATAAATGTTGGGGCTAAATAACGTCAACACTCTTAACATCCATGCAACATCAATTTAACAAAGCTCTATATAAGGGCCTTCTGCTTTAAGAGAGAGATTACCAATTATCAGTTCTGAACATCTCAATAAGTCTTTTTTACAATTCAAAACAAAAGGCCGAAGCACATCACCACAGCAAGCAATGGCACGTCACAACACTTACTAACGTATCCATCTTCAAGAACTCGGAGGAGATCAGGATTGAGATCACATTGCTGGGCTCTGTAACCGACAAACACTACATGACCAACCAAGCAAACACTAACACAGAACACACAGCCAGTGACCCACCAAAAACACAACACAGCTATTCCCATGTGTAACAATGTCATATTGATTATGTTTTTGTAGTTTGTCGGGGATTTACCGAGGCGGGGTTTGTCCCGGTTCCCCTCTCCCGCAGAGTTCCTCCTGACGTAGTTCATGAGCCAGTCGAAGATCTGCACGTCACAGTGGACCGAGATGTCCACCTCCTCCCACCTCTGGGCGTCCACAGACAAATACTCAGCAAAGTAACGCATCTCTTTGACTAGAAGATCTCTGGGGCATGTGAAGTCCTGCTTCAGGTTCTTGGTCTCATCACACACATGGATCACCATGTTGGGGCTAGATATGGGTATAAAAGAATACTTTGTGTCAGAAGTATCACTGTATGTTTCTGATCATCATGAAAACATGCTGGAAAAGCGTTAAAATGTAACTAAAATATAGTGGAATGAAATATGTTTGGGTAGGTCACACTCATTCAATCTTATATTAATGGACATTCATTTGAAAGGAAAAACAACAATCTTCAATACTTACTCTCGTGGTTTCTGAGGTTTGTCTTCCTCCTCTGCTGAGACTCGTCTCTCTTTCTTCTCCACGGCACCAACCCTTCCTGTGGCCGCTGATTTTGAGCCTGCTGACACCAAAAGGAAAAATGTAAATAAAGTCACACACGGTAACAAATTGTGTCTTTTTTTACTTTGCTGTTTAATATTTCTAATAAACGTTATGTATGGGTTTAGTTTCTCCTCAATTTGCATGTTACACTTAACTTAACTGACATTTGTGTTTTGGAAAGTCCAGTATAAAAAGGGGGGAAATTAAAAGTATGATTTTGACTCATTCTTTATGGAAAATCAGCCCACAGAGAGTACACATATGGCCAATTTCTGGTTAAAACTGCCATTTTTGGCCATTAAGGGATTCAGCATCCTCAATAACCCCCAAAACCACTCCAACATTGTCCAAATCGGCCAAGTCATGTTTTAACTATTGTTTACATAGGCTATAATGCCATTCATCTCTATGAACGCAACTTATGCTAATTGTGCAAATTGCCCAACATACACAAGTTAGCATCCGGCAGTTTCTATGTGCTGGGGACCCGTACTATACATTTCTAACATCACATTTTGGTGTACTCAACATTTCCGGGTTTACTATGCTGGCCACTGGCCTGTAGTGTTTGAAGCTGTTCATCCATGATAGTTTTAAATGTGTCAAACTGCAAAATCGTACCTTAAAGGTAGGGTAGGTAAGTTTGAGAAACCAGCTCGAGGTACACTTTTTGTTATATTCCATGGAATGCTCTTAACATCCCGATAGCAATGAATATCTTAAGTGCTTTGACAAAAAATCCATAAAAAAATGTCATCTGTGGAAGCCGTAATACTATAAAAAGCACGACCAATCATTTTAGCCGGCCCGGCTAAAATAACTGGATGGCCTACCTGCCTGTCAGCCTTCCATCTGTGCACAAACTTATCTCGTGCCCTCATTGGTCATGTGCGCGTTCGTGTGTGTTGGAGGAGGGGCTCTGTAAGGAAGTGGCAGATTTTCTCCGGTTGTGTATTTTCAAATTCTAGCGATCTCGAGCCGGTTTCTCAAAAATTACCTACCCCACCTTTAAGTGGGTTAGGAATTATATATATATTTTTTTTCTTTATCATGTTTATTTTGTTTAATCTTTTATTATTACTAGGTAACCAACATGTATGTTTTTTGGGTCTTTTGTTTGTACTGCATTGTTTATTATTGCTCTAGCATTTTATATAAGGGTTCAGCCTCTTAAGTTTTTATGGTATACTTGACTATCTGGACATGTGTGTGTTTCAATTTCAATAAACAAAGTGATGTATTGTACTCAGGATGTCACTAACGGACCTGTCACTTTGCTGCTGCTCTGGCTGCTTCCTGTCTCCACCGCCTCCACCGCCTCCCCAGCCTCCAGCAGTGTGGGGGGGCCGTCTGAAGGGGAGGTGCTTCCTTCTGTCAGGGCATTACACTGGTTGTCCACGTGAGGAAACCCCCCCGTGGTCTTCAGCTCCTCAAAGCGACAGGCACACTACAAGATCACATCAGAGACACAGTATTATTTCTTACCAACAACACACCTAACGTCACTAAACGGTGGAATGATTGATGGATGGGAGGGGACAGATGGAGGGGCAGATGGATGGAAACAATGATAGTTACCCAGCATTCCAGTTACCTCCTTGGAAGTGAATCCTGGAACCAGCTTGGCTACATTGTCCCAGTTTATGGGCTGGGGCACCCCCCACAGAGAGCCCAGCACCATGTCCAAAACCAGGACGTTGTTGTCATAAGGAAAGTTGTTGTTATCCGAGGAGAAGCGTCTCATCTCTACGGAGGCAGAGAGATGAGAAATAAAAGGCAGTAAGTCAATGATGAATGCCTACAGCTGCTTGATGATTGTATTTTATATTTTCTTATCATTATGGAGCATGGTGAATGGCCACTGTAAAATACCACATAGTACAACTGCAGTACATTTGGACAATGTCTTTTTTCAAATAGGCTGTTGACTCTGAAATACTTTTCAAAGGAAATCAAATTAATTCCAGATATAAAACCATAAACAATAAAGGTTAAGTGCTGGAAAAAACCAACCAATGCTCTTTCCATTTTTTAATTACATGAACTGTAAATTACCAAGGTGTATTGGTACATGTGAATGTTTACTGGTGAATTGTAGTATGTATAAAATGTGCTTTTGTATTTCTTTTATATTTATTCTCAATTTGTATTTTGCATTATTCATAGAAATATATTCTTAGTGTTAATTACAATTTCATCACCTTTAAATGGTAATTAATTGACTTTTAAGGTATTTTGTTTGGTCACAAAAAGAATATATATATATGTGGTGCATACAAAGATACAGAAAGAAGAAAACGTAGAAAAACTAAATAATCTTAAAATAGTTATAACAGCTATTTTAACAACTATTTTAAGACTATCCTAACAAATCAAAAATAAAGACAATATTTACACAAAATAAAATTAAGTGATAAACTAAGTACAGTGAAATATAATAAAATATGACAAATACTATATGCTATATTTAAAGTGGAGAGCTGTGCTCATTTAAAAGTGGTGTAAAAATGGTGTTAAATTGTAATTCAAAATAAGTCAATATCAATATTTTTAAAAGGTTTACGTTATTTTGAGAATGTTTCTCATTATTTTGATTAACAAATCGTTAGTTTAAAATAAATAGATATATTTTAAGAAAGTTTCTTATTACTTTGATAGAGTGGAAAGTTTCCATTATAATGATTTACGGGATATTTTTTATTTATTCATCACTAGTGTAAGTTTTGACTTTTTTGAAATGGTGGAAATGATGAGTCCTTCACTAGAAACCAAAGTTGCTACGATGTTCTACCATTGAATACATCGTAGGTCGTAACAAACTGAAGGGTCTGCAGAGGTTAACCAAAGATAATAATAGCAGCCAAAGATGTTCGCACTTTACATACATTTGCTGATTCAGACGAATGTAATAAATCCAATTTATGCAAAAGAGAAACTTCGGAATGTCAGTGGAGTAACGTTAGTGATGCTAGTGCAGGCCGAGTCCCTCTGTCCGCCCCCTGCTGCATCAACACCACATGATTATAGGTCAAATTCATTCAGCTGGTTCTCTACAAACATTTCAAACGCTAAGAATGGTTAGATATAGTGGACATACTTATCTTGGAGAGGGATTTTCTTCCCCGTTGTCTCGTACAGTGCAGTAGGAGTCGGTGCCTGTCTCATGTCATGGTGTGTGGATGATGATGATGCTGCGGTGCTCTCCTACCGGCTAACTGCAGCTACTGCTAATGCTAGCTCGAGGAACCTGCTGCCTTCAAGTACTCCTCGTAAATGCCTAGTCACAAACTCCAGTGATACAGTCAGTCGCATATATTTTCGTTCATCTTTTTATTTCAGATTATGCTCTAAAAACCACCCCTGGCGATAGCATATATTGCAATGTCATGATAAATTGTGCGGTATTTATTCATATAAATGGTTATGCTCACTTTCATAGAAGTGATTTAAAGTTATGCGGTCAAAAGAAATACATTTTAAAAAAAGTATATTTTGCCAAATTACTATTTCCGACTTCAACAAAAATACCTTTGAGCTCAGTATCACCCATGAAAACATAACTTCCAATACTTCATGAAGGCAGCATTAGCTTCAAGCAACTAGCATATCGGCTAGCTAGGTAACTTTATGTAGCTTCCCATCAGACGTTTGTAAATGTTTAAGCCCCTAGCTCAGTAGTATGGGGAAAAGTTACCGACCGGCTGTACTGTCTAAATCTGAACTTTGCAGTAAAGTCAAGAAACATTTTACTCAAATAAACGCTGTTAAGTTAGTCCTGTTCTTCGCTGCGTCCCTGTTGTCGCACTGCAGCAGGTGAGGCGTCCTGTTGCTTAGAGACAGAGGCCGTAAATCGATTACTTTTGTCCTCCTCAACATTTTCCCAAAACGTAATAAATTCACATGGAAAAATGTAATACTAGCAGTATTAGTACAATGAAACCTAGAAAAAAAACTATCTTGCTATCTTGGCCATGTCTGTGGTGAAACCCTGTTATTACTAATGAAACTCACTTCATAATCCAACTAGCTACTAATGATATATTAAGCCATTACACAAGGAGCCCAACATGATTTTCTTAAATATTTATTTTCAAAATAATTATATCAAATATTTACAAAATTACTTTCTCGACCAACCAAAAGCTGAAAATGTGCAAATGTAGCCCCCTTCTCATTCTGAATAACCCAATCACATTTGCTTCACAAATAAGACTATGTGGAGAACTACTACATGTAGGGGCAAACACCAAATAACATTATTATGGTATCAAATAAAAGACCTTGGCTTTGTCCTTACAGCGTCAGTATACAGATGATGAATCAGTGCACCACATTAACTTAAACATTGAACTAATTCATGTTAATTAACAATTTCAACATATTAAATACAAAATCCGACATTATCATTAGTACAGTTGTGTATCCTAATTAGCGAATACACAGAACCTTTTTTCTTGTACAAGCTCTGAATGAAGATATGTAAGGATTACTTAATTCCAGACACACTTGTTCTAAACAGTACAACAGGAAACCATTTAGTTTATCATCAGGTCCAGATTGTGTTTCATCTAATTTGAATAATTATAGATTTGTAGTACAACTTGAGCAATTCTTAATGAGGACTATGCTGTTTCCCCTAAGATCTCCTGTCAGCTCATTGTTAGTCAGGCTTCAGACTAAAACACAAATACTGAATGAGCTAACCCATAATAATCACACATAACCTTGCATAAAGAGAAATGCATACATGCACACACATCACAGGTCCGTCTTCTCAGGGATGTTTAGCACTATCGAGGGCATACTGGAGTTGGATGTTCCCACACTAAAGGGAGCGGGGGTTTCTCTGTACACTAAATCTAGCAGGGCCTCTTGAGAAACAGGGGCAGAGGCTGAGCCGAGACCCGGTGGAAAGCCTGGGGCATGACTTGGCTGTTGGTGAGAAGAAAGCGCTGTTACTGAGGCCTGTGTGGTGCCTTGCTGGACCTGAGCAAGCCTCTCCATCTCTGCGTGCTTCAAGCCTCTCCTCTTCCCCAGGACCTTGACGTAGTTGGCTGGGACGAGTCCTGTGGTCTGGCCATCAAAGCTGGCCAGCAGCCAGCCACGCACCTTGGGCTGTTGCTCTAAACACAGGGGAGAATACAAGGTCACAATCTGAGCTCATCAACATCAAACACACACACCAAGCATTTCTCTTTAGAGAAATCTTGAATTTTTACACAAAATGCCTTTCATGATCACTTCCTCCAAGGAGGTTTTATATTTTGCCTCGGTTTGTTGGTCTCAGCAGAATTACAGAAAAACTACTTGCAGAAACCTTGGTTTAGCATAGCCTAAGGAAGAACATGTTGGAGATCTTAATCAAGGGGGATGGAAGCACAACATCATTTTCACTTTTGCTAACATTGCAAGGCAGGCCGTGCTGCATTCACGTGGTGTCAAAGAAATCTGACAAATGGGTACCAGAATGGGAAAATTCACATGAATGCCACCTTAAGTTAGAACAACTTGGAAACAAATACTCATATGTTGTCTAAATGCTCTGAGCAATTAAATACGACACATGTTCTTTATAGCATCCATATTGTTCCCACATTGCAACATAACCCTCATAAACACATACAAAAACCAGCAACTCACCATTAGAGGAGCAAGTGCCATTTTAATTGACTATTTGTTTGATACTCTTCACTCAAAATACACACTTTTAAAGGCTTTTTGATTGGATATGTCATTTTCAGTTATTTCTATATTCTAGTTTAACGCTAACATAACTTCCACGGCAAATTACTAGAAGTGTATTTTGTTAAAATACTTGAATAAAATAAGATGAGAAACCAAATCAAGGAACTTCATGAAATTAATGCAAAAATAAAATTCCAATTCTGTCTTTAAACACTTTTCAAGGATTTATTACATTGACTGTAATGGTCTAGTTTACCATGATGTGATGAATCATTTTTGTATGAGAGGAACGTGAGGACAGAATACATTGTCCTGTTATTATTAGCGAGCTCTCACCTTTAGGGGCGAGGTTGAGCATGTCTCCGGCCCGCACAGAGATCTCCTCCTCAGACGCAGCAGAGAAGTCATACTCTGCTCTGGCCACCACATGGTCATCCTCCCCACTCGCCCAGTTAGTGGCTAAACAAAGAAACACAAAACATTGTTACTTATTATTGTATTAAGAGTAAAAGACAGGCTACGTACACCAAAATCAGCTTTTCTGGTACAGAATTAATCTTTGGTCAATGAAACGATGTTTTTTAAAGATATCAAAACATCTTCAACTGTAAGTCTTTGATATTTTCTCGCTACTTTCAAAAACTCAAACAGAGACGAGTACCTGCCGCAGCACTTGCTCCGTCTGTGTGTTTGAGGGAGGGAGAGGGAGAGGGTATTACGTGTAATGTTTCTGTAAGGATGAGTACGCTTTTTTTTCTCTAGCAGAAAAGTGCTGGTCAGAGCATTTGAAAAAATACCCTGGCACTATGTAGATAAGAATTTAAATACTAATAATAATTGCGACATCATGTAGCTTCAAAGTTTAAAACTGTACGATAGAATCATTTAATTTGCCTGTAGTCTGTCATATACCATTGGAGGTCTATTGTTTTGGGGGATTTTGGGGGAATTAGTATTAAGTGGTCCTTGGTCTGAAAAAGTTAGAAAAACACTGATATAGATACAGTGTTTCTTAACTGTTGGCCAATGAGACACAGAAATGTTTTCATTACAAATAATTGGTAAAGCCAGCAGTAATGGTGAACTCAACTGTGCTAGCATCTGCTTGCTAAGTGTTGGACATTTCTTTACAAACAGAGCTGCTGATCTAAAGTGTAAAATAAATGAAGGACAGCTCCTGAGCTAAAGAAAGTATGTGCATACTGTACACATTTAAAAGTTCACCATCTCGTGTGTAAAATTTGGAATATGAGCCTCACCGCTTTCCTCAGAGCCAGGGCCAGAGCTCAGCAGTTTCCAGATAAGGTAGGGTCCCCCCAAAACTACAATGAAGAACAGAAGGATAGGCCAGGACTTCACAGGCTGGCCCTCAATCCCCGCTCCATCCCCTCTGGACACACTTGTAGCAAGGGCATCACTTGAACTGTCTGCCCACAAGTCGTCCACCTCAGCGTCTGATCTCCGGCCCAGCAGCCTCTGTAACCGTCGGTAGAAGTAGCGCAAGGTGCGTACCAGAGCGAAGGCTGACAGAACTCTGGTGAGATGTGAGCGCAGCCGTGTGAGGTGGTTGGCTACGTCCAGCACAGCACGGAAACTGTTGTACACGGCTGAAAAGGTGGCGTCCAGCATCATGCTGACGGAGGCAAAGGCCTGGACGATGCTCTCGATGGACTGGAAGGCTCCGCGACTGCTCTCCTCCGCCTGCTGCACGAACCGGCTGGGGGCGACCTCTTCCGTGTGAGGGGGGCGGCCGTACCCTCCTCCCATGCCGTAGCCACCACCACCACCACCATAGCTGTATGGGCTGTAGCCACCATGCATGGAGCCCCCATAGGGGCTGTAAGACGAGGAATTAAAAGAGCTGTAGGAAGGTCGGTAAGACTGCTGGGCGGAGCGAGGGGGCACCGGGGGAACCATTCTGGTCAGGACGGGACGGCCTACAGGAGCGGGGCCTGGAGCTAAGCCAAAGTTTGCAGATCTGTGTAATGAGAAGACAAGACAAACGGTTCAAAACATTGTCAATTATTTTTTTAATCAACATGGTCCACAGGACTAGGGTGGGAACTTTTAGGATTTAAGTCAAATAACAGTGTTGTTGTTGTTATTTGTATCAAACTGAGCTTATATGTAATGTTTGGCAGTATATTGCCTGTAAAGTAATACATGGTTTAATTTTTTTTGTTATTGATATTTTTGTTAATCGAGCCCAAGAGTCCATATTATGTATTATTTTGGCTGGATGATTTTTTAACATTTGGTTCCCCTTTTATGTATTTTCCCATTCCAATTGCAACGTACGTGTAAGTATGTGCATGAATATGATTTATATTATGCTATACATTATTTATGTATTTTATTTCAAAAACATTACAGTTATTACTAATGCTTTAGACCTATTAAGTTTATTCAAATAAATAGCAGCAAACTTTCACATTTGTGTGATTGATTTGTAAAGACAGTATTTTTGAGATACAAGTAGTTAAGTAAAAGTTATAAAGTATGAAATGAAAATATTCAAGTAAATTACAAGTAGCTCAAATATACTTGAGTAAACGTAGGTTACTTATTCATTGCACCACTGAAAACTACCCGAAGTTGTAAGGGGCAATTCGAAATTATTAAATGGTTTTAGTTTACATGTTGCGATGCATTTAATGTACAGCGTTTCGATACACACTTTATGTAACTTCAGATAGCAGACACACAACATGGCCTCATTAGGCCTAGCTAGCTGGTTAGCTATTAGTAGCACAGGATAGCTTACTTTATTTAAACGGCTATCGTCGGTAAAAATATTTTGACAAATACTAATTAGATCATTGTTCAGTGTTTTAAACCACCATGTCAAAGTCTCCACTGTTTGGAACATATCACCTCGCTTGTGCAACAACTTTAGTGTAAACTAGCTAACTCTCTAACAACAACTGCGAACCAGTTGTAGTTAGTAAACAAAAACCGTGTCAAACTAAGGCTATAGCGTTTACCTGTAATTCATAGGTGCACCCATTGCCCCTGGGATCATCCTTTCCCATGGCTTCTGAGGAGGCTGTGGATCCATGGCAGAATAACTTCCACAAAGTGTAAAAAATATAATGCGAACTCTGTCCCCCTGGCAGACTGTCCCGCTGCCTTCAGGTTCCTCCGTAATTTCCTGCTTCGGATCGGATATCGTAACTCATGTGTTTATAGACGTATTCAATAGCCCTAAAGGTACTGGACTGTGGTCAGTGTATGTTTTGGTCATTGGATTTTCTTTTCACAAAAGGATATTCAAAAACAAAAAACGACTGGATATTTAATTTTCGTTTTAAAATTGAAAAACCAAAATTGAAATACAAGGCGTTTTTCTTTATCATAGTAAAAAATGGATTTACTAAACTTAAAAAACGGGATGATTTTCATTTTCTAATTCTCAAAACTAAAATAAAATCACTAGAAAACAGAAACAAAAACGACCGGTTTTTCATATTCTGCTACCGGAAGTTACCTTACAAAATAAGAGCGCAGATGAGGTCAGAATCCGTGTATCTACGGTCCATTTGTTTCTCTTTATTAAACAACTAAACGGAAGAGCCAGCGCGCTGCCTATACCCTACCTTTAACAATCCTGTATGTTTTTCAAACTCGATTAGTTCACCCTGGATGGTTAAACAATTAAATGCACTTTTCATCTTTGTCCAGCAGAGGTCACTGTGATACCTCACAAAACTGTCTGTATACTTTAGAGTTATACATACACATATTGCGGATATGTTGAACAAAGAAGACGGATTTCATTAGTATTTTACATATTGATATTTCGTCACATTGACAGTAATCAATCTCATGTGGTTGGCTAAAACAGAAGCAGAAGTTTGGATTTCATTATCTACCCAACTGCCCAACCTTCAGGAAGCCGGGATTTAAAATATTAGCTGAATAAACAGACTACAGTAGGAAGTAAACATGACACACACACTATGCTCTTATATATAATTCCTCTTCATGATAAGATGCTTCTGTTGAAACGTGGCTGAGTTCTGCTTGTTATACTCTAAATAATAACATTACTATAGAGACATGCTTGCTAGGATGCATGTTTACAAAATAACTGTAAAATAAGTGATCAATTCAAAATATTAATAAAATACATTTAATTGGAAATTCAATAAAACTTTACTGTTAAGCAGTGGCGGCGCCAGAGATTTTCTTTTGGGGGTGCTGTGGGGTAGCTTGACGTTTCATAGAGGGTGCTCAAACATTTTAGGGTTTCCCATTAATGTCCCGGGCGCTACAGTTGCATTTTCTACTGCAACACTCCCCACACGCACATGCACAGTATACCCGCGACTGTTACAATGAAGGCTCGATAATCAGCTCACCAGGGGTATGATTGATTGATTGAAAAGTTTATTAACAGCTTGTATATTGGGTACAGTACAGTACAGCTCAAAACATACAATTGTTAAGGGGATGCAGACCAGAGAAAGACTTTCGTCTTGTTTACATCAGGGTCCCCCATTTCCAATTCATCATATCATTTAAGACATATAAGACATATTTGACATACAGATGGCTTATTTACAATTTACATACAGGTGGTTTTTTACATACAGATGGCTTATTTACAATTTTCATTTTAGATTTCGTTCTAATACATCCTAACCGGACATTTAAGACATACCAAGTCTACAGATATACAGTTAGTAACAGAGTCTAAAATGCGAGTATATACATAGATGGGGGGGGGAAGCTGTCCATTGTACGACAGGTTGAGATTTGTACCATTACCGGGGCCAGTTTTGCAATGCTTTCCCCCGAAGGTGCTCTTTAAGAGAGGTTTTGAAGGTAAGTATAGTTTTACTTTCCTTTACAGTTGTGGGAAGAGCGTTCCACCTTGATGTGGCATAATTGCGAAACGTGTATTCCCCTTTTTTTGTGCCAAATCTGGGTTTTACATGATTTGTGGAGCTCCCTCTGGTGTTATGATCATGGTAAAGTGCTATTCTTTTTACAAGTGGGGGGTGGACCTAACCTCCTCTCGGGGGGTCCGGGGACATGCTCCCCCGGGAAGATTGTTTTTTAAATATTGAAATTAAATGCATCAATCTGGTGCACTTTGAGAGCAAAATCAAGAGATCTATGGATACATCTCTCAACACCCATATGAAACAGAACTGTAAACAGATTTACTTTTTCTTTATGGATATTTTACAAATCACTCCCCTTTTAAACTGTATTCTTGTTTTACTGTCATATAGTATTTCATACCTGTTTTTCATTTATGCTCTTTATGATCATATAAACGTGTGCCTCAGAAATACTTATTTACATTAATCGTGACCAAATCGTTTTGAGACCCACTGAGATAACTTAGACTAAAGTTAACTATCTAAACACTGAGAGAGTCCTTTAGTTCACCTGAGCTGAGGTTATCTGAGACTCTCAGTCTGACAGGAGAGAGTTCTCCCTCCACCTTGTTGTTGAAAAAGCTCCTTATATCCGCTAGCGTAGCTAGCACCAGATGCTAACCACAACGATCTCCGGTACCAGTGCGCGCTCTCTCTCTTTCGCTCGCTCGCGCACGCACACAAAATGGCTCGTGCCACACACACACACACACACACACATAGCAGAGCTTGAATGAAACACAGAGACCCAGAACTAGGCTACTTGTACTGGACTGTAGCATATTATTTTCGAATCAATCCTTTTTCAAATTATGAATTTCACACATAAAAAATAAAAATACATACATTTCTTGGGGGTGCTTAGGGGGTGCTATGGCTATCCTGGGGGGTGCCGCCACTGCTGTTAAGCTGTTACTTGTAAATTAAATAGGCTTTATTTCACTTTAAAATACAACTACTATTACTATTATTCATTAATCACATGTATATACTTTTAAAGGTAGGGTAGGTAAGAATGGAGAAACCAGCTCGAGTGCGCTAGAATACGCAGCCGAAAAAAATCTGCCCCTTCCTTCAGACTCCCTTATCCAACACACAGGAACGTATTTATTGCATATTCATTGCTATCGGGATGTTAAGAGCATTCCATGGAATATAACAAAAAGTGTTTCTGAAGTGAATTACCTACCCTACCTTTAATATAAAGTATAATTGTATTATTTAAAGTGGACCTATCATGCTATATTTAAATGATATATTGTAGGGCCATACCTATATAAGGTATATTTATACGTTTCTGTTTTCAAAATACCAAACAGATCATGCATTTTAGCCATGCCTCATTTCGCTCTATGTGCTGTTTGCTGTCTACGGGTCTGATTCTGCTGACCACGCCCCCCTGCAGGAGAGGGGAGACGTGCTCTGATCAGCTGCTGGGCTGTCAGAAGAGGTGGAGAAAAAGAGATCTCCGTCCTCCGTGTTTTATTATATAGAGTCGTTATTCATTTGTTTTAAAGCTCAATAAATAACAAAGAAGACCTTTGACCGGCACTTTTCTAATTTTGTCCGGAAGATTTAAACTTTAACGGACATCTTGACCGGCGAAACAAACTGAAACTGAAACTCTGCCGCACGGTCCCCTCGTTCCTTGGAAGAGGCGGAGAGGTGGGTGTTTGTCATCTGCTGGTGGACTAACCGGAGAGAATTACAGTGCTTGCCTCGACGGGGAGGGATTGCATTGCAGCGGGAGCAAACGCTTGCCTCGGGGAGGGAGAAAAAAAGCCACAGCGGAGAATAAACAGAAGGGTAACCATGGTAACTATGGGCGGGAAGTCTTCTTCGCTGCTTTTGTGGCAGACTACAGCGCCACTTACAGGCCTGGTATATGTACTACAGCGTCTCCAGCGCTTTCGAGCGGCAATGGCCGGCCGTGGCCCAACCCCACATTCCCCTGATAGGTGGAGAGTTGGCCCAATAGCCGTAGCGCCACCGTCCTGACGTCAGGACAGTGTTCAAATCTGGATCAGTTTTTATCAGATCCGTTGCAGCCCCTTTTTTAGAGATTTGGGTATGGAGGAAAATAGAGAGGGTTGTGTTTTCTGACACTTGGTGAGTTCCCTGGAACACCGGGGACACATATTCATGTATAAAAGACGTACAAAAGTGCATTTTGCATGATAGGTCCCCTTTAAGTAGGCCTATATATATGGGGATTAGACCGTCTTACTGTGGACATTTCAGTTGACCAGGAGCTTATTTAGCGCCTTGCAGTTCCAAAAGCATTTAGTTTCAAATTAAAGAATTTATTCTAACAGGTTGTTTATATTCATTATGATATGTTTTGCATTCATTAAGAAAACGTGGGGGTGTGTAGCCTAAAAAGGTGGGAGCTTTAAGGGATGCAGTGGGGACTTTTTTGCAGAGGTGGGAAGTAACTAAATACATTTACTCAAGTACTGTACTTAAGTACAATTTTGAGGTACTTTACTTGAGTATTACCATTTTATACTACTTTATACTTTTACTCCTCTAAAATCCAGAGGTAAATCGTGTACTTTTACTCCACTAAATGTCTTTAATACCTTTAGTTACTTTGCAGAATTGGATTAATGATGTGAAATATAATCAACACTTAAATCAGACTTTAGTTCCACCTGGAGTAAATTCACAAGCTACCCTGCAGTATACAAAGTCATTCAAACTAGCTGCACCTTTACCAGCTTTGAGAACACTTTCATGATCAATCATTATAAAACATATCATATATTATTCTGAAATGGACCAATCTGCATAATGACTAATTTTACTTTTGGTACTTTAACTATATTTTGATGCTAATACTTCAGTACTTTTACCTAAGTAACATTTTGAATACAAGATCTGAGTACTTCTCCCACCTCTGCTTCTTTGCTAGTTCAAGCAACTTTTGGAGCTAGTGTCGCTATAGCTCCTTTCATTGTAAAAATAATTTCACATTGGGCTTGTTTTAAAAACAATTCTAATATGTAACATTGTATTTAACTTTCAATTATGTTTGACACCCACCCTTTACATTAGTTTGTCACATGGGACACTAATAACTATTTTCTATATATTTCTCCTTTTATTGGTGACATAGCAGCTCTGAGATTTTACCTATATGACATGTCAACTTGGTTTTGGATGGATTCCCCTTGTAGCTTTCAGCATCAAATTAAGTGTTGAGTGTTGCGTTAACCCTGTAGTATGGTTAGCGTGGAGGGGGTTGACTCCGCTGCTCTGTAAAGAATGCTGCTATGAGCGAAGCAGTGGGTGCAGAGGTGTGTGCTGTGGCTTGAGGAGGGAGTCCTGTGATGTCAAGATAGTGTGTGTGTGTGTGTGTGTGTGTGTGTGTGTGTGTGTGTGTGTGTGTGTTTGTGTGTGTGTGTGTGGGGAGAGCTGTTGCAGAGCTATTTCATTAGATTCACTGGGGGTAGGATGACGGAAGATGCCTGTGTGATGCCACAATGTAGGTGTGTGTGAGTGGGGCTGCCGTTTGTGACATGACGGTGTCGGGATCCCAGGCGAAAGGTGGGGATCTGAAGCCTGTGATGTCGAAGTGGGTGGGAAGGCGCTCAAGCTGATGAGGGTCCTGGTATTTTTGTGGTTTGTGCTGAGCATCTGTGACATTTTGTACTGTGTGGTATAACAAGGTCAAAGAATATTAAAGATCATTACATTAAGCAAATCTATACAAATGAGCTTGAGAAATACATTACATGGTCGAAATCATGAGAACACTCCTCTTCGATTGTCGGATGCAAATAGTATCCACTGCTTTGGTTTTAAGCTTTCCAACTATTTTTGGAACCATTCATGGCCACAGAGGTTTTGCTCCCATCATGAATATTAAAAAGTATACATGGTAACCGTCAGTTTGCAAAGATAAGGTTAGGCATTGACCTCAAATGGTTAACGTTAGGATATGTTTCCCGTTAGGACTCTCACAAGAGTTTTCAACAGCCCCAGACAAAGAGGACTTCAAATATGTGTAGATACCTTTGGACAAATAGTTCAAGAAAGGTGTCTTCAAAGTCTTTCAGGTCAATGACCCCTTAGCTAAAAGATAGACAGAGCAGGGACCCCCTACTAAATGTGTAACAAATTGGGTTTCATTGAACTAAGTCGTTATCAATGAGGGTCGCCTATATTGACACATCTTTTTTAATTGCTAACAATACTAAGCTATTAAAATAATAATTTGTAGCTGTAAATGACGGAGACTGGTTCTCCCCACAAATCCGCATTTGAAGGCTCATGGTTCATGTATATATTGATATTGATTTAGGATAAGTTAAGGCATAGAATGGATGGATTCTTCAGTATAAACTCTTTAGTGTCTCGACTCCTGAGTTAAAACAATCTGATGACCTCGTGTTGAAACTAGAGGCTAGTGCACCAGTATTCTTTCAGTATTCTCTCTATCTATCTATCAATCAAAGGGCAGTCTGACATTTGTATGTGGCAGCCTAAAACATACCCTGTATATTCCTAAATTGTTTAAACCACAATAGCTGGTAATCACAAAAGTGACGCGATAAAATAGTTTAAGAATCCCTCAGATTTCCTTTATGCTCTTAATCTATTTTACATCTATTTTCCTTAGCACAGATTGAACTAACAGGTCCAGCCTGACCTATGACTTAATTGAACGCAGCATTCATTTACTCGCTCTGAAATTCCACTGTTCCTGACTGGTTATGGTGTAGTTTTGCTGGGCAGCACGCTGGATTGGCCTCAAAGTGTTGAGGGTGCTTTTAACAAACAGTGGTTCCTCCTTTCTCTCTCTCTGTGTGTGTGTGTGTGTGTGTGTGTGTGTGTGTGTGTGTGTGTGTGTGTGTGTGTGTGTGTGTGTGTGTGTGTGTGTGTGTGTGTGTGTGTGTGTGTGTGTGTGTGTCGTCTCTGTGACAGACAGGAAGATGGAGGCTCATAAAAAAGTGGAACTGTCAAGAGAAAATATTGGTGGAACATACAGAACTACGTTTTGTGTATTTAACATGCATGTGTTGGCTACGTTGGAGTATCTAGACGTGCAGCTGCTCATAAAAAAGGGAAATGCAGTGACTGACACTATCAAAACACTGCTATCGAGTAATTTTATCTGAGATGTGAACGTAAAAATGCAGAAGAAAGCAGTGCCTAAGGGAACTATGTAAAGTATCTAAAGTTTAAAGGCTACTTGTACAATGTGTGCAATTTTGAAAACATTATTTTTGTTCCTATATAGTATCAAATCTAATTCTGTTCAGGCAACATGAAAGGCACCAAGATAGGCTAGTTAGCTTTTAACACTAGCGTTAAAGTTATAAATATGGTGTACACCAGAAGTAAAAAAACAACTCACTTGTGACTAAATATGTAGCATACAGTGTTAGCTTTGTATAGCTCAGCATATCAGTGCAGAGTAAATGAAAGCAGTGGTCTTTCCGCTTCTTTCTACCCACATTAGTTTACATTAGCAAGGAGTGAGCTTTGGTTACTCACTTGAGTTGTTCACATTTGGTATATGATCTCTAAAACAATGACACCAACCTGCTGAACACCCAGGAACACACAGGTATACACTGCTCTGGTCAAACATTCACAGTGAAAGCTTTGTGGGATTTTCCCGGCTCCGAAACATGAGTTAGGTCTTGCACGAGGAGCCTTTCTAGCTACACATAAGGTACTATACCTATAATTAAAATGTGCTGCAGGAAGTTTGCAAATTGTAGGATCAGGGAAATTGCTCTCAGAGAATGAAAGTAATAACTGCTCTCCATATTTCATAGAGAGGTTTCAACTCAGTGATCTTATAGGTGGAAAAGATGACTATATGCTTTTATGACATAGTTTGGGCATCATTCCATGATCTGATTCAGAAAAAGACCTTTTGTGTTCCTAAAAAAGGTAAATAACTTCATGCAGATTGGCATGTGAACTTTATTCCTTTAGAAAAATGTAAAGAAATGCAAATGTGGTATTTCTTGGGGCAGATATTGTGCCATCTTCATTGTGTTTTTTGTTATAGCAAACAAATATAAAATATGTATAAAATGCAATGGTCCAGAATTTGAGTAAGAAATCTGCATTCAAAAAGACAAAACTAATCATGATTATCTATATATTAGTGGGTATATGTGCTAAGAAAAGAACCAAGATTGTTTTTAACTTGGTAACATTTTATATTAATATATTGTATACATACAAAATAACTTAAACTTAATGTGTGTATAAGCGTCAGATCTAAATACCACTTGTATTTTCATTTTTGGTTATCCAAACCAAAAAATGAAACTGCAAATAAACATAAGTAAGTGAATAAATACTATCAAAATTAAACTTTTGTATTAAGATTACTCTGTGCAAACTCCTCTGAGTGTTGCTTCCAATGAAAAGCGTGCCCTGTGGTAACCCCGGCCTGATTTTGTGAGATAAAGGCGCGCTCACTCAGGTGTAGTGTGAGCGGATGCCGGTGTCGTCAGCAACCATTTGCAGTGAGAAAGAGTCTCTGCGGGCTTCACAGGAAGGGGGAGATAGGGGAGGAGACAGAGCAGCAGAGGAGGGGCTTTACTGGAAATAGGTGGCTAAACAGGTCTAACTTGCCTTTTCCAGGACATGGTAAGGAAATATTGAAAGAGACACACTGCACCCAGCATCTATGTGTGCACAGGACGACGCAACATACAGTACATGCATGTGCACCAGCACAATCCTGCTTTGTGTGCATTGTGAGAGCTTTCTGTTCACTCAAATACTAATGCAGATTTTTGCAGAAGTGAAATATCCTGACTGTCCAATAATTACTTCTTCAATGTCTATGTTAGGACATTTGATCCTCTGAATATTAAACAACACTAGATTTGATGGTGCAATACATTGCAATATGTTCTTAATTCACACTTTAACAAGCAGTTAGATTGCTTGCAAAATATATATTTTTTATTAACATCCATATCTCTTTCTTAAAAAAACAAACATTTAAAGGTCCGCTTCTTAATGTTTTCAAGTGAACAGTTTGGTAAATTGACTCATGTATACATCATATGGTACTTTGAATGGATTTGAATAATGTAAAAGGTGTTGCTTCCAATAAAATACACAGAATTATAATGATCTATTTTCAGCTCATTGTGTTTTTTATGACCTGCAACTTTACTATTTTGGTTAAGTGTCCTATTTCTAAACAAATATAATGAACCCACTGTGCCTTCCTGCCCTTGAAACAGTTGAAAGACAAAGTAAGCAACAAGCTGGTCAACATAGTGGAGCATTTAGCTAATAGCATCCAGCACTCGAAAAGAGAAGCTTAAGGCAAAAGGAGGACTCTGCTAGGTGGCCATAAACATGACAGTTTAGGGTGTCTCAGATCACAATAATTGTTCTAATTTTACCATAGTATTAGTTTGCTAACACGTAGCTTTAAACAAAAACAAAAAAATGCTGTCTGCGAATGAGTTGGGGCGAATGAATTAAAACCAAAAGCCTGTGAGCGAAATTGTTGACAGTGTTCTGTGCTCTGAGGTTAAATCAAGATTCACTGTGGTTCCGTACAATAAGACAGGAAGGAAGCTACATACAGCATTTCACCTCAGCCTCCCAATACAACAGAAAACAAAATGATCTCCAATGTACATCCTGGATTCGTTGGTAATGACGCTTCAGGACTTACTGCTAAGAATCAAAATGTTTGTATTGAAATGAAAACGTGAATGAAACTGATGTAGTTATGAAATCGCACAACACAGAGTCTGTATTGTCTATATAGCATTCTTGCTAAAAAAGTATGTCAAGGCTGTGATCAATGATTTTCTCATCAATTGAATTTAAGGGCCAAATATAATACATCCCTAAAGGATGAAGCCATGACTTTAGTGATCTCCTGATGTTTCCTTGAGCAGTTAATTCTAATCAAATCTTAAAATGTAGCCTTCAATACGTTTTTCATGGCTCAATAAACTAAGAAGATTTGGTGGTGTCTTGAAGTTAATCCTTGATTTGCGGTGACCGTCACAAACTCTTGTGAAACCCACTGCTCAAACTATCTTAACCCTCAACCAGGGTCAGATCAGTGCCTGAAATCAAACATGTGCAATACATCCTGATAGGCTACATGAACTCTGCTTAAAGGTCAATATAGCACCCACTAGGGAATTATTTGCATCAGTTTACTACATTTACCATTGAAACAGGGCGACAGTAGCTCAGTCCGTGGGGTTAGGGTATAAGAACATAATTACGGAGCTTGGACTGTTAGTTTAGAAAGTATACCCTTCAATCTGTGGTTTTTTTTGCACCTGTATCAGCAAACATCTGCCCTGGTTGAGTGCCATAAGCACTGGCAGGTGACAGCTGAAAATGAATGGATTCATTTTAAATGCATATCCAGTAGATATATCTTAGACTATTGACACCTGATTGAAACCTCAAGATTATAATCAGTTTTACATGCGTCAGACTTCCACATCATATCATGTAAAATAATGTACCAAACTAAAATACTAATTTAGCATGGCCAAGATCAGATGGAGAAATATGTATCTTTAAAATGACATGACTAATAGGAGATTTGAAGACCTTGATGATTGATACAATGGTTTTGTGCAGGTTTTTCAAGCTAAATGTTGACTTAAAACAATGTATCACTTATTCCACTGGCTTTGCGCACTGTTATTACAGTATAGTCATTACATTTCCTTTATTGGGCAACTGGTGATTTGAGCATGCATATTCTGCACAAAAACCAGATAATAAAGAGCACTGCATAAAAATGTGCGACCAAAACTAAAGTGTGTTTCTCAGACACACAGCGTAATTGTGGTGTAGGCTATGTTTAAGCCATAAAAACATGTTGAACTATAATTATGTTTAGGATTTAGTTAGCAAATGTTATTTTGCCAATCAGTACATTTGTTATATAGTTAGATGAGAAGATGAATAATAATCTCATAAATAACTGTTAAACGCCACATCAGGAATATAGTTAGCTTAGCAAAGCATAAACACTGAACGCAGGGGGAAACAGCCAGTTTAGCTCTGCTCAAATGCAACCAAATTCACCTACCTACCAGCACCTCTAAGTTGACTAATTAATACATTATATCTCTTTTGTGATTACAAAACCTAAGTATATAAGTTAGTCAGACTATGTTAGCTTCAGACATGCTGTTTTCTCTGCTTCTCTTTATGCTAAGCTAAGCTAGCAGTCTCCTGGCTGTTGCAGATCAAGTTCAATAGCTTAGTTTGGATTTTTGTTTTTGTTTTGAAGGATTGAAAAAAAAAAAGGAAGAAAATGTTTTGTCCATGACCAAAATCATGATAAAAGGTTAGTTGAGGACAGGCTCATGATAGCACAAACTGAAAGTGCTAAGTCATGTGGTTCAGTCTACTCATCACTTTGTTGAGTAACAAAGACATGCTCACTGTCAGGCTGTCACCCTATGATCTCTACCAGAGCAGCGATACAGCCTTACACACTCATGTCATGGGTGATTAAAGCCCAGTGCATGGTATCTTATGCTCCATTGATTGATTATATTAAGGTAATTGATTGATTGATTATATTAAGGTAATTGACACTGCTCTTCAAAGCATAAGCGAGGAAGAAATCTGGGGATTTTATGCACTATTGTAGATTTGAACAAAGTTGGGGAGCAAAATCTTTAGAAAGTCTGAATATATACCATGACCATGTAAAAAAACATGTGTTTCTGATTTGCTGGCAGGAGCAAATGAACCCTTCTTCTAAACCATAACTCTGGTTATATTGAAGTACAGTTAACTGTAGCAGTAACACTGATGCAAAGTGTGTCACTTCTTCTTCTATGTACCCCTGTTCCCATTCTTTGTGCTAAATGGCTGCAGGCACTTGTTACATATTTACCAAACAGACATATTTCTGAGAATAGTATAGATCTTTTAACATAATTCTTGGCCAGACAACAAATGTTAAGTGTACCTATAACTGTCCATGTAATAAGTGTGATAACTCTGTGTACCAATACAAAACAATAATGTTGTATATAATACTTGTTCTCCTCCTCTTCCTTTCTGATCATATATCCGGGCACCTGGTCATACTTTACCACATATGCATAATGCTTGTATATGAAGATGATGTGAATAATAGCCTATAAAATACAAAATAAGTGGAACAAGACAGACTCTGTTTATTAAGAAATGATTTAGTAGAAAAATCCAAAAACAGCAAATCTTACAAAGTGGTCATGAAAATATTCTGGAGGGCATACACGCTAGGATACACTAGGCTTGATTTGACAGTTTGTTTATCACTATTATTATCATCAGCCCTGTGTCTATTCACAATGTCCTCTAGCAAGGCAAACTTTGAACTTCAGCTGAATTAATGAAACATCAATACAAAACACAATTGACATCTGTATATATAAAATGTATAGTAGAAATTATCTGAGAACTCTGGAAAACACATGTGATCACTGGTATGACATAGTCATTACAAAGGAAAGACAACACTAAATGTGTTTCCAACCACTTCCTCAATGGAAATTTCAGTACCTTGCCAGTTCTTGAGCGTTTCAGCATGGTTTTTGCTTTCACTCTCAACTATGGCTAACATATATGTACAGAGTGCATACAAAAGCAAAGATTTGCTAAAAAGAAAAATCAATAAAACGATAAAATATGTAAGCATCCTTTACAAAGCAATAAAAAGAGTAAACACATGATAATAAGCTGTACAAATTCAACCAACATCCATTTCCCCCCGTTCTTTCTTTCAAGATTCAACACCCCAACAAAACATTAAAAACGATACAGTATGTTAACAGTGAATCCAGCTTCACCTGAGAAAGAAAGTAGTACATTCACTTCTGCGAAAATATAACTTTTGCTTGGAAACCATCGGCATTGTATGGTTGTCCTTACAACCTTCAGCTCTCTGGCTTGCAGAAGCCACATTTCATTTGAGGTAAGCTTTATTGACTAGTTTGGAGAATATCTACTGAACAACAGCAGCTGTAAACCAATCAGTGAATTAGGCGGAGTGACTAAAAGGACAATGAAACAGCGATGGCACACCCCACCAGTTCAGAGCTACAAGTTGAGGTGGAATCGTACCAAACTTTAACTAGGGTTTTTGAAAAGGCATCATTGATATACATGTCATATCAACAGCACTGCTATTTCTTTTCTCAAATATACGAAGAAATAATGTTTTTTAAAATCAGTTTAATAGTGTCTTTTCAGATTAATAATGGGAAGCAAAGACACTTTTGCCCCTTTTCCACCAAACCAGTTCCAGTTCTAGCTCCGTGCTAGTGCTCTTCTGGTTCTGAACGTTCTTCTTTTTAGCCCAAGTTGTGTTTCCACCGCCCAGAGCCTGACTGGTGCTGCGTCATGACATCATCGTTTACGGCGCCGATTTTCTCACAAACGCCGCTCACAACAACAACAATGGGGGACTGCGTCGGGTCGATGATCGTGTTGCTTTTAATCATACAAAGCCAGATTAAATTATAGAACTACTTCTACAACCTTATACTTTTCTCCAGAGTGCCGTGGTTCATTGTTTATTAATGTGGTTCAGCGGCATTAACCGACCACTGCAGTGCTGCTCGTCCACCGGAGTTTATTCTCCCGTTAACTCACGGCAGCGGCCGCTGGAAAGTATTCACTGTCTGACTGTCACACAAGCAGCTGATACATATCCTCCATCCCCATAAGTGAATGTGTTTCAGTCTGAATTGACGCTGTTTGGCATCACAACGCTGTTATGAAAGATTCTCTGGTATAAAATGGGTGATGTTAGCATAGCAACCGAAGCTAATCTGACTACTTGTTGCTATCCTATTGTGGCATAAACCGTTTTCTACAGGCACATTTTACCGGCGTATGTTTCATTATGATCCTTCTTGTGATAGTCGGACATGGCAACCTGTGCAGCCCATGTATTGATTCCATCCGATAGCTGCTATAATAAAAAACATCGTCTGCCTGCTCTCCACAATGATCAATAACAGCAAACGGATGGTTAAAGTAAGGTACAAATAAACAGAATCACACAAAGCCTGGTCAGACATTATAAAGTGTGTTTTCAATGGTCGTGTGGTCACGTTCTAGTCACTTTGCTCAGTGCTACTGCTTGTTACAACTTGTATTCGCAGTACTCGTCATTAACTGTTATTGCTCAGGTTAATCTCGCCCCCCTCCGACGTAAGCGTGAAGTATTGGTTCTTGGTTCTTGCCGGGCAGCCGAGTGGGGCCAGCTAAGAACCGGTTTTCTGTGCTTAGGTGGAAACAGGAAGACCCAGAGCTAAATCAGGCTCGGAACCGGCCCTGGAACTGGTTTGGTGGAAAAGGGGCATGTGACAAGCGGCACTGCTGGCGGTTAAGATGTAGGTACGAAACATTCTGGGTGGTATCTTTACCATTTTTTTTTATGGAACATTTTCCTAATTAAGTGTACCGCATAGACAATGCTTTTGCCTGGTTAGAGATTCCAAACGGCCTCCAATCATTTCTCTCTTGTGCCCACTGATGTAACATCCCAAGCACTGAGCCCTAATGGGCCCGAATAGGTGAAGCAAATTGTCTGGCTTTGCAAGACTAAACAAGACCAATGCAGTACTGGAACTGCTTCTGTTTATATATTATTATCAAATAAATGTCACTCCTTTTAGTCAGCTTGCCGGGATTGTTTTAACCAGTCATCCAGAGTTGGGAAGTGGCCTTCTGAGGCCATGCTGTTGCTTGAGTATGGATTTTGCTGATTTTTAAGAGGATGAATGTTGCCACCATCGCCTTGCCTCATTGGATCCATGTCGATGCCATTGCTCATACGAGGAAGCAAGTTGGTGTAAGTATTTTCTTGGCTTTCGCTTGGGGAATGCATCAGAGAAGCATGGGTCTCTTGTGCCACTGGGATCTGTGGCTCCTGCTTCAGCTGGAAGCCAGTGTGAGATCTTCCTCCTACAAAGCCCTTCAGAAACTCTTCCCCTTCGAAGGGGAAAGTGGCCAGCCCCTGTGACCCCCCTCCACCTCCGGGTACTGCACCGCTAAAGGGGTTCTGGATTGGATTAAGGTTATTGAAATTGGACCACGCAGTTTGGAGACCCTGGTTCGGGTTGCCTAGATTGGTCTGGGCTTGAGTATTAGACACATGCTCTTCCCTTTGCTGCTGCTGCAGGTTGTAGAGCGATTGAGAATCTAACTGACTCAGTACAGGGGCCTGGGGAACTGGTTCCAAACACTGCAAGTCCACGACAGAGAGCTGAGGGAGGGTGTTATTCTCGAAGCGGCTAGGAGCCACTCTCTGGGGGTAACCAGATCCACGGTTCTGCTGCTGTTGCCTATTGATATTAGAACGTGGCAGATTGCACATGGCACCTGACTGGTTTATGGTGACCGTATCCATTGAGGGTGCTGGGTTGGGATTTGCCCATAAATGGCTGACAGGCACATTAGGAGCTTGAGGATTCATCATTACATTCTGAGCACCGTGTTGGTAGGCATGGTTGAATACAGGCGCTTGTTGCTGCATCGGAGGTGTGGGCTGTTGCCTCGGGTACAAGTTGTTGAGGTCTGGAAAAGATATGGTAAATGTCAAATGGACTCCATGTATATAGCACATTTGTAGTGTTCACCTAAAGCGCTTTGCAATGCAAGCCAGCATTCCCCCATTCATACACTGGAGACAGAGGCCCCGGCTCCACGAGGACAAATACGGCAAAACGCATCGGAGTAACGCAAACGCAACCGCAAAAAACCTTCCGCCCACACGCAATATACACCGGATTGTGTCAAGCTCCACGAGACGGCTCCGTTTACATCCAACCGCTGGAAAAGCTGCAGTACATATGCCGAACCTGTACGTGGCGCTGTAACTTCCTCCACAAAAGCAGCAACTTCCTCCACAAAAGCAGCGAAGAAGAATGGTTGTCATGGCTGCACTTCTGTTTATTCTCCGCGGTGGGGGCACATCCATGGGTGGGGGCGGAGGGAACCGCGCAGAGTTTTTCGCCGGTCAATGTGTGTTAAAGTTTAAATCTTCATGCTTCCTCATGCAGCAGCTGATCCAGTAAGTAAACCCGACAGTAAAAATAAACATATTTATAACTAGTTTAGGTAGTTTGAGAGGTAATTAAAATAGCTAAGGGTGGTGATCTGACTTGAAGTGTGTGTTTTGCTCCCGCTGCATCACAGCCGGAGGAGCTGCGTGTCTCCGTCCTGTCAGATTAGACTTCACTCGCGTTTATGTTCATATCGAGATAAAGATAAATAATCTGAATTCAGTGTGCAGTGTACTTTTGCGGGGGTGAGCAGCAGAGGTGGGGAGAGGCGGGGAGAGGCGGGGCTATGAAACGCATGACCGTATAGGCGACCCCACGGCCCCGTTGGACCCCCCAGAGCGCTCCGTTCCCAGATCTATCCACCTTTGGACCCGTTGTCGTTTGCGGGGTCTGTTTCTACGTTTCTGTTACGGCGTCGTCGAGCTTAAAGGGCTATACGCATGAGAAATATGCGGATTCAACCCGTTTTCGTCCTCGTGGAGCCTACGCCAGAGTCTACCATACAAGGTGCTAACTGCTCATCAGGAGCGATTAACATTCACACACACACACACAGCGATGGCAGGAGGTAAGGGTTTGGGGTTCAGTATCTTGCCCAAGGACTTTCAACATGAATACAGCAGGGGCGGTACTTCCGATTAGTAGGCATGCGCTAAAGTAGCATTAGGCATTATAACAGGCAAGGGTTATTCTGATCTTTATGTAAGCCTTGCATCTTGCTAAAGATCTAACATTGCTTTTTGAGAGAAATTAGTTACCTTTCCGCATGTGGCTCGTTGGCACTGCCTTTGGCCTGTTCATTGTCAAACCAGTGAAAGGACCACCTAAAGAAAGGCCAGAAACCTTTGTTAGAATGCATACATGTATAGTGACATACAAAATACATGCACATGTAGACATATCAGATGTTTGTACAGAAAAACTTAAAACGTACCGGATAATCCTGAGATCCTCATCAAGTGCTCTATTTTGCGCTTTTTCTCATTGTAGCCGTAAGGATCTAAAGCAAACACAAAAACGTAAATCACTTGATTCAGACTGAAACCAGTTCCTTGACACTATTGTCAGGCAAAGAGGAATAGGTTTGAATACCTGAGTTGTTACTTTTAAGGGTACCGACCAATAACGTCAGTAGTACCGTTCACGATTAAACAAACAGTGTTAATATTCTAGTGGGAAATGCAAAGCTGAACAGGGCAACGCTTTTCACATGTGCTTTCTACGAGAATGATTGTGTGTCCCACTATGCCCTGTTGACGGACTTAAAAACAATTTGTTTCAAATTAGGAGATTTTGACTTATTTTTTAGGACTGAAGTTAATGGTACCAGTATTGGTTCAAATGAACTGTAGCTAACCCTAGAGTGGAATGACGAGAGTTTGAGTTTAGTAACAAAAAGTTGATCAATGCTTACCTTTGTCGTCAGGCAGATATCTGAAATCCATTGCTTCACTGACTTCCTGATCGGAAGGTCGGCGCAACTGCATCTGCACGGTGACCGACTCTGATATGGAGGTGTTATAGTAGGGTGGAGTCTTGAAGACGATGGCGACTTGGCGATGAACATCGGCCTGGGAGAAGGAGCCTTTGGCCTCCCAGCCTTCGGAGCAGAAGAATCGCACCTCAATGTCATCTAGAGGAATAGTGGGATGATGGGAAAACAAGAATGGAGACTGAATGATCATGCAAATAGATGGGCATTATGGCTATAAGGATTGATTTATTGATAGTGAATGCAAATGGAGAGAAAATAGATGCAAGCTATGTGAAAAACAAATATTATACTGACAAATATAATGCTGATTTACTGATTGTATGTACCTTTCTGTACTTTGTCACACAGTAAGAAGATCTCATCCCCTCCCTTGACACTGCCACTGTTCCTGTTTACCCGACAGATCCTCAGCTCTGCAGTGTTTGGGGCCCCTGATGATGCAGAAACAAGTTGTAGGAATAGAATGCAATGGACGCAACAAATCTAACAAATCAGACTGCAATCTACAAGCGAGACAACATTTGTATTTCTAAGAGTGATACAATCACAATCTGCCTTTACTTGATCTAGTAGTCTATGTCCTGTGGCTCAGTGTAACTTGTTCAGGGTTTGCCTCAGTTTAGAGACAGACCACAGTTTACTGTTGAAGCCTCAGCAGGTTGAGTCACATGTCACATGCCTGCTGTCAGAAGAGGAAGTGCTCCATGGTAACAGTGTTGTTAAGTAAGTATGTATAAAGAACATTCCTTTCTCAATGTGTGTGATGAACACTGAACTTGTTGACTGAAGTGCAACACTCAAAACACATTAAAAGAATATATATAGGACACACATATGCAGGTTTTGCAACAAACACTACACAGCTACAGGTATTACAGTATGTAGCTGTATTTAATTGTGCAACCACGGCTACTTGTGCAACTTATCAATTCTTGCAAAATATTATTACTTAAGTAGGTCAATAATGCAATTCTAGGCAATGGAAGGAACTGAAGTGAAAATAAGGACAAAATATTTCCAGCTGTAATTAGCTCTATCAAATTAAGTCTAAGGTGAACACGCCTAAACTAAGGGAGTCGTTATTTGCGTAAGAACAATTATATGGCAATGCAAACAGGTTCTCGTAACTTGCATTTGCCAGACATGATGTCAGCATGAAAACCCTTTGACGCAGACATGGATCAGACACTCACTGTTGTCGTAGATGGGGTTTGTGACGATGGGATTGAGCTGCCGGGTGTATTGGCCGCTCTCGTCCTGTAGGGAAACCTGGATACACAGGCGGACCACGTTCAAGTCGTACTCCTCCGTCTGCAGCAGCTGCTCTCGTGGCACTGAGGTCACACACACACAAAAATTCAATGTAAGTAGTGAAATTATTTGACCAACATGAACAAATGACTGCAGAAGTGTCAAAGGTACATATCCAGTTATGACACCATCATCCTTGCAAAAAAGATTGTAGTAATGAAAAAAACCATAGCTGTAATACATTAACATCTTTTTTAAATGACATACATAATGCTGTATAATTAAGTATAATCAAAAACGTTTTGCAGGTTTATCATACAACAAATTTGAAGTATGTTTATCATGCATTAGACAAGGTTTTGCAAATAATATCATGGAGCAATTATGAGCTATTATGACTATAAGTCATTACAAAATGCTTTATCATTTATGATTATTGTTTTGAAGCATCATAAATATTTAAAGGTGCCTACAACGATAAATATACATTGGTGTATGCATATTTTAATGCATTCTTAATAGTTTTATATTGCATTCTGTAATTTGGATGCAATTGCAATGTATTAATTATAATCACAGAATGATGAAAATAAACCAAATATGCAAAATGAATCATGTGTTGAATACTTATTGACAAATGTGTCAAACCATTAAAAGCATAGATAGACAGATATGTGTTCTCATGCTTCTCACATCTGTAGGCTGTCCCCAAAACCTCAACTGTGGATAAACGCAGACACGTCACAGATAATCTTTTTATTTTCAAGCAGCCTACTCTTTTATACACACACATACAATCAAGCGTCACACATACCGCCCCCGGAGACAAATACAAACACACACCTTGCTTTGACTGAGAGACGCCCACACACCGACACACACACACACCAGGCTTTCACATCTGCCTACTTTCTCTTCCACCATCTTTCAATTTCTATCTTTCGCACTCATGCCGAGGCCATACCCGCCTACAACTTGTGGCCAAGGTGACGCTCGGCGACGTCACCTCAGGGTGGAAAGAAGTGTATGTGTGTGCCTTTGTGACTCCCTGCACGAGTGACCATGGGGCCTACTGCCTCCTGACGTGTGTGAAAGTGGTGGGACAAAAGTCTTAAACACATTGGTATACAACCAAGACACAGACACAGATTTAGGGAAACTCCTCATCCTTACTGAATGTGTCAATTGGACATGCTCAGTTCTGACAGCTAATTATTTTACAGCTCTGCCTCTGCATGCGCTGTTGGCATCAGCCATTATTTTTTTCAAGGCTCAATTCCAAATGAAGTCACAGCTCATCAGCTCATTTACAAGTCTGTTTGATTTTAGCTAAGTCATCAAATTGTGACTTGTATCTGGAGTCCTGTGTAATTAACAAGCAGAGAACAAAAGGGCAAAACAAATGTCACTCCAAGTGTTATCAGAATGTTTAGTTAGACATGATGCAGTAAACATGTCGACACCAGTTTTGTTGGTTTGCTGTCGATATGAAGCTTCAAGCTTTGTTAAAAAATTCCGAAATTTGATATCAGATTTGACCAAAACATGACAGCCTTGCTCTTAATGTTCTATGTTAGATGGCATTTAACATTCACACTCTGACCTACTTTATCAACTGCAATTTTACTTTGATACAGCAGTAGAGAAATTGTTTGACATTTCGGGAAACACGCTCATTACGTTGGGTCCGAGAATTAGATGAAAAGATCAATACCAGTTTCATAAATGTCCATTACATATGAATTAATTATATAACATCCAGGAGGTTAGCTTATCAAAACAACTGGATACAAGGGGAAACAGATAGCCTTGCTTTATCCAAAGCATCATCAAGCGTCTACCATCACTCTAGAGCTCACTCATTCACAATTAATATTTAATTGTGTCAACCGCACAAAACACAAAGTGTACAACAAGATAGAATGTGATACCTTTAAACCAGGGGTGGAGAACCTTTTTCCTCTCAAGGGCCATTTCAATTTTTACAACATCCTCCGAGGGCCGTACAAATTATTGAACTCAACGTCTGCTTAAAAAAACTAAAATCACAGCCCATTAATTTTGCCTTTCTTTCATGCTGTGCAAAGAAAAAGCAACCTCTTAATCCAGATATTTTACCATGACCGGCGTATGCATGCACGTGCACGTTTGTGGCATGACCACCAAAACAGAAATATATGGACACAAGATGTGTGCAAATGTATTTAGTTTCCTATCCATGTGAACATGATTTAAGTGGGGGGTGGACCTAACCTCCTCTAGGGGAAGATTTTTTTTTAAATGTTGAAGTTAAAAGCATCAATCTGGTGCACTTTGAGAGCAACATTAGGAGATGTATGGATACATCTCTCAACATCCATATGAAACAGAACTGTAAGCAGATTTTTTTTCTTTATGGATATTTTACAAATCACTCCCCTTTTAAACTGTATTCTTGTTATTAATAACAACTTTTTTTTACTGTCATATAGTATTTTATACCAGTTTTTCCTTTATTCTCTTATTTTTTTATAACTATAATGATCATATAAAGATGTGCCTTTACCTCACTGGTTGTAGGAAAAAAAAGTGATTGACTGTATGATCAGTATGTCAGATGAACAGATCACCACTGGGCTTCCAACTAAAGACACAGCCACGCAAAAACTGCGGCATGTGTACGGCTCCTTATGGGTACTGCAATTTGTGAAGTCCCGGCCCGGAGCGGCGTTCTGGTGCTCTCCGTCAGAACTGCACCCCTGTCAGACGAGACATATACCACGTGATGACACGTTAGGCTTGTGTTGTGTTCAAGGACCCTGACCTTGGCCAGGAAAAACAGGCACTCGCTTGTTTGATTATTTTGCGGTCTAGATTTCTTGAATTTCTTTCTTTTTTGCGTAAATTACCTCGAGGGCCGTACCAAATGGTCTCGCGGTCCGTATACGGCCCGGAGGTTCCCCACCCCTGCTTTAAACATATCTGTTCTACTATACTGATACTTAAAGCTAATTTCAACTCCCCTGAATATAATAGGTTCAGTTTAACTTGCATTGTGCTGGTTTACAAGCAGATGTAACTTTGCTACTTTGTGTCTCGTACATTTGACATTGAATACGGTGTTCCTCAAGGAAGCATTGTAGGTCCTATTCTTTTTTTCTTTACACATGCTCTCTCTGGGTACTGCAGGTCAATATATGGATATTATATCGATATCAACGTATGAGGGTAGATTAAGACTTATATTTTGGATGTTCCATTATTGCTTAAAGGTCCCATGTCATGCTTTTCCGGTTATTACCTGTCCCCTTGTGTGTTATGTAGCTTTTCTGCATGTAAATGGTCTGCAAAGTCACAAACCCTCAAAGTACACCCTGTAGCGAGTAAAACTCTAACACAGAAAATAGCTGTCTATGCTGCCCCAGAACGCCTCGTTGGAGATTTCTCTTTTTCCATTTTTTTCTTCCCGAGTATGGTGACGTAACCATGCCCAGGTCCAAATGGACCAATCCGTGGAACTCCTCACACACACACACTCACTCAGCCTTATATTTTCTCAGCTGCGGCTCCGCAGATTTCTCAGCCTGAACTCAGCCTGAGACAGCGAGGCTGTGAGTGTGTGTGCTCAGGCTGAGTTTCGCGGTGTCTCGCTGTCTCGCAGACCCCACGCAGCAACCAGGAAACGACCCCAGTAATCCAGCTCACACTGTCCGCACCAGCGAGCCCCGCAACGTCCCGCCAACACGGCACCCAGACCCCACGCAGCATTCTCATCTGTTTGTCATTACTGGTGTCATTTTCTGGTTGCTAACACCATTGTAAAACATAATCACTGATGTTCCGCTGTAACGGTGGTGGACTCATCAGAACAGAGTGGGCGAGCTGACCAATCAGAGCACAGTGGGCTCATAGGGAGGGGGGGGCAGGAGCTCCAACAAGCCGTTTAGGACAGAGAGTGAATACACATACTATACAGAGATGCTGTATGAGAAACCAATGTGAGTTTGGAACATTGAACAATGTAAATCTATTCTAGTAGACCTCAACAATGGAATTATGATCAGTAGAAATGGCCATGACATGGGACCTTTAAGTGTCTTTACTTGACTTTGAATGCTGCAATAAAGTAAAGTGATGTCATTTTCAGAATTGACTAGACTGTTCAAGCTTAACTATTATTTGCATTTACCCAGTTAGTCATTTTATGACTTAACTCATTATTATTTATCATTTCAAAAATCTTATTGTTTGAATATTTTGCATATATATCGTCACAATATTTATATTGAGGTATTTGATATCCTCTGTATCAGCAAGTACTACTTCTGGGCAACATTTGTAACCACCATATATTCAAATATCACTGCCATGCTGATGATACACTAACAACAACAAAATCAACAACAGTGAAACTGTGAAAATCAACCTCTGGGTGCTGAATGGTCTCCGTAACACAAATGTTGTGGGTGGCAGAGAAAGACAGACAGTGGAGAAACTGAAGGAGGGAGAAATGAAGAATTGCTTGTGTATGAAAGCGGAACTGTTGTATCAAATATTGATGGAACATAAAAAGTTGGTGTGTGTGTTTGAGATGCTGGACAGGTGCAATAAAGTGGCTCAGAGGTTAAAGCAGTGGTGAGTGAACCTGTGTGGTGGAAAAAGGCCCGGAGTTAGTGGGCATCCCGGCTGCACAACGCTGCAGCTGCAGAGGGACGAGGTTATCGGCTGCGATGCTGACGGGGAGGGTAACGGAGGGGGTCGGTGATGGGTGGGCAGTGGGGTAAGTGGTTAAGAGTCAATGTGGGAGCAGAATATGAGAGTATGAAAGGAGGGGCGGCAGGTGCCAAATCTCACCACAAACGGTGTCTCCATTGCATGACTCACAATTTCATCAAGTTTCATGACATGCATCGCTAGTTCTTGTGTCTTACTGAGATGGAAATCTGATGTTTTGTCAGTCTAACTCAAAGATATTCAGCTTATTATGATATAAAGCAGAGAAAACAGAAAATCCCCATATTTGAGAGTCTGAAATACGAATGTACTGTCTATACTTGCATGAAAAATGTAATAACTTCAATGATTCATTGATTATTGAACTAGTTGGCCGTGTTTTTCTGTTGAGTATAACTGGATAACTAAACTAATCGTTGCAGTTTTATTGGATACAAACATAGAAAAGGATTGAAAAAGACCAAATGGAAAATATATATATATTTTTTCTCCTCAGGAAAACAATCTAATCTATATCCACGCCTCTAACTTGTCAATCATTTGGAAATATGTGAAACAATTTACTAGGTTTATCCCCCAATGTTAAACGAGAAGACATCCTAATACAGCAACATGTTACGACATCACACACGGACATTATTCACTTCTGTGTCAACACTACTTCAGCTGAGGTGAGCTTTTGGCCAATAGACATTAACACAAACATTAATGTAGCACAAACAACATTTCACATGCATGACATGAGTTGCGGTCAGGGGGTTTGTGTGTATGTGTATGTGTGTAAGGTGTTTTTTGTTAGAGTGGGGGGAGTTCATGGGGCATATCTCCCTGTCACAGGAAGCAGCTGAGTTTCAAAGCAGAAGTGAGCTGAAGAGAAGGCAAGGTTAAAGTCATGTGAAAAAGAAATCCAGCTGCCCATAGTACAGTCTGTAGTAATCAACACATTGCATCTGTGTTTAGGTTTTGCTATGGCTACCTGAAATCTACAGTAACAACAATGTGTTTATTGGCAAGGCTTTGTCTGTACTGTCTGTGTTTGGCCTACTGTACATATCATGATACAGGGACTACTAGGCATTTCACGGTAATTACTTTACGGTAAACTACCTATCATACGATATATGGACAGGACCTCCATTCATTTTATGTTATCGGCTTATCGTACCATATATGGAGGCTAGTTTCAGCATTTTTACGTTATCAACTTATCCAACAGTAAATGGAAACAACCTCACTATTCTTTATGTTATTGACTTATTGAACGATGAAAAAACACAACCTCAATAATCCTTTTGTAAAATATGTGGTCATGACCTCCAATATCTTAAAGAATTGGTTTATCATACCATTTAGTGACATTAGTTCCATCACTTTTATGTTATTGTCAATTGACTTATATGGACATGACATCTTATATGGACATGACGTCACTTTTTTTGTGTCTTGGACCTATCTTACAATATATGTACATGGCTTCAGAAATCAAATGTTTTTGCTTTATTATTATAGAATTTTGTAATATATCTTTTACATTCCAATTCAGATGTCTGAAGATGTTTAGGAATTAAGAGTTCATTGTCCTTTTAACTGGTGTAACAATATATCCTTGACATCATTGACACATAATATTGCTATAACAGTATTTTCCTGTAATGTCTATAGTACAGTACATGGCACTTTACTGGGATGAGATTTGCTAAAATGGCTCAGTGACTGCTCATTTAGATTCAAAAGGCACATTTTCTATGGTTAAAAACACACAGTTCAATTACTTCTTCTTTGACTTAAATGAGTTGTGTGAATGAAATACTAACGAGCATGTAAAATAAAAGAGATGTAGTCATTTATGTTGCAGCTCAGACAGATAGAGCTAGTGTAAGGGGTTCACATCACACAGAAGCCATGTGTTTCATTTCTTTTTTCACCTTTCCAGCCCAGTTTCTGTGTCTGATGTAATGTCTTTATTTGTCAATCAAAACTCAAAGATATTCAGTTTATTATTATATGAAACTGAGAAAATCTCTAAATTTGAGAGAGTGAAAACAGCATGTTCTGCTACTTTGAAAGAAAAATATTATTTTCATCTATTAATTGATTTTCCAAATATTTGGCAGTAACATTTTTGTCCATTTACCAGTCCCTTAGTCAACCAATCAGTGAAGTTCAAATACAAACTATTTTGCAAACATGAAAAGTAATAAATCAAAGCATTAGAGTAAATTATAAATCTGTCATATATGTGTGGTCAGCGGCATATCTGGTTAAATCAAATTAATTCAGTCAACAGTTATCGCAACTCGCAAACATGGAACACTAAAACTAAAACACATTTATGTGTAACTGCTTGTAAACCCTCCATTCCCTCCATGATTTTACAGACCTGTAAAGCACCATACCCTACTTTTATCATCATCTCTGAGAGCTGGGGAAGCCCCTCGGTCCACCCTCCCCCTTTAATGGATCCTGCATTCCCAGCTCTCACGTGGCATCCTGCACTGTGCTGAATTGAGCAACTGTGACTAAGAATGGGGAAGTAGCTCAACGCCTGTTTGTACATGAGAAGTGCTGCCTGTCTGCAGCGGAGCACCACAGAATGAAAGTGCATTGAGGAAACAGCACGACTGTACACAGTGTGGTTGCAGGAGAGCGGAATTATGAGTTGATGTTAGAAAAATCATCGCCGTTGCTTGAGAATTGGGTCAATCAGCATTCGAGAGAAATTATTTTGAATTGTTTTGAACCTGTTTAACAGTAACAGCAGCAGGAAAAGCAACAGCAGCATCGACAGTGAGCAGCCACAGTCACAGTTAGTAACTAAAATGACACTCTTAGCTTTGTATAATGGCAGATATGCCATATAAATACCTTTTAGTCAAACATTTTAATCTATTCGACCCTTGTTTTTTTCTTGTTGCTTGAGTTGACTCAGCAATATCTGTTACACAGTAACACAATCACTACACACCATAAGCTACTGGTCATTTTAGACAAAGTAGCAGCCAAAAACATCCACGGTATGTCAATCTAAGATGCAGAGTGGAAACACCAAAAATTCTGAAAATCTTGATATATTGCAAAACAAATGTTATGCTTGGCTGAGGTGAAAGAGTTGGTCTATCAATAAAAGAAATGAAGTGTAATGGCAACATATTTATGACATGTGACTTCATCGTCACCTGAAGCTTCTGCATCAGATCCAATCAGTCGTCAATCACTCCACACACTGTGATCTCATTTACCCTTCCTATTATTAACACATGAGAGTGATCTGAGTGACTTTTATTTAATAACGTCATCTTGTTGCGCCCTCAAATTTGGCTATAGAATTGACACCTTCTATTAGCTAGCTACGGTGCAGTGGATTGAAACAAGATTTAAAGCTCTTTCTTTCAGCAATTTTTGTAATTGTGATTTTGACGGAACATGAAAACAGACTCTTAGTAGGACGGTTTCTGCATTACCTATCTCAAACTTGGATGAATTGCTATTGCTTTTTGTACATGTGCATTATCATTGACGGCCTGTTAGCATGCTGACGTTAGCAATACGCTTGAAGCTATGCTAGCACAACCTTAAAGAGCAGCTAGCATGGCTGTAGACTCAGTCAGGTTCTAATGCTAACACAAGTGGGTTGAAACTACTGCTCTCAGTCAGTGTGATGATGTAAGATAAAAACAGAAGCAGAGGATGTGACATTGGAAGAAGGACTCACCAGTGAAGGGGTTGATCCCTCTGGTCATCCTCTGTACGATCGCATCTTTCACTTCCCTCCTTCTCACACACTGGATACCCAGATTCTGGAAGCTGTGGGGATAATAAAGCAACAGGGCTGTGAGAAACTGGCAGACTCTTACTATGCTGCAACTTATAATAACTTATAATAAAAACAACAAACACATGGGGCCACACCTGAGTGGAATGACGTCAAAAAAAATAATGTTGTTGTGCATAACTCTGGGGGAAAGGACATAGCAATCTTGCAATTACTCCAACCTGTCTGACTCTACTTTTAAAAGACTTCAGCTATTTATTTTATGTTCTTTTATAAAAAAATGTTTTAATGTTAATGTCGGAATATTTGTAAAAATTACATTTGTATTGCTCTTTGGGAGAGTGTACTTGCATAAGTGTGCTATTATGTTACAATAACATCTGAACATTTTGTTTATTGCAATTATTTCTTGGACCAAATGCCGCCCAATAAAAGTGGTTATTGTGACAGGCATGATTTATCTACATAGGAGTTGAAAGTTGAAAGTAATCTAAATTTACTACACACATGAATGGAGGATTTGCAAATTATACACACCAAAATAAACTGACTCATTCAAACACTCACACACATGCTTGAGTACACACACGCACACAACCTCTATTTTCTCTCTGACACACAGCAAATATGGGTGATGTCACTCTGGGAATTCCCATATTACCATCCTCATCACAGACATGGTTTGACAAAAATGCTCCGTGTGTGATTCCCAGCGCTCTCCCTCTGTATCTGCGAGGTCACCAATCACACTCAATGTCTTCTGAAACCACCAAGTAAAAAATGAAGTTCTACTAATAGAGAGCAAATTGATTATGTTGTGGTGTGTGTTTGTTTACTTATATTGATGATTAAGACTGAGACAATGTGGCTATAATTGCTGTGATGACGTCAGTGACAGTGAGGTCATTGAATACTCATAGAGAGTGCTGATGGAGGTTACTGTGGGAGGAGGACTCACGCGATCACTTTGCGGTCTGGACCAAACTCGGCCTCGTAGAACCCTTCTTTGCAGTCCTTGCCCACCAGGTCGTGTGGATGCGGTCGGTACGGCTCGTTCTTCGTCACCAAGTAAACGCGTACTTTCCCTTTACCGCAGTAATTCAGGATCTGCGGAGGAATCAAATAATTAATAGAAAATCGTATAGAAAGATGCATGCAGAGGTGTAAAGAAGAGAGAAGGAGGAATAAACCAGATGCTTTGAGGGCTTTGGGTGTTTTTCTGTAAAACCAATAAAGCCATGCTCTATATGTGTTTTGACAACTCACCATTGGTCATTGGCCATATGCCTTAAAATATGACACTACATTTACCCCACTAGCGTCAGTTTGGCACATGAACCGCTGCCTCTAGTGGTCGTAGTAATTATAAAGGGTGTAAAGAGAACTGGATTCAGCGTTGGAGGCGGGGCCCCGTTCATAAGTGTGAAAATTGCTGAATGGCCCATGAAGCCAAAATGGCCTGATCTATGGTGATCTTCCGCACCCATAGAGTATGAGCAATTGCGTGTTCATTAATCGCCGCCTCCCATCCGCTGCGTCATAGAAGCATCATGGAGGGTCTCAGGTCAGTCAAATGAATAGAGGAAGGATAATATCTCTGGATTCGGCTATAAGGGCATTTTAAAATGTACAAACTTAATGATTGAAATATGGTCTATTCAAGTCTTCAGAAACTAAATACATATATATATATAAAAAAATAAGAGGAAACGAACAAAGGAACTGCTGTTCGTGCCCCGGTGGGAAACCACAACTCAACATTTACTTTTTTAGGTTAACTATGTAACGTAGCCTTCCAAACTTTCAAATGTGATTTAAGTAACGGGGGAAACAAGTACTTATTTGAACACAAACCCTAATATTTTTGCTAAACCTAATCAAGTATAAACAATACGTACTTAAGTTTGGAACCTATATACGTGACAAACTGAACTCATGTAACCACTTATTAACCACTTGTTGCCCTATATGTTGAAACATGCTGGAAATGCGTTGGAAAGTGACATCAAAGGCTTTCGATGTGCATCTGTATATGATGATTCGGGAGTGAACTCTTGTTGGTTTTATGCAAAATAAACATGTAAATCTCTCGATTGAGGAAATTAAAGTTGTACCGACTGACCTGCAGACTGGGGTAGGTCCTGTTGTTGTCAGAGCTCTTCTCTCCGGGGATGCTTCCCGCTGAGCGACCCTCACACTTGTACCTGAAGCGCATTCCCCTCTGCTTCGGCTGCTCGAAGATCTGGACAGAAGGCTCGGCCACTAGAGAGAACGCGTGATTTAAACAGTCAATAAAGGGATGAAGATACTTCCCCCAATTGTTTGAATATACATGACTGCTAAAGAGTGTCGACACAAGTTACAAGATCAATACATCAAGTATACTTGGTTATTGACCATGTTTCTAATAAGTAATAACCCAGGGGCATTGACTTTGCAGGTCAAAAGTCATCTAGATTTTAAGACTTTGACAAATTGACTTTAAAATGTCCTCGAGGAAAAAGGTCTATAAATCAGAGAGAGAAACAAAAATGCCCATCAGAATTTTACAAAGCCATGTGTTTTAGTGTTGATGTTTATTATTTTATTATTTTGGAGAAAGGTTTGTGAAAAAGAGATTTAAAACCCAAATTGTCTGCTGAAATATACAGTTTGCAGTCTACACATCTTGGTTTAAAGTAGAATTTGTTTGAAAAGTGAACGTTTTTAACGGTTTCAGAAAGGTGTGACCAAGATGAAATTACCAATAAAATGTATAGGCTTCTTTTAAACTGAAAATCATTGTGCTTGCTAAAAAAAAAAATCAGCATTCAAAACAATGCATGAAAAAAACTGTCTGTACTAACTTGACCTATTGCATGAGACAAAGCCTGCCACACTTGATGCCCGAGAGAGAGAGGAACTAAAACTGATCAGGGAAGTGTCTCTTATTTTGGTTTGCCAATAACTTTACAACACAACAATGTGTTTTTGTGGACATTACAGCTGAGTGAGAAGCAATCCAAGCAAAGTGTTACACACACACACACAAACAAAGATACTGCGTAGGCCAGAATAAAACTAGTCCAGTTACATTTCTGACTTGATTAAGAAATCTACGTTTGCCAAATGTTGGCTCAGCCATGTCCTGCCTTCCTCAATTTGAGAGAAGTGAGAGATGATGTAGCTCACACGCAGACATTTATATCACACTATATAAACTCAGAGACCAAAACCCACATACACAAGGATTAAAACTACCTCTGTTTCTCAGACACTCCTAGCACAGGTCTGAAAAAAAGCAATGCTTACCAATAAAGCTAAATGAGGAAGTGAAAGACACTGCATTGCATTTACAGATTGTTTGACTTGTAGATACAGGCAGCTCATTTTGACAAAAGAGGTTTTAAAAGTCTACTTACTTAGATGTGAATCGTCCCCTAGCATCATAAGAACTGAGGAGGTAAATGTGACAAATAAGAAATAATCAGGCGAATGTTGATGCAAATGAGATACAAAATCATACAAAAAAGTTGTCATAACATAAATAAAATGAAAATAACAATATTTTACTTAAGGGGGTTTGTGTAGTTCTGCTAAAGCTATCATGTAATTATTCCAATCACACTGTAAATCATCAATCACAACAAGGAGGAAGTTTCACTGTGCTGTTAAACAGACTTGTAACAGTGGCAAAAAGTGTTTAAATTAAGAATGAAATACTTAGGCTGCAATCTCACATTTGTCTTAATATAGCTAGGAAAGAAAACGTACACTTATATATGTTCTTGAACGTCAAAGTCATGATAATTATTGGTCAATATTACATTTAGTCTAAACCTCTTATTCTACGAGTTACTATTATTATTCTACAGTAAATAAAAGAGTTGCCGCTCACCATCCATAATGCAGGAACACTGTCGTATCAAACGTTGTTGTCTCTTGGAGAAGCCCGAGTTGAATGAGTGACAGTGGACAGGAAAGTGATATTTGTTAGAAAAGAGGCGACGCGGGGAATTCCCCTCCGTCACCGCCCCCTTCATCTGAACTGACCAATTAGAGGCCGCGCGAGTCGGAGCAGAGAGCAGAACGTGCGCAGTGAGGTCACTCCTCTCCACGCTGCCTATCTGAGCCCAGAGTGTGTTGATACCTGAGACTCAGCAGAGGTGGGAGAAGTACACAGTTCTTGTACTCGAGTAAAAGTAGAAGTACCAGTGTAGGAATACTCTGTTACAAGTAAAAGTACTGCAATCTAAATGTTACTCAAGTAAAGTACAAAAGTATGACCATCAAAATATACTTAAAGTACCAAAAGTAAAAGTAGGCTACTCATTATGCAGATTGGTCCAATTCAGAACTACATATGTTTTGATTATAATCATTGATCATTAAAGTGTTATCAAAGCTGGTAAAGGTGCAGCTAGTTTAAATTACTTTGTATACTGCAGGGTAGCTTGTGAATTTACTCCAGTCTTATTTAAGTGTTGATTATAATTCACATTATTAACTCAAGTTTGTAAAGCAACTAAAGGTATTAAATAAATGTAGTGGAGTAAAAGTACATGATTTACCTCTGAATTGTAGTGGGGTAGAAGAAGTACAAAGTAGCATAACATTTGAAATACTCAAGTAAAGTAAAAGTATCTCCAAATTGTACTTAATCAAAGTACTTATGTAAACCCACCTCTGAGATTCAGTGATAAGAGACAACATGGAGGAAAGGCCCCTGACAGCATCTCTGAATTGTATAAAAGTCATGAAAAGAATAAAGCAAATGAAAAAATATAGCAATTAAATGAAATAGTATCAGAATCAGAATACCCTTATTCGTCCCACAAAAGGGGACATTTACATTGTTACAGCAAAAGTGAAGATGAAATTAAAAAACACTTAGATAATACTGTTAGTAGTACTGCAGACATGTCACCACATGCATCAGAAAGCACCATACTCACTGTGCATGGCTGGATGCCTGATGGTAGCAGACACCCCATTAATATGACTAGCATTACATTCACATACGTAACCATACTGTTCTTATGAAAAAAAATAGAAGATCTTTGAAAAACCTGAGTTGTTGAATAGTGCAACAGGCACTTTTTTGTTATTGTTGACTCAAACAGCGTCCAGTTTTCCCATAAGGGCTCACCAGTAGTGCACTGCATAACATTTGCTCCACTGGATTAAAGAGCATTTCATGTTTTCTCCACTGGATGGGCAGTTGATCTTTCTTTCTCCAACTGAAGGGCACCTTGGAGTGTGTTGGATGGCATTTAAAGAAACAAAACCCTTTATCCCTGGAAATGCTGTGAGAAATGGGTAATTAACAACTATATATTTTCTTGACCTTTGAAACTGTTATTGACAAAACGGTATTCAATAGTCGAAGTCTTTTTAGTTTAATCTTCAGCTCTGTTGTATCAGACAAACGTCCTTTGCTTAGAATGAGCCCAGTACCTAAATCAGCTTTTGACAAAACAATCTCAACACAGACCGTTTAGTAGATTTAACTTATTTTTATTGTTTTATACATAAAATGTATTTCACTCCAAAAATATCATGGACTTTTTTGGGTGATGTAAAGTAATATTTAAAAAAAAATACACTTCTTTTTTTAAATCTTCCAATGCTAGATGAATACAGCACAGATGCCCTATCTCGCAATATTGAGAATTAAACAATGCGTGTCCGCCCCGTGATTCGGATCAGCTCCATTAAGAAATGGGTTCTTCCCAGAGACTGTGTATGAATGTCCTTCCTAGGGGCCATGCTACACCCTTCCACTATCAACATGGGTTTTGTTCTGTAAACCTGATGACAAACAAAAAAAGACAAACCAAGCTGTAAACATACCCTCCTTGGCGGGAGGTAACAAAGAACACAGACACGGCATAGTTTTTAGGGGTTTAATGGGTGTACGGATTCATTTAAAGGAAGTGATAAACACATACAAAAATACCCTTTCAATACACTTTAGAAACAAACATCTAAATGAACTGTTTTGTTAAATTTGTCCAAACAGCAAAACATGAGTTGTCTGAAACAGAGTGGTGCAGCTTTCATTAAAAAGAGACCTACCGGCTATGAATGCTATTAAAAAAAAGATCACATGGTACAAATATGCAAATATAAATAAAGTGATAAGAAAAAACCCCAATAATGAAGAATATGCCTTTTGAAAAAACAGTTCTCTGTACATTGAAGGGGAAACTGATGCTGGAAAAAGAGCCTGTGTCCCTGTGTGTCTACCTGCTCTGAAGGAGAGGGCGCCTCGTCAGCATCGCTTTATACTTTGTTACTGTATATCTTCTGTTCTGAAATCAAACAGTCACTGAGTTTCAGACCGGAAAGATGGAAGGTCGGGGCCTAAGGCAGGAAAAGAGTTGTCTCCTGACCCCCCCCACCCGTGGCCTCAGGAGATGCCTTCTTAAGAACCTCCACAGGAGGCGCAGAGGGTTAACACCCAAAACGAAGGGAATTCCGTCTTTCTCCAACACATTAACAACCATCGATGCATGCACGCTCACACACGGTCAACCACATGCACACACTCGCCAACCAGCTCAAATCATCAAAAAGCTTCAAACCATTGTTTTTTTTAACAAAGCACGACAAACTCTTCCATAGATGCAAAAACAACCAGAACTTCGCTTTACTAGCAGACCAAGGTAAACTGGTGAGGGTGTAGGAGGGGGGGGGGGGGGGGGGGGGGGGGGGGGTCAAGCAGTATCAGCCGTTTAGCCTTCCCGACGGACAGGAAATTCGTTTTTAGTTCGGACAATCACTGGTAGGCCTACGTACATAAAACTGATATTCAAACACTTTCTTGTGACCGTCTAAAGTGTCCAGCACTCGCTTGTTTGTGTCAACCTCGCCTATCCCGACATCCAAGAGCTCGAACACACCAGGAGAAGTAGGCAGAAAAACGTGTCAACCTTCTAATCCAAGACATACAATTGGCGTTTGACACTTAAACTACACTGAAAAGAATGATTAGCGTGGCATCATCGACATGGTTCTGTGCTAATCCTTTAGAGAACTAACCAATAACCGAAAAGCTTCAGAACCAATTTCACCACTTCAAGGAAATTGTTCCTGTTCTTGTAAGGGAGGTTTTTTTTACGGACACCTGAGGAGCACTCGGCGTCTACGATCACCTACACACTGCAAATCCAATACCAACCTGGAGTCCTCTTTGGGCGGTCGTGGTGCTTCCAAAGAGTCGTAGTTGTGATATCCGTCATATCCAAGCAAACCCTCAATAAAGCCTCCCCCGCAACTGTATCCAAACCTATACAGTGTTTACAAAAAAATATCCAGGGGCTGGGAGAGGTCTTTTTTGGACAAGCAATAGAGAAAAACAAAACAAAAATTACAATTTTTTTAGAACTTTTTTTTTTTTAGACATTTTTAGATAAAACTACAATAGAATGGTCAAAAGACTTAACAGGGATCTTTTGCTTTTTTTTAAGACAAAAAAAGTTATGTACATCAACATTTACTGTACAGGTTTCTGTTCAGGAGAAAAGAAAAGAAAAATAAATCAGCATACACTAGAAGTGTGTGTAGCAAGCGTTCGATAAAGGTTCTGGGCTGTTTTAAAACGCAAAAGAAAGAAAATGAAAAGAAGAACAGCTAAATTTTCATCTGTTCTGTGTACTTTTTTTAAACACAGAGGGGAGAAGACTAGTAAAAAAAACGGTCGCTTAAGGTCTTCGATAGTGTTGTGTTTAAATGCCCTCCGGCTGTGAGCGTGATAGAGGGCGCTCACAACATCTGGTTTGACCAAAATCACCTATCCTGGCAAATCTGTAACCTCTGAAGAGTGGAGGTGAGCTGTCCGTTCTGCTGCTTCACACATGAGATGTGACCTGAACACACTCCCGGCCCCCGTGTGAAGTCATCTTCTCGCTGTTTTGACTTAACGTTCAAGCCCCAACTCTGTATGTATATGAATCCAGTCTATAGTTGTTGTGTTCAAGCTATGTGGATTCTGGCCTTTTCTGTTTCTTTCAGCCTCTTGGCCTGCTCCTCCAGCGTGGGGGAGTGGGCTCTCTTGGCGGTTGCTCCGTTCAGGGGGTCGGCCCCTCGGCTCACTAATGTTGGGATGGAGCTGCCGACGGGGGTCACCGCCTGTTTGGCTGCCACGTGTTCTACAGAGGGAAAGAGATGGACTGTTAATTTGGAGCCTTCAGTCAAAACATATTATAAGTTTACCATGGTAACATGTCTTAATGAAATTATAGTAAGGGTGTCACCGGCCAATATTTGACAGTCAAATCAGGTCAAATCTGGTCAATGCTTGCCTATCAGAGACAGATTGTCAAAAAAACTTTTTTTTCCCCCTCCTTGATCCCGGTTTAGCTTTATTCGTCTCTAGAAAGAATTTGAATAGTGAAAAACGGGATGGGCATCAAAATCCACTTCCTAGTTAGGTTTGAGTAACTGTACTGATCATCATTTTTGAAAAAACGTTTGTCGCACGTAAACAAGGCATTGAGCATGAATACGTATAAAAGTAAAAGTTGTGTGATTCATTGGAGATGTATGCCTTTGTGATAATGGAGTCCTATAATCGAATATCTCCAACATGTATGCACAATGATGAAACCCCCACACACTGTATTGTATGTTTCGCCCCACATTTCTTCCTGATAATGCTACATTGTGAACAATGCTAGCTAACGTCGCTGTTGGGAGACGGTGGGCAGCAAAGTCTTGTTTGACAACAAATAATTAATAGAATTTCCAATATGTTCTATTTCGTAAAAAAGACTGTTGGGTGAAGGACAATTATCATTTTGAACATTTGTATTCAATCAGCACAAAGAACATCTGACTGAAAGTGGTATTAACTTTACAACCACATGCTATATGGACGATTCAAACTATTATTTGGTATGATTCCCTGAACAAAGTGAATAGCACCTTGATAAATGAACAGAACTGATAATTGACTGTAAGGGCAGTTATACACTCACTTGAGCCAATGACAGGAATGGACATGCCCTTCTCTTCGTCGGCAGGGGGAGCGTCAGTGGTGAGGGTGCCCTCGAACACTGGGGGCTTGGGAGGTGTGATGCTACAATACAATGAAACACACAAGGAAAGAATATAAGTGTTAAAACATTAGAAAGTCAGACTTTATTGCTGTGACTATGTTGGAAAGAAATGTGAACGCTCACTTGTGGCGGTTGAGAGCCAGTTTGATGGAATTCTTCACGACGCGACAACTGTTGCTCGCTGGGAGAGGCGACGAGGCGTCTGGCAGCTCCATGCTGGGAAGTCTCTGAGGGAGGAAATAACGTCATTAGAATTCAAAACATACATTTATTTTAAAAGTATTTAATATCTGCTTTAACAGAACACATGTCCAGATAGAGAAATAAATATCCAACGTTAAGCAAATATAAAAAGAGCCGCTACCTGTGTTCTTGAGGTATCAATGGTTGGAATGGGCTTAGCCTTTGATCCAGTTTGCTAAAGGTGAAGAGAGACAACATTTGAAAGTGTTCATTTTCTTAGCCATTACACATGCAATAGAAGCAGGCACAGTAAATGACACCTACAGCATTGGGTCCTTCTCCGTGTGAGTCAGAGGACGGTGGATATGGTTCTTTAAATGCAGAGTCATCATTGGGCACCACCTGCAAAAGAAAATGTCACAATTTTAATCTGGCAAAAAGTTTAAATCCAGCAACAAATATATTCCACACACACACACGCTCCTTACCTCTGCTTCTTTGGGCCTCTTGGCCAGGTCCTCTTGTGTCGGGGAGTGGGGTCTCTTGGCAGCGGCTCCGTTGGGGGAGTCCTCCAGGCCGTTGTTGGGCTCCTCTCGGGGGCTGCTGGTGGCGTCGGGCAGCACGTCCTCCATCAGCGCCGCAGAGACGGAGCTGCTGGGGGGGGGAGAGGCAGGCTTTGCTTTAACCGCAGGTTCTGCAGAAAAAAAGAAGACGGAGAAATTAGATCAGGATCATATGTTCGCGTTTTTGACACCCATTTAGGATGCTTTGAACATCAACATACCTGTGCTTATTTAAGACTGTTCACACATTTGAAAGAGTTTGTTTGGTATGTGATATTATTATATACTGGCTGGGTAATGAGAATGTCAATTATGCCTTAGGACTCTCACTAATTAAGGGATGGGCAATATAATTAATAAATTATTAAATAAATAATAAAAAGATCATAAAAAAGCCCAAACCATTGCCTGCTCACAGTCATTTTGAGATTTCTTTTTAAATGCGTGAATAATTATTACATTTGAATAAAATGTAATACATTTCCAAAGACAAATGACTTCAAACATCAAAGGGTTATATTATTTTAGAGAATATTGAAAGAAGTATATCCTCTATATTGTAAAGGCATTATTGTTTAAAAGCAGTATAGCCCAGCCCTGATTATAGTGAGTATCTGTGTAATTGTCAATGGGGAAGAAGTACTCACTTGAGCCAATGACAGGAATGGACATCCCTTGGTCTGTAGCAACAGTTGCGGTTGCAGTTGCGGTTGCAGTTGCCGTTGGAGTTGCGGTTGCAGTTGCGGTTGCAGTTGCGGCTGCAGTTGCTGCTGCCGTTGGAGTTGCTGCTGCGGTTGCCACTGGCGCTGCAGGTGTTGCTGGTGATGCTGTCGCTGCGGTCGCTGCACTGGGAGCTGGAGAGCCCTCCACGAAAAGCTGCTTTGGGGGGCTTACGCTGCAAAATCAACAAGACCGAACACATTTGATCAGCATCATATTGTGTATTTCAGCCTGTATAAAAGCATTGATTGCAATTGAAAAGGCTAAACGGCATGAGATAAAACGTAACAATAAACTGCGCTAGAAGTGAAGAGCTGCGTCATACCCGTCATCTGTGTCAGACGCAGGCTTGGCGGGCTTGCTGCTGGGGGAGGTGAAGGGGGTCCCCGAGTCCGTGTCTCTGGAGCTGTCCAGGTGGCTGCTGTCCAGAGAGAGGCGCTTAGAGCTGCCCCCGTTAGAGCTGCGGTTCAACTCTGCTATGCTCTGCAGAGGAAAATAATAATACAGTCAATGATGATGATAGTTAAAATGATGATTATGGGTTTGTCTCAACATGCATAGGAAGATAAATCACCCTCTTCTTCTTCTGCACCAGTTCTGGGGGAAGGTACTGATGGAGCTGTTTCTTCTTCACGTGTGTCGCTTCGATCTTCATCCCATCCTTCAGCATGTTGATGTTGTTGGCCTGTCGGTACACTGCAGAGAACAACATGTTGTGGTATGGGTTATTATTTACTGGCATGAAACTATACATACGTTTGACTTTTTATTCAAGCGATTTCTGGCAATTTCTTGGTGTTGTGATACTACAGGACCTACCGGTGTCTGTGAAGGACTGGATGTCGTACGTCAGGTCAATGTTCACACTCTCCGCATTCTCCACTTTCTTGAAGATGATCCCGATGAACCACATGGACACAAAGTCGTTCCTGTTACAGAAACACACAAGCAGTTAGTCATACCTATTTTGTTGCATCAATGCTCCCGTCCATGTATATGCAAGCATTATAAAATGATATTGATGTACATCTAAAGATACATTTTTACAGATAAAAAGAAAAAGAAACAGCTCATGTAAAAGAATGCATTTTTACGATTGGAATAAATCGTGTATATTCCAAGTGAGACACAGACACGTGTCATATGAGAGGTTGCCAAATCGCATTAGATTGTTAGTTTTGGCCTTTTAATATTTATAGTAGAGTTGAGTTGGTCAAGCCACTAGACTTCATGACTCATTGAAAAATAACTCGCATATGATAAAACAGGCAACATGGTCTGTTCACTTAAGGGCTAAAAAAAACATGCCAATTGACCGTAGCTTTGATTCATGACTGGCAGGATTTGCTTTCACTCATACATTCATATTCACAGAGCAGTTTGCATGTATGGATTAGATCTGAACTCACTCGTTGCGGTTCTCCTTGGACCCGGGGAAGGACTGGGGGTTGACATGAGCCAGGGTGATGTACTCGTTCCTCTCCAGGTTTCCCACCAGAACGCGGATCTTGGACTCCACCAGACCGATCCTGAGGGAAATAACATCAGGTTGTATTTACAGAGTTAGCGATAACAAAACCAGTTATCCTCACAGCGTTGCGGTCTCACTCCGACACTTACCATTCCAAGTGGTTTTCTTCTGTGGAGGCACTGGCAGTCAGAACGATGTAATGCCTGCAGAACACGACAGAGAAAATCAGACAAGATGCAGAGTAACTGAACACAACACCCTCTAAGACATAACAATGAGTATATATGGACTTGCAGCGCCATGGGAATGTTTGCTATATCCTATGCTAATGTGGTGGAGTAAAATGTTAAAGTAGAAAGTACAACAGTCTTTGAGTAAATGTACTTAGGTGCTTTCCACAACTGTCCATACATAACTAATGAAAACTTCACTAAATACAATACATGTTTGCGTCTTGTATAATTCTACATGAACATTCAAATAATGAAATAGTGTTATCAGCAGTATTTCTTCTTTAAAACGTTTCAATTCGATGTGCCACACCAGCACTCAGGTAATGTAGCTGCAATGGTGAAGCAGCAGCACCAACAGAACAGGGCAGTTGTGGTTCTTGTGTGGGAAGAAACTCTCATAAACAAACTTTACTGACCACAGCTCGGATGAGTCAAATGTGCCCAAACCCAAAAAGTGAAAACAATAAGTTGCATCATCCAATTTTTGTTCGAACTGCATAGTATGGTAGGGCGCTGCAATTGATTGAAACGTTAAAAATGTTTTGCTACGACTGCAGCATTATGAGTTTCTCTGGTATTCGCAACAATAGTCAAAACAATAGCATTTACGTTTTTTTAAATCTATGGCCTGCCAAATAATGTCCACATAACTTAATGCTTGCTTTTTTCAATACGTGAACAAATACAGACATGTTAAAGACTTTTTACCCATGCCATATGAGACACATGTAGCTCTGTTTGCTTGGCTTGCTGTTGTAGATACAATATTCCATCAATACATCCTTTATGTGAAAGGAATCAACACCTACTTGTACTTTTGGAAGAAGTTGGGAGGCTCAAAGAGTTTGGACCATTCTGTTTTTCCCTGAAGAATCTCATCTGTGACGCTGAGGCCTGTTAATGTCAGACACGTGGGAGAAAGATATCTCAGACATTCAAAGTGACACTGTTACTCAAAGGAACCTAATTGTACTGTTAAAATTAGGCACGATATGAGATGTTCAGAACTGGTAGAGTAGGTAGATATTTGATGTGTTGTCTGTATTACCGTATTTGAATTCCTCGCTCATGATGGTGCGCGTTGACGAGGAGACGTTGTAGGTGGAGTTCTGCTGGGGGTAGGCGGGGGTGATGATGGGCATCAGGTGGTATCTGTCAGACGGGTTCACCTAAAAACACAGGGATTGATTTGGCTGCAGACATGAGAGACTTCTCTAACACCACCCACCACTTTCAATGTGTAGGGAAACTCTACACCCACACACTGTAAAGCACCAGACACATCCCACACACAGGGAACCTCCCAATCCACCTTTATGCTCTTCGTGTTTCCCTTATTTGCATTTTTCCAAACAAAACAAGGAGAATTGAAGGAAACTTGACGTGACGTGCTTCCCTTTAAAACATTATGTAAAAGCATCTGTCAAATTGGATTTTGGATCTGTAGCTTGTAACGGAGCTTTAGCCTCTTACCTTGAAGTACTTTTCTTAACAGATATGTAAGCCAAATCACCCAATTTAGCCATTTGATTATGAAGTTATCCAATTGGACAAACTATTTGAACTGCATGATCACATTGAGCTTTAACATCATGTGAAAACATCTACATCAAACCTGTTTTAAACTGTGTACTGGCCAATTACAAGCTTATTTGTATTTATCTTAATAATAAATCCAGGCTCTGTTTAAAAAAAAAAGGAACAATGTGAGAATGCCTTTTCACTAGACTTTATTTTGAAGGGCTTTTTGACAGCAACTTTACATGCGTTTTAAATCATTTTTGCCTGCAGCAAAAGCCTTTACCATGCAATGATTTACTTCCTCACTTTAAGATCATGTTGAGCATGATTCATAGTTCAGAAAGTATGTATAGAAGCCTAAACATTAAGGAAACTATTACATTTTATATGAGCTACTTTCTGCCCAATGCACGATAATGGTTGGCCGTACTGTGACTGAACGGAAACAACAACAATAGATAATTCAAACGTGTTTATTGCTTAATAGACACAGCAAACTTGACACAGCATTTACAGCATTTAAATGTTTTATATTAAGGATATAGATTAATTAGTTTAGGATAAATGTATGATATTGTAAAAAAAAACAGTAAAAGCAAAACTAATGTATCAATGCACTAGCGTAGGAGAAAATATTTAAAAGAATATCCTGCATAAGATAGTGTATTCATATGTGCACACAGGCTATGGACTGCAGTGTTTATTACGGGATTTGAACACAATTTCAGATCTTTTTTGCTTCTCAATTACTAAAGCACTTTTGAAGAAGTGTGTCTGATAAAAGACGTCCATGTAGGAAATCTTCCTTGCTCCAAGCTGCTCTTGGAAGCCTCCTCCGAGGACAACATTGGAACTCATGGTAGAGGAAACATTTCCATGATGACAGAGGACTAAGGATACTTGAAATAGGATAAAAAAGGTTTTTACCTATGCTTTGTCTGTTGATGTAACACTAAAAAAACTCACAATTTAGCAGAATAAGTCCAGGTTGTGTGTCCTACGACTACACAGCAGTACACATACAAAAAAAAGGCATAACATCATAATCATCAATACACTGGTGTCATACTCACTCTAGGATCCCACACAGGTAAATTCAGATTACTGTCCTCAGGCTGTTTCAAAAGCACAGGATTTGGCCACTCCCTAGGATGCAAATGAAAATAGTAAAGTGTGTAAATATTCAAAACACACTGATGACTGGACAGGGCTATGAAACACTGCCATCAAGTGGAAAGCTACACACTCACCACTTGGAAAACACCAAGAAGAACTTGTGGACCAGCGTGGCGGCCACGGCGTTGGGGTAGAGCTGGCAGGTCCTGGCCACCAGCATGGCCCACGACACTCCACCCAGGAACCCCAGCATGTTGGAGTAGATCCCACGACCTGCAGGCGAAGGTGGAGACCATTTATACTTTTTGGTGTTACCCCAAAAGATGAGCAGCGGTTTGTCAAGTATACACTCAAATGGAAGCAGAACATTTGAATGCACTCACGTTTTGCCCAGAGTTTAATGGCTCTCAATGTCAGTCTGAAGTTCTCTTTGTTTGGCACCAGGTACAGTATTTCATCAGTTACACGACAACCTGCAGAAAAGGCATTAGAAAACTAAATAGATAGAAGTATTACACTCCTGCATACATTGTGTTTATGCCAAGTATGGAAAGTGTTAAAAGGGTCCAAACCACCTGCTGCAAGTGTGATGCACTATAAGCTTAATCTACTTTTGCAACAGCATCAGTCCTCAATTCATTATCATCTCTTCTCTTTTGAATGCAATAGAGTCCATGTAGCGTACCATTAAGGCTGCGGATGCACCGTATGTCCAAGTTTCTCAGGATGGAGTCCCCCCTCAGGTCCAGGTTGTCTGGAATGGACTGTAAGGCCAGTCTGGCAAAAAGCAGATCAATCTGCACAGAGAGGAAAGTATTAAAGTATAGTATTAAGGACTTTAAATTGCCCAACTCGTATCTAGACACACTGGGTAGTACAAATATGTAACAGCGAACTACAAGGCACAAAAATTTATTTTATTTGGATCATATATATAAAAAAAAAAATTGGTTGAACTTTGTTTCTTGGGGGACAGGAAAGAAAGTTCAAAGATGTGGTTCAAGATGAGCTTTTAAATGATTAAGAAATATTGTTTTAATTATGAAGAAAGGGACAATAAAAGTACAATTGGCAGATCGAAGAATAACAGAGGTTCCAAATGCAGACAGACAAGTGCAATGGCGGTTTCATAAGGGGTTGTTTGGAAAGGGCAGACGCCTTACCCCTTCATTTAGCTTATTTCTATAGAATTGCTGTTCCAAACTATTTCACCATCAACACCGTGCTTCCTTGGGTATTAATCTGTACCCATTTTTCTGATGAAGTTCTCAACAAAAACATATTTGTATGTTATTGTAATGGACAGCTACAGCTGACAGGAAGTCATCTTTCAAATCACTGTCTTGCCAATGTCTTTACTACACTTACACATCTATAAAAGCTTTGCCAGAATGGTAATTTCTGAGAAGTATGCCTGTCGTTATGCAATACCCCTGTATGAATTCAACAGTTGCATCTCAAAGTGACTTACCTCTATTCCGTCAAATTTGAATTTTATCACCGGTACAAAGGCATCCTCGACAGCCTTGAGAAAGCAACAAAAAAGACAATATTAACAACACATCTGAGAGAATGTATAGTCGACTGACATCAACATGATCAACAAGTGAAAATCAAAGTCGAGAAAACAGAGCTTGTAAAAAGACATGTCAAATAACTAGGTGACATCAAGATGTCTTTGGGGATCTGGGTGTGTTCAAATCAATCATCACCTCCTCCTTACAATATCCAATAAACACATGTGTAACCCTTTTTCACCAAAGGCTCCAACAGCTTTCATTTTGGGATATCAAATTAGAATAGTTTTTACTTTAAACTGCACGTTAACACTTAAACATAGCATCTAAATTTGGTTGTTCCAATAAAAAATGAATTTAGTGTCATAACAAATACAAACTGAAAGGGGTGTACATATTGTTTCATCATTTATATTGATGCCAATTAAGACACACACCTTGGGAAATTAACATTAGGAGCAGACCTTACAACAACAAGGCTAATGCTCTTGGGTATTGCGCTCTGCTGAGGGTTCATTCATTATAACGCTCCAATGTATTCAGCCAAAATAAAGTGTCTCGGCTTTCAGGATATAATTGAGGAATATTAAGCAATGTTAGGTTTTGTTATGCATTTTGAATTCCACAGTTCTCACTCGGGAGCGGTGATGTAAGTAGGCAAGTTGCTTTTGCACTATTTGCAAAGAATGTTTTGAACTCGGGAATGAAACATGGGCTTCCTCCACAAGGAAACGGCCAGACATGCGACAGAAACTTACCCTCAGGTCTTTGATCTCTTCGTGCTGTTTGAATTTCTCAAAGAAAGATGAGAAAAAGTCACTTCTTTCTACATGGCGTGGAGCCACACACAAGGCATCAATATCAGCTCCTGTAAGAAACAGTCACTTTCAGAAGAGTATTCGACGCTGCCCACTGACCAGTAGGTTAAAGGGATTATGAATTTCATAACAATCTGATAAATAAACTGATTAAAGTTTCGGCAGTCAAGGTTAAAGAGAGTTTGTGTTATAAAACAACACGAAGAGTAGCTCAAGTGAAGTGCAGCAACCTTAGAATGTAGTAATGTGCCTGGCCTTGCTTTGTACAGTCAAAGCTGACAATGTTTCAAGGATTCGATTTTTTAAAAATTAAATAAAAGACAAGATGTTTATTTCTAGACAATGATATCCTTAAGTAAACCCTGTAAAAAGGCAGGTAAATAGGAAAAATAGAAAACCTTTTTAAGATGTTTGTAAGACTACAGGTGAGTGTCTATCTTCCACCTTTTGTGCCGCCACCATATCCATTTCTCTACACTAAAGCTTGTACATCTTCAATGGTCTCAAATTCTGCTTTGATAAAAGAAATCCTGACAAATCCAAAAATAATTGTGAAGTCAAATCAATGTAGTAAGGGTCCTTATAATTAGGTTTTAGTATTTACTGTTACATATATATTTATATTCTGCAATCAATGAAAAATGTTGAAATGCATAACATAGGCTAGTCTGTACAAAACCAGGGAAAGGTATGAATTACAATTGCTCACTAACTTTTAACATGTTTGAATCAATTACGCCATAAAAAGCGTACAGAATTTTGAATAATTAACTGACTTTTCTTTTAACCTCGTGCTTTAGTGTGGTCTTGACCAGACTGAACTGATTTTTCTTCCGGGAAAAGAGTGTCCCACTCTTGACCTAACAATCAACATCGGCCCTCTGTTGTTTCCCCGACTCAGACTGCAAGGAATCTGGGTGTGACCTAGGGCTGAACGATTAATCGATTTTAAATCGAAATCGCGATTTGAACCGATGCAATTATCAAATCACAAAGCCTGCGATTTTATTTAACTTTTTTTTTCTTGTGTGTCAGTCATCCACACCAATCAGAAGTGCTGTGCTCCACATGTACCAGCCATTGTTAACCAATCAGAAGTGGCCCATGATAGAAGGTGATGGCAGGTGATTGGATCAATCTGTCTAAGTATTTTTGAAAGTGCCTGCCCTTTCCAAATGGCTTCCAATGGAGCTTTCCTAGATGGTTTGGTGAAACAAACCATCTGAGTCAGGTTAGTAATGCTCCATCACATGTTTTACATCTATTACAGGGTGAATCTTAAACTGAAGCTTGACTTTAAAGCAACCCAACGGAAGCTTCATGTAAGTTTAGTTCTTTCACTCGTAGCTCGGGCTGCGGGGGTGCTAGAGACGGGAGCATGTTGATGCGACCTTCCTAGCCGGAGACATGGCCGCATTTTACAATAAACTTCCGTTGGGTCGCTTAAAAACAAATATTGCAAATCGAATCGCTATATTTTTCAGAAAAATCGCAATTCGATTTTTCCCCAAAATCGTGCAGCCCTAGTGGGTGTGACCCTAAATAACAAACTGTCCTTCACTGCAAACATCGCTGCTACAACCCACTGCTGCAGATACAGTCTCTTTACAACATCAGGAGGATACGTCCCCTCCTGACCCAGAAAGCGACGCAACTTCTGGTCCAGGCTCTCGTCATCTCACGCCTAGACTACTGCAACTCCCTCCTGGCTGGTCTACCTGCATGTGCCATCTGACCTCTGCAGCTCATCCAGAATGCAGCGGCTCGTCTGGTCTTCAACCTTCCTACATTTTCCCACACCACGCCGCTCCTCCGCTCACTTCACTGGCTTCCAGTAACTGCAAGAATCCATTTCAAGACACTGGTACTAGCGTACCATGCTGTGAATGGATCTGGCCCTTCCTACATCCAGGACATGGTTAAACCATACACCCCAGCACGTGCACTCCGCTCTGCATCAGCCAAACGGCTCGCTGCACCCGCACTGCGAGGGGGACCCAAGTTCCCATCAGCAAAAACACCTCGGTTTGCTATCCTGGCTCCAAAATGGTGGAATGAGCTCCCCATTGACATCAGGACAGCAGAAAGCTTACACATCTTCCGGCGCAGACTAAAGACTCATCTCTTTCGACTTCGAGCAATAGAATTACTATCAAAGCACTTATATACTAACAAAGGACTGGCTTATCTAAAGCTAGTTGAGTAGCATTTGAAATGTTTTGGTTCTATGAAACCTGATGTACTTATATGATTCTGTTTTCTTCAAGTTTGTATCTTCTTATTGTAAGTCGCTTTGGATAAAAGCGTCAGCTAAATGCAATGTGGTCAGGGTGAACTGAACTTTTCAAAAACAAACAGATACGCCTGCTTAGACAGGGTTGACTGCTGTGTCGCAGTTATGTTCTGATAACTCAATCTCTCTTTGCTCCTTTTGAATACCAATATAGCCAAGCATAGTACAAATGTTGAAATCAAAGTTGATGGATGATGTCTCCGCAATGACTTGACATACCTTTTGTGTGCACTCCAAGTCTGTATGAACCAAATGTAAATATCTTGCCCCCAACACAGCTTATAGCTGATGGTGGGAGGTTCTGTGGAGAGAAGGATAAACATTGAAATCAGTATGATGTCGTTTGATCATTAGGGCAAAACCATGGATAGCTTTGGTGTCTCTGAATTAATAGTCACCATTAAGCTAAAAGACTCCATAATACAACATAAATCATATATTTTACTTGGAAGGCATTCGACAGAACCCACCTTTAGTTCACTGATCTCTGATATCCATTCTTTAACAAAGTTATTCAACTTCCCAAGAACGGCAAGTCTAAAAAAGAACAACAACATTTTAGTGGGGGCAATCATATAGTGAGAAGGAAAATTATACCACAACTTCACAAATTAATTTGGCCTAAACATGTAGATTCAAACATAATACTATGAAATGTATGCACTCAAGATGCCTAGTAGTGTTATGGCTAAAATAAAATTAGACTATTTTTCTTACCTATGGTTCAACTCCTCTTCATCTTCAAACACCCCAAATGGTTTCATAGCATCACAGAGCTTCTTGGTGTACTGGTGGTCTATTTCTCGTGGGGGTGCAAGGCTGATGGCAGAGGTGATGCCATAATGTTTCTGAGGCTGCTGCCCACCAGGCATGGCGCTGCAAAAGAGGTCACGACAAGGGAATAGGAGTCAAAACATGAAATGACAGCTACTACACGACACTGTCCATGTTCGTTTTTTCATGCCAGGTTTCAAAGTTAAGACGAAGGAATGCATCATTCACATATTGTGAGTGCAATGCTTTGCTAGTTTATGTTCCCCTGCTTTATATTATTACCGCGAACCTGTGTAATGCAGCAATGTGCTTAACTTTGAAGTCAAAAGGGGAGCACGTTATCAGAGGAAGATATATCCATGTTATCTGAACAAAGACTTGGAATTAGTCTGCAAAGCAAAACTGGGTGGATTCAGATAACAGTTCGTTGTACACAATATTGAATGAGAATGTAAACTTCACGCCACAATAACAGTTGAGTGTAGTTTAATAATCTGTTCTTCATTCGACCCTAGTCTCGTTTAGGCATTGGATTAAAACATAGGATATGGTGTTTTTAGTTTATTCAATAATGTCAGGACCGTCCCGAACCTGTATTAACTTAACGAGTTTAGCATTTTAGTGTTTACTTAAAGAATCCCAAGTCCAACACTACTAAACGACCGATTTAAATGAAGTATCCACCCCGGATTTCCCACCACAATAACATAACACCACGCGTGTTAATGATAGCATAGTAGTGAGCAATTCCAAATCTGAAAAGTGAGTTTATCGAAAATACAGGCATGAGTTTGAAGTGATTTACGTTAATGTTGGTATTCAGGCTGGCGGCGAACGAGCGTTAGCCGAGAGGCTACAAACAGGTTGCAGGCGCTAACAAATTAGCTAATTTAGCAAGTTAGCAAACGTTAGCTTGCTGCTACGGAAGAATTTGTCTAACTAACGACTCGCTTTCCGGTTAGTCCTAATTAAGGGTTGACATTTTATCAAACAAAAACACGTGCAATCCGTTCATTTTGATGGTCATAGTCCCACCATAGTTAAGAAACAACAAACAAGCGCGCTAGCCAACAAATGGTGGCTGCAGGCCTTGTTTGGTTGTTGTGACAGTTGGCTAACGTTAGCCTTTAGCCTATTCTTTAGGACTCTCTTAAACGCGAACAAAGATGCTCATGAAAGGAAAATGTACCGTATGCATGACTTACCTTGACATTTCTTTCATGACACTCTAAAAAGCTTGCACTGTTTTTCTGCTGTAAACCCGTAAAAAACTAAGAAAGCCAGCAAGTGGAAATGATAACAGCCTCGACCTGATTACAACAATGGTCACTTTGGAGCAGTTCAAACCTTCCCACTGAACCGGAATCACTTCTTATAAAATAACGTATGAGCAGCACGCAATCCTGCGGGGATATTCATATCTAATTCATTAACAAAACGCACAGTATTTTTGGAAGGTAGCACCTGACATGCGTTTAATAGCTAGTGTAGACTTTTTCTTTACTCAAAACTACAAATGTAACGGCATTTGTGTTCGCGCAGCACGCTGAGCAACCATCGTCAGAAGGCAGGCACCTCCTATCACGTGACCACCGAGGCCTCAACACAAGCTCTATACATGCTCTATACAAGCTAGCTGCACACACACTGCGCCGTGTTACACACCTGTAAACACGCTGGGTTTGAAGAAGCTAAATACAACATATGTCGAAACAATTATAATAAATTACTTAAAATAAACGCTTACGTTGAATACTTAGCTGAGAGGATACGTTGGCCAAATGTAGCAATATAATGATAATGTCTGTATGTTAGCTTGTGACAATTCAAATACGTTGTGTATTTTAAACATTGGAACTGTCCAAGTCATACCATTGTTAAAATGCATAGATATATTACATTGTCTTTGAATCCTGTCCCTGATACCTGTAAATAATAAGGAAAGATTGTAAGGCCCACATATTTTTTCTCTCCATGTTTTTTTGTGAGAATATGTGGGTTTGGTCTTAAATGTCTGACTATCATTTACTTTATCAGCAATGTTTATCAGTAAAGATAAAAAAGGAGTTGGCACTAGAAAGTTTGTGACATAGTGACACAGTGGAATTAATTTTACAATTAAGGTGCAAACAATAACTTAACAACAATATTAATCTATTTGTTGTAACAATACGTATTAAAATATTGAAAACAAATTATTGGATAAAATGTCAATATTATTTTTGAGGACAAAAGCATTTTTTTAAACTTATAATACTTTACAGAGGCTATTATAATATAAAATAAAATAAAATTGACCTTTATTAATCCCCGTGGGGAAGGACAGCACAGATTCACACAGATTAGAGATTAATACAATCAAAGATACAAATACAATTATATACAGTTAAGTAACTTTAAAATAAGAAATGAATTAAAATGAACATTTAAACATATTTGGGTCCTATATATTAGATATATAATATGTACATGTATGTGTGAAAACAGTGTGTATTTTATGTCCAGTATTTGTACTTATTATGATATTCTTTACTCCACAACATTTATTTGACAATTTAAGTACTTAGGTTTGAATAATGAATGCAAAAACATTTTGGATAAACTTTATACCCCTGATTCTGATATTTTGTTGCTTACACTCAATTTGGACTTTAAATTGTAACACAATATTTCTACACTATGGGATTACTACTTGTGAAAGATCTGCGTACTTCGTCCAACATTGTTGGCAACTTACTTTCAAAGGACTCTACATTTATAAAACCTCTTGCCTGAATACTGCAGCTATTTTGGTTCATGTGATCCATCGGACGTAAGACGGTAAAGAGCCTAGTCCATTGTCGATCCTACCATGGAGGCGTGGATCCTACAGATCCCGCCTCCCTTTAATTTGGCGGGAAGACCCTGCTAAAGATTCCGGTTTTCTGAAGAATGCACAGCTTTCATCTAATTTTACCAGAGCAAACAGCACCATCTAGTGGACATTTCGAGGAATTACAATGAGTGTCAAAAATAACTTAAAACGTTTTGATCACCAAGTACCAACCTTAGTGACTTCAGTGTGAACAGTCAATGTTCATAAAGGGAGTCATGGTTGGCTCAGTAAATAGTATTGTACACATTGTATCTGTGTGTTTTATTGCCCAATGTCAAAGTGTTGATGTTCTTGTCTAACAGGAATCACCCATGACTCAAGAGCCCTGTGTTAAACTACTGTATGTAGCCTATTGGCTTTTCCAATTTGACTTCATGACTGTTACAATGGATTCCTATAGGTCTGCAGAGTCACTGCAGAACAAGGCTAAGTGACTTATTATGAAAGTGCAAGCAACCCTTCTTCTGTCCAGGGAATAGAAACCCCCCACCCCCACCTTTGGACTATTCCAGCTTCTGATTTGAAAGTCTTGTATCAGTCACATTGTTTACATTCCTTGTCAAATATGACGCATTATAAAAGATCAATCAATATAACACTGTGTTTTGAATCGCTTTCCGTAGTCTTTGCTCATCATGATTTCATACCCAAATATCTAACTAAATGTGGTAAAAACATGGATGTACTCTATGCATTTACACCTAAAGGTTTATGTTTCGCCAAGTAGAAAATATTGTGCAATTATTATTATTTTTGTTTGTTTCTCAATGTTACATTTGTAATGTTGAATTTCATGGATTCTGCCTGCAGAGTCACTGCAGGACAAATCAAAGTTACTGATTATGAAAGAGCAAGCAACCTTTCATCTGTCTGAACAGAGCTCCTCCCCTTTGGCTTACTTGAACTTCTGTATTTTGGACTACTGGTATATCAGTCACATTGTTTATACTGGTCGAGGCAGCAGATTATAAGAGAAGCTTAACACTTTAGCACAAAGCACAATTAGTTTTAAAAATGAGCAGCAGTCCTCCTCTTGTGAATGTGAGAAACTGGATCACACAGAATGAGAATGCCTTTCTGCCACCAGTGTGCAACAAGCTCATGTGAGTAATTTTACTTTTATTAAAGCCACATTGTTATGTGTGTATGTTTTAACCACTTATGGAGTTCTATTGTCTCTTTGAGGGTATTGAGTATAAGCTTGTCTTTAATACCCTTTTCTTCAGGCATTTCTCCCAGTTGATTATCATGTTTGTTGGAGGTCCAAATACAAGGAAGGATTATCATATTGAGGAAGGAGAGGAGGTAACTGCTTTTTTTATTCTGCATACATTTTCTATTTCAAACATAGATGATTGGATGCTAACTTCAAAATCCTTTGAGCATCACTGGTCCCAGCCATTCCATATACTCAGTAGTGGGAGATAAGAGAGTTAACATTTTAGCCTTTGGTTGTGCTTCAAAAAGCTTCTGCCACAAAGGGCAAACTCCACCAGCCACTGTTGATTTTGACTGAAGTTTACAGGATCAAAGTACAGATGTAGCCATCTAGATGCCCATCTACCTACCGAATTCCAGCCAGAAACCTAACCAATCCCAGTGGCTGATCTATTAATGTGGACCGGAGGGAGAGGGTGACAAGCATACATTTCACTTTCCTTTTGTATTTCAATTCCAACTTTGGTGATGAAGAATATGTTTCTCTGTTGTCCACGTTCATAAAGCATAAACCAACAGCATCAGAGCGCGGTGCAGAGTCTCTAGATGAGTTTACAGTTGTCCGCCGTATAGAAAACTGTAGTTTTCCCCACAGCAGACATTCATGGCGTCCGCTGGCGCATCATAAATACGTCGGATAAGTGCAGTCGATTCTCAAAGCACTCTTCTCCTAAGTCCTTTTGAATTCTCCTATCCACTATTCCTTAACCCCGTGACGTTTCACACAGAGGTCAAGGAATAGACGATAGGAATAGACGATTAGCTGATTTTTGGACTATTTGACTGCAGCCCAGGATTTTACTATGAGATGGCGCTTCCTTCACATATAAACAGCTTACTGGGTAAACTTGGGTCTTTGTTTAGGCCTTGGTTCACACAGTAGGCCTATGTTTCCTGGACTAACAGTAGTAGTTGTTACTTCAATAATGTTTGCAGCTCCGCCGTTGTGTTTGCTGAATAGCATTTAATCACATATTTTGTATGCCTTATTTTCACAGGGAAATGTAACATATTACTTTTACAATTCAGTTTTATTTATAATATTACATACATGCTATATAATTGTTTATTTTCTACTTTTTAATTTCTAATTATGTGCAATGCCTTGTTTTTTTTATCAAATGCTGCAACGATAACAATTCCAGATTTTGGATCAAATAAAGTACATCTTATCTTAAAGGGGACCTATCATGCAAAATGCACTTTTGTACGTCTTTTATACATGAATATGTGTCCCCGGTGTTCCAGGGAACTCACCAAGTGTCAGAAAACACAACCCTCTCTATTTTCCTCCATACCCAAATCTCTAAAAAAGGGGCTGCAACGGATCTGATAAAAACTGATCCAGATTTGAACACTGTCCTGACGTCAGGACGGTGGCGCTACGGCTATTGGGCCAACTCCACCAATCAGGAGGAGACAGCCACGGCCATTGCCGTTCGAAAGCGCTGGAGACGCTGCTAAAATGCATGATCTGTTTGGTATTTTGAAAAAAAAAAAGTATAAATATGCCTTATATAGGTATGGTCCTACACTATATTATTCAAATATAGCATGATAGGTCAATTTTAAAGGTGGGGTAGGTAAGTTTGAGAAACCGGCTCGAGATACACTTTTTGTTATATTCCATGGAATGCTCTTAACATCTCGATAGCAATGAATATCTTAAGTGCTTTGACAAAAAATCCATAACAAATTTTCATCTGTGGAAGCCGTAGTACTGTAAAAAGCACGACCAATCATTTTAGCCGGCCCGGCTAAAATAACTGGATGGCCTACCTGCCTGTCAGCCTTCCATCTGTGCACAAACTTATCTCGTGCCCTCATTGGTCATGTGCGTGTTCGTGTGTGTTGGAGGAGGGGCTCTGTAAGGAAGTAACAGATTTTCTCCGGCTGTGTATTTTCAAATTCTAGCGCACTCAAGCTGGTTTCTCCAAAATTACCTACCTTTAATTGTAATTCAATAAATCTTTAATTATTTTGAAAATGGACTGTCTCCATAATGAATTAATGATGATGTCAGGTGTAATGAACTTGACACATGTATGTCAATATTGAAACTTGTGTTAAGTTAATTTATATTTCTCTGATCAAGTCTTATAATATAATGGTGTTATTGATCCAGCAGTACCAGAACATTTATCTTCACTGTCAAAACGTGGTGCCTATATTACCCACAATGCAATTAAAGGAGAGTTACGAGCTACAGAGGTCAGCTACATTTACTTCTTTCTATAAGGTTGCAGTCGAATAGTCAAAAAATCAGCTCCTAAATTCTAACCCTATCGTCTATCCCTTGACCTCTGTGTGAAACGTCACGGGGTTAAGGGATAGTGGATAGGAGAATTCAAAAGGACTTAGGAGAAGAGACTGCGGTACTTTAGAGAATCCGACTGCACTTTCACTATCCAACGTGTTTATGATGCGCCAGCGGACGTCATAAATGTGCGCCTGCTGCTGTGTGGAAACTATGGAAACTACAGTTTTCTATACAGCGGACTACAACATGGATGTATAATAAGAACGAGGGACTACTGTAAACTCATCTAGAGACTCTGCACCGTGCTCTGATGCTGTTGTTTTATGCCTTATGAACGTGGACAACAGAGAAACATATTCTTCATGACCAAAGTTGGAATTGAAATAAAAAAGGAAAGTGAAATTTATGCTCGTCACCCTCTCCCTCCGTTCCACATTAATACAAATGATCCCAATACGTATTATTGTATGAACTATGAAAAGATCTTAAAATCAATACAAATGTATTTATTATAAACGTTAGTCCTTAACATCTATCACTGTGTATATCACCATTCAAACATCTTTTAAAAGTTGAACAAACCCCACACAGCTCAGTAAAGACTGTGAAATGTTGACTTTATTTGATCATTTCAGTAAAAAGTAACGTTCATATTTCTCCTTATGATTATAATACTGATGAACGTTCAAAACAAAGCACTTTGGCAACTTACCACATACGTTTTAAAATGCTTAATAAGCACCGTAACTTTCATGATATAATTTCTCGGTCATAATCGGTTGTTTCCGTGAACGGCCGACTGTTGTGTGACGGCAAATGCTGCGGCCGCAAGGCATTGTGGGGCAGCATTTTCTCCTCTCCTTTTGTAAAGGGAGGTCCAGTGGTTCCTAAGCTAAAGGAGGTGATAAAGGAAGTTTGAAACCTCCTTTCCTTTCATTTAGAGAATTCGAACGGCACTTATCATGGCTGCCACTGAGGTACTTCCGGGTCATTTCACTCTGTTAGGAAGGTTCCTAAGCTAAATGGACTATTCGACCGCAACCTAACTCTCTGCTGACTCAATCACCTGAAGAAATGTATCAGAGTTCACAAAGCTTCCTCTGGAGTCACAAAATACTTTCCCCCCCAAAATATGCAGATAGGACTCCCGAGCACACAGGAATCCAAAAATATAGTTCCCCTTTAATCTAGCACTATTTCTTCTTTTGTCTATATATTTAACAGCTCTTCTACCAGGTGAAGGGAGACATGTGTCTGAAGGTGATAGAAAACGGGATTCACAAGGATGTGAACATCAAGGAGGGAGAGGTGAGCTCGAATAGGGTTCTGTTTTTTCGTTTTGGTAAAGTTATATCCTTCATAATAAGTCAAATACTACATATTATTATTATAATAGTGGAGTTAATCTTAAGGCAGTGCAATACAGTTTGTCTCTGCCTCTTTCTGTGGTTAAGGATGTTCTTCTTATCAAAATAAACTAGTCTTGTTACAATGCTCCAATGTGTGTCTCCTTCAATCATGATATTTTTCTTCATTCAAAGATGTTCCTTCTGCCAGCGAGGACCCCCCACTCCCCCCAGAGACAGGCCAACACTGTGGGACTGGTGGTGGAGAGGAGACGTCTGCTGATGGAGAACGACTGCCTGAGGTTAAATATCGTACATCTTCTTCTCCCTTCTCGTCTTTCCTTTGTTCCACATCTCTTTTTAAGCAGATCATATCAGGGAATAGAGGAAAAAGATCCTGACAAATTAACCCAATTGATATAGCCTACCAGGAAAATCTAAACTTTAGAGACCAGCTTTTCTCAATTGTGTTCATGTGCTTTTTGATACAAAAGAGCAGTTCTGAGGTTAAGAAGAGCCATTGATTGTTTTACAATTCAAATTAAAGTCTCATGTCTGTATATTCAAGTCCCAAGTCAAGTCACAAGTCCTTAACTTTGTTTTTCGAGCCCTTGACCGCTTTATGCTATTTTTTTGTTAAGGTTAACCAACATGATTTTGGTACAAAACAATATCATTTTTCTTATCAGTTCTCTTTATTGGGAATAATTTTGAAATATTGTGAGCAGATGACGCTGATCTGGAATCGCACTCATGTCTTGAATGTCTTGCAAGCCATGTTTCTATAGTTTAGGTAGTTTAGCAAAAATAATGACAATTGTTTGGACAAAAAACAAGAAACAAAGTTAATACATTTTAGTTGTGACAACTGCATTTGGAACTCATAAAAACTGTGGAAAATAACTGTACATTGGCGTACAATCAAAATACTTTATTTTTCCTGTGTCCAAATAAACACAACAGACATGTCATATGTAAGAGCAGCATTAACATTAGCCTTTGTTGATGCCTTCAGGTACTATGTTGACAACACCACGTATCCCCTGTTCGAGAAATGGTTCTACTGTGAGAACCTCGGAACCCAACTGGTGCCAATCATCAAAGAGTAAGACATCCTACTCATTGGTTCCTTCAAATCCATTTCTTTGAATTAAGTTTGTTAATTCTGGTTTATTTGTTTTACTTTCAGGTTCATGGCATCAAAGCAGTGCAAAACAGGAAAGCCTGATGCAAGTAAGATGTTCTGAGATTTATTGTGATTCTTAATCCTTATTTCTGATCTAAAGTCTTATCACCCGTAATCTGTTGTCGTCATGGTTATTTTTGGATGAACAGATGATGTGTTCAGAGACCCTCCATTCCAGATGAACACGATGAAGGTGATGTCACCCTTCTCCTTCAAAGACTGGCTGAACACCCAGAGGCCGACCCTGGCCAGCGGCAGCCCCATCGACATGTTCGGGGATCAGTTTGAGACCGAGGTACTACGAACATGTATTCAGACATGTTTTTATAAAGGTTTTCCACTTTCAACATGGCTAAGTTTTTCAATCTTGTATACTTATCATTTGATCAGATAGTTGCTGATTTAAAAAGCAATAGTCAATTTTGCTACGGCACATCTTATAAAGCTAATTAAATTAAGCAAAGTCAATATTTATTTATGTAGCCCAAAATCAAAGGGGCTTCACAATCTGTAAAACATAAAACACCCTCGATGCATAGAACCTCTATTCATATAAGGGAAAACTACCTTTTTAACATGCATTTTCATACCAACAGACATTTAAAAGATCTTCTAAGTACAGATTAAAATAATTAAAATAAGCAACATTTGTTTAGATGTACTTCAGGTCTTACAGAAAAATCCTGGTACTGTATAAAAACTATTGCTACCGGTGGAAATGTAAACAACATCTAGTTCTTGTGTATTTTCCAATAATTTATTTCCTAATGCTGTAATGAAATGTTTTGTTAAAGCAAAGTGAGATTTTGGAATCGTCATGCCTGTGGTGAATTACCATGACAAAGCTTGGCTGTTAAGTACTGGATATTCATTGACTATTGAATATGAGCAGATGTGATGTGCTGCACTAATGCTCTCTCTCTCTTGTGACAGGTGATAGTGTATGGACCTGGGCGCAACGAGACGTCAGTACGGATAACTGATGCGTGGGTTTGGCAGATGGTATGTTGTTCGCTTCATGGTGTGTTCCTTCTGTAGCTTCCAAACAGACTCTCAGTGCTGTTCAGATGCTGCCATCCCTGAGTACGATGTAGCGTTTGCTCATATGTGTGATAACCAAACCCTGTGTTAACAACCTCTCATCTCACAGGAGGGATCCTCAAGGGTAACTTTGAATGAGCAGGAGTTCCTTCTAGCTGCAGGACACAGTTTGCTCATTCCTGAACAAAGCCAGTGAGTAAATATTAAGGAGAAACATTAGCCGCTTTCACACAAAGTACTTTGCGGTACTTAGTTCCCGGTACTTGGTTCCCGGTACTTGGTTCCCGGTACTTAGTCCCCGGTACTTAGTCCCCCCGAACTCTTTAGTCCCTGGAACTGTCCTGTAGATCGTGTTCACACCGGAATAAGTCCCTGACGGTACGTCCACATGGCAGCGTCGCGTTGAAGCTTGCCGGTGGGCGTGTTTGGCGTGCGACCAACAACCAATCACATTAATCTCCCGCCCCGGACACACAAGCACGCGGTTTGATTGGCTAGAGCTTGTACTGGCATATGATTTGATTGGCTGGCGCTTCCGTCGACGCTTGAAAAGTTGAACTTTTCTCAACTTTCGAAGCGAGCAACGGATGCAAAGCGACGCGACGGAACCACAATGCAGTTCGGCAAAGCGTGACGTCACCCCATTCAAAGTGAATCGGAAGCGTCTCCGTTGAAGCACGCGACGCTGCCGTGTGGACATACCGTTAGGGAGGATTACGCAAATGCCGCTGACGTCACTTCTTCTTCTTCTGCTTTGGGTTTACTGGCAGGCCGCAAACAACTTCACGGCGTATACTGCCACCCGAAGTCCCCCGGAGTTGGCTTCAGTAGAAGCTGCTGGGTAGCGTCTTCCGAGTAAATCGCCAGAAGCGCCGGCACCTCCTCATCACTCCACCGCTCCCATGTTTTCTTTTGTGTTGCCATAAGTTAGTCTCTCTCCGTTGGTGCGCTGGGCTAATGCTAATAATGCTAATGCAAGCAAATAAAATGGCGGCTTCACAAAACTTTTCTGAGTTTTACGGGGCGTGGTTTTGCAATTCGCCCAGCCAATCAGAAATTGTTAGTGTGGCCGACACACCCACGAACCATTTCCTCCCCAGGAAAGTACCACCTCTCTAGCAGGAACTATCTGGGGGTGAAAAGGTTAGCGCGAACTAGGTTCTAGTTCCAGATATTTTTGGTGTGAAACCAAAATCCCAAGAACTATCGGCCTAGTTCCTGGGAAAAGTACTCCGGTGTGAAAGCGCCTATTAGTATTCTTCAACCTGGAACTTATTTCTAACAATGTTTTGTGTATGTGAATAATGGGCCAACAATTTCGGGAAATCGGTCCAGTATGGTGTGAGTAGTAATCGTACTTGGTTTCTTCTCCTGCAGGTACCAGTGGCAGAGAGATGAAGGGACTGTTGCTCTGTTTGTGGTCCAAAACCCTGAGCGGAAGAGACCCTGAACATCACACGGCCATTCACACACACAATAAATGTGCGAGTGCAGTCAGTGCCTGTTTAAGGCATGCCGGTTCCTAATGGACCCAATTATTTGCCTGTGGTGTATAACTACAGCTCACTTATGAGAGAAATTACACTAAATAAATCAATAGAGATAAATTGTGATTATTTAAAAAATAAATAATAATGTTCTTCCTGATTCTCCCCTTTTTGAGTTTCGCTTCCCAAATGACCACATTTCCTATTTTTTCCCCCTTAAAGCATTGGGTAGGCGTTACATTATGGACTCAGTTTTTTTACAGGAACCGTGTCAAAAAGCCTCCCAGTCCAACTGCCATGTTTTTGATAGATTGTGTAGATTTTCTTTGTAAGTAAAAAAGTGTTATGAATGTTTTCAAATGAAATATATGTATTGCATGCATGCCACGTTCAGGTGCCAGTGTCTTGTTAAATCAACACCATGCATTTATAAGGGGCTTGCCAAGAATAAAAAACAGAACTGACTAGGCATGATTTTAGTGATTTGTTTTAAATATAAAACTGTGTACTGGCTGCAGACTTAATAATAAATACATATGTGTGGTTGTGGACGCATGATGTAAAAACGAAATTAACTTTTTCAGACAGGAATTACCACACCACACACAACAAAAAATAAATAAACAGAGATTCCCATTTGTCTAAGGCATACTTTCTACGCTTTCTGTTATCTGAAATGGCTGAATTGAGAATAGCTCATTCACTCACATATTTGAATCAAGGGAGACCTATTTCTGAGGGAAATTATAGATATATCCATAAGATGATGAGAAATGTGAGTAGTAGCCTACCTGTGTCACAGAGAGTGAAGTATGGTTGACCCAAATGCATGTCAGGAAGATTCAACAGTAAATACCTTTAACTTCAGGTAATCCAGGCAAAACAGAACTTTCGAAAGAACAACATCCAAGGATCCTAAAAAAGTAAAAAACCAGGACTTAAAGGTCACCTATTATGTAAAATCCACTTTTTCACGTCTTTTATACATAAACATGTGTCCCATCTGTGTAAAGAGATTATATAAAAACCTGTCTGAAAATCAGCTGATCAGATTTGGACCACTACTGTATATGATGTCATAATGATTTTTTGGCTAGTGTAACCATTAGCCAATAACCAACCAAGGTAACCCCTTATCACCTGAATCTCCTCCTAGAGCACCAGTGTGTTCTTTTTAACCAAATATCTCGCAGAAGGGCGTTGGGAGTAGCACCCTATTTTCATCTAAAGTAAAAGACACAGAATCATTCGAGCCAAACACTTCAGAGACATGTTTTGTATATATATGAGACCTATAATATATTGATGAAAAAGAGTATAATAGGGGACCTTTAACTACAAGCTGAAGTAATGAGGGCAGGGTCGGCGTCATGGTTGGGTCATTCGCGGGCCATGCCCCCCCAAATGAGTCACTGTGCCCCCCAACGCAGGGCAGGCAAGCCTTGCCACTTTGCCGTTTAAAAAAAAAAAAATCATAATACAAGTGAAAACGTTTCCACTAAATGTTTTTTGTGTCAAATAAATCAGAAATAAAGAATACAAATATAAAACATAGCCTGAGGTGTGCTCACTGCTGCTCTTTGATTGGTGTGTTGCTTGACCAATGACCCCCGACCTTTGTTTTGTTGTCATTACGTGGCTGTGTGTTTAGATGAAAGCCCAGTGGCAATCTGTTCATCTGTTATACTGATTATACAGTAAAGCCATCGAAGATAATATGATATAGTACAGTACAACTACTTCTGGGTCTCTGTGTTTCATTCAAGCTCGGCTCTGTGTGTGTGTAAGAAGGCATATTTCCCAAAACGCAACACTATTCCTTAAAATCATTTATTTACATTAGTCTACCAATCCACCAGTCTTGTTTTGGTCTGTGATAAAAGAAATACAGAAAATGTTGTCAGCTTTAATGAATCACCATTTTAACTTAAAACATCAAATAAAAAAGCACAATAGTGTGGTGTTGTTCCTGAAATTATGTTACTACATTGTAGTTTTTTGGAAGTGCAGTATTCCAGATTATTATCAGTTCAGTTGAACAGTCGTATCCTCAGAGTGTTCCTGATCACATGCTGCTCAGCCATAAACGCCGCCACAGTCCAGGGCACTGCATATTCCAGAGTCACCAGTCCTCCCAGGTTGTACCTAAAACCTGAGTAGTCCCATGGACAGGCCCCCAGCAGACTCAGCCCCACCCCCCAGCTGAATTCCCACAGGTAGATGAACATGGTGTAGGCTGCCAGACGCAGAGGCAGCGGAAGACGCCGAGCCAGCAGCCGCTCTCTCAGGCTCTCAATGAGGTAGATAGCAATGGCGTACATAGGCAGCGCCCACAAGCTGCTGTGGCCCGCCAGCCTCCTGTCCGCGGTGCTGCACCAGTCCCACACTGCAGTGAAGGCCACCTCGCACAGGCAGCCATGAAGCGCGTACACGTACAGACGAGCTACAGCAGAGAGAGGACGACCTGGGAGGCTCCCATGTGGTGGGGCTTCATCTTCAAAACCACTTCCTGTTATAAAGGAACACAATGTTCACAAAAACAAACATTATGGTACACTGACCTGCTTTTTGGACCATAAGCAAAGATGATTTATGTTTTTGAAATATACTAAAGTTTGAATAATTAGTGTACAGGGAAAATGGAAAGGTGTTATGTGCCATCGCTTTGCTAGCTGGTAGCAGTAACTTCCTAAAGTCTCAGTTGATTGTCTGTCAATGTTTACAACAGGGCCTAAAAAAAGAATTGGACAAACAAAACCCATAAGCCCACAAATTGTGTTTTTTTTAGGGCTGTCAGTCGATTAAAATATTTAAACGCGATTAATCGCATGATGTCCATAGTTAATCGCGATTAATCGCAAATTAATCGCACATTTTTTAATCTGTTTTAAATACAATAATACAATACAAAGTGTGTGTGTGTGTGTGTGTGTGTGTGTGTGTGTGTGTGTGTGTGTGTGTGTGTGTGTGTGTGTGTGTGTGTGTGTGTGTGTGTGTGTGTGTGTGTGGAGAGACACTGTGATGGATCGTTGGAGCTATGTGCAGCTCAAGGCATATGCTCGAACGGGAGCTGCCTGGACGCTGCAATCATGTTGCGCGCACTATCCGTGGTGAGTGTGCTGACTTTTTGTACAATGTCCCACTGTCTGGCTACCTGCATAAAGTCAAGTGCTCGGCGCAGTTGTCGGCGAAATGCCGCTCCTCTATTTTCATAACTGTCAAAGCATGAGACTGAAGTTCCCACTGTGTGTCAAAATAAGGCACTGTGACCCCGAGGTAACTGTCATTACTGAGTGAAGTCCAATAGAGAACCGCAGTGACGCGTCCTAAAACCCGGAAGTAAGTTAGCATTTTTACCACTGCCGGTTCCTTCGACAAAAAGCAATGGGATTTCTCCATAGGGTTTTGGAAAATAGCTGAAATAAGGTCTGTGTTTGACACAAATTGGAGAGACAGATCACGTTTTGTTCTACGACATTAAATACATCAGCAGTGTAGCACTGGTGATTTTTGAAGAGATTACGTGTCTGAAAAACGATGGTTGTTAACATGTGGCTGAATAGGACTACAGAAGTTGTCGAGGCCGTTTTACGTCATTACACCGAACACGTAAACACTCCCGCTAAGTTTGTTTGCCCTGTTCTGCTTGAAAGCAAGTACCTGCGCTCTTGCAAACTGTTAAAACAAACGCTTCAACTTGTACAATTTTGAATCTGCAGTTTTTAATATGGATCTTAAGTTGGCGTGACGTTGAAGCAGCGACCCTGCTGTAGTTCGTTTATAGCATAACGTTAGCATTTTGCTTCTGGCGACTAGATTTATGATTCGAAAATTATAAAAGTAGGGTAGACATGTGGATATTATCCGGCTGAACAAAACGTGATCCGTCTCTTAAATGTGTGTCAACCACAGACCTTATTTCGAGCTATTTTTCAAAATCCTATGGAGAAATTGCATTGGTTTTTGATGAAGGAACCGGAAGGAGTTTACTTCCGGGTTTTAGGACGCGTCACTGCGGTTCTCTATAGTCTCCGGTGAGCGTGGACCTGCTGCAAGCGGGCGGCAGGAGCGGGGCTGTCAGCATCAGCTTGTAGATGGTATTTTAAACTCGATGCACACTGAAACTACGGGGTGGGCCGAGGACAAAAAATACACATGCGTTAATCGCGTTAAAATAATTTGTGGCGTTCAATTTTCTTTTTCGTTAACGCGTTATTAACACCCTAGTTTTTTTTCCAACAAGTCCTCCAACTCATACGACCAAATAGGTCGATTGTTCAAGTGCTTATTATGACCAAATAGGTCGATTGTTCATGCGCTTATTACGACCTATAATCACGTTTTAAAGTTTTCGACCTCTAGTGCTCCCGTTGACTGCAAACGCTCCGGAGGGTCGTATATTCACAAATAACCCTCTCTGGAAAATCCTAAAATGCTTTTTGATTAGATTTTTAGCGAGAAGTGTATATTGTACTTTTAGAATTCACGTCCAGTGGATGTGTAGGATATATAGTTTGATAGATATTACGAAGATGATTTGAGGTCTCGCCAGAAGAACGTGTAACGGCAGCGTCCATGTAAAGTTAGCGTCAACCCTCACAGGGTGAAAACAGTATTTTCGGTCTCGAAGTTTTCATAATAAAACCAATGATCAAATGATTTAACAGTGATATCTGCAGTACTCATCCACCAAAAAACATCAGTTTATCCTTGTTAATTACACGACATTCATTGGTTTAAATTGTGTACACTGCTTTTGTGTTTTTCCCATAGGTTTTTCCCTTTCGATTTCTTTTTTCAGAGGTTTTGATAGGCTAAAACATCGAACTACCCATAATCCTCAGCTATCGTTGAAGCTTGGTGATTGGATGTTTTAGCCGCAATGCACGTTGGGATATGGTGTTTATGCGATGTGAAATCCGAAAACATAAAAAAAAAAAATTAAATAATACTTTATTCCACGTGTGCTTGCTTTTCTCTTTGAAAGTCATCACATAACGGCATTGTAATACACGGTTGGGCTGCATTAAATATTACACATCTGCCGTAGTTCTCTATTTATAGAGCCCTGATTAACAGGCCCAATCCCAAACCGCCCCCTTCACACTACCCCTCCGTTTGCATGTTCGCGCGGAGGGTCCGCCAGATTAAGTGCTGTTCCAAACCTATCCTGTGACCTAAGATTTTCATCGACATAACTACTCTGTAGCTATGTTCGTATGACAAATAAAGAACCTTGAACCTTGAACCTTGAAACCAACGAGTGTGGAGCGGTGTGGAGGGGGAGTGGGTTATCAAGCCCTCAAATAGCGAGTCTGCATCGGTGCTGACTTGAGACTGGTCTCTACCTGACCGGTCTCAACGCTGTGTGTGTCCGTCAGGAAACATGCCGTTTACAAGTAGTTCCAGCAAACATCCACTGATAAACTGCGATGTTAAGAACCTCATGATAACCTCATATTTTTTTTAACTTAGGATCATACCTGTGTTTAGTCTAGAAAAAGGTAAATGTGTGCATTTTATTATAAAGTTGTGTATATTTACAGACTGTTGCAAAAATTAAGAAGCTTATAAACATCAGGTTTAAAACTAAAAGAGCTTTACAAAAAAGTAACACAATTAAAGATGTTTGGAGTTTTATCTTAGTTATTCATTTACATCTTTTGTCTAAGAGATGCTGATTTGAAACCGTTGTTACATACAGTTACGGCATTTCCTGTTTCTGCCGGAGAGAGGGGAGTTTGTCCCAAAGCTTGCCGCTGTATTTACTCCCTCCATCTGACAGGAGGGAGCCTCATTGAGCTGCGAGTGTCACTCCATGGAGTTCACTCCGTCACGGAGGGGTAGTGTGTAGGGGTAGGGTGTAGGGCATGGTTTGGGATTGGGCCGAAGACTTCTGGACAAACTGGAAGAAATGCCGCCGAAACTGAATACGTGACGTGGATCATAAATATATCAGCAATTAAACAACATCTTCAATTTCTCTTCACACAATACGTCTCCTTGCAGTATCAATAGTAATTCGGCTGACTTTTATATTTGATCCAATTGGTAGATAGGCTTTATTTACCCCATAACGGTGCACAGCTGATAGACAGGGACTTGTAGTTTTTAAAGATATTACTGATTTTCTTTGAATATAAGAATGTAAATACTGAGTTGAGAGAATAGTCAGGGGTTTTGGGTGATGGGAGACACATCTATGGAATCAGAATTTCAATAGCTTACCATTACATGACAGGTGCAGCCCTGTCAGTTAATCTTTGACCATTAAGTCTAATACAGTCAAGCATGCAGTTGAAAAGTTACACAGGAACAGAGGATGCATGTTTCTAAACTCATAACTAAGATCAAATCGGCCTTAGATACTGTAGCATTGTGTTTCATGACATTGATTTACATTTGAATGACACACTGTATATGTACAGTTGTGGTTGCCTGTCGTTACTGCCTGTATTAATAGGGCGGATATCATCACGTGTTTTGAATTTTAGTGCTGGGTCCACAGGTCTGTTGACATTAGGATTATGAGTTCTGTTTTTGACCAATAAATGCAAAACATGGTGATCATGGTTGGTCCGTGAACAGTCCTGGAATGATTTGTTCCTGTTTTAACCATGTAAAAACCCCTTTTTTACACTTTGTTTTAAAAATTACTGCCAACAATAATGTTTTCTTCTTTCAAAATAATCTTAATTTGTGTGTTTAACAAAAGAAAGATACATTTAAATTATATTACATTTGGTCAGCTTTATTATTTCTTTTTTTATATTCTTCCCCATGATAACGCTTTGAGAGCATATACAGTCCGGTTCCCTTCCTCCGCCACAGGACACACAGCGTTTCTTAGTGTGCATGCTCTTATGTGGATTAAAAGGCTAATAGCCCAGCTTAACAAGTTAAAGGCTTTGAAAATCTTCAACAGGTTTCCACTCTCAACTACAATACATACATGTAACCATATACCAACAACAAATCAAACTGGTGACATAAGATAAGATAAGATGTATTTTATTGATCCCAATTGGGAAATGTTTGCGTTGCAGCAGCATAAAAAAACAAGGCATTGCACATAAGTAGAAATTAATGATATCCTTGTCATTATATTATTTCTCCTTAAAATAAAGTCAAGTGAACATTAGTCTCACAATATCATTGCATCCGATTCCACCACTTGGCAGACTTAAACCGAGAGTAGGATGCAAAGACAACAAATGTCGTATAATGAATCAAAGAATGGCCTTCTACAAATACTGAACATAATTAACAGGAAACAATAGTATTTCTCACCTTGGTCATTACTCCTTCTCGCATTTAGCTTTCTCGCCTCCATCCCTGGGCAGCATATGGGTCTCTGTGCCTTTGTAATCCCTCTGCTTCCCTGTGTGTGTGTGTGTGTGTGTGTGTGTGTGTGTGTGTGTGTGTGTGTGTGTGTGTGTGTGTGTGTGTGTGTGTGTGTGTGTGTGTGTGTGTGTGTGTGTGTGTGTGTGTGTGTGTGTGTGAGAAAGCCTGGTCCACCTGAGGATCAGACGCCTGTGTGCATGTATAAAAATATTGATCTCTCTGTGGGAGACAGCGGCTGGGTGAATGGTTTCTTTTGAGCAGTAATCAGTGAACCACAGTAGGTGGGTGTGTCAGAGAAGCTCCCCAGTGTGGATATTTGGACTCACTGGCCAACTTCTATTATTCTTAACTTTTACGGTGCATCTCCATTTTCTGTATTAAAAAAAAACTATTTGACTACACTTGTCTTAAAAGGTTGGTTCTTAACCTACCAGCAGACAGTAAGACATCTGAAATCATATTTTAGACAAACAATAATTTCTTCCACCTTAATATTTGTGTTTATTATTACAGATATTGTGTTTATTGTGGAATTTGCGTTTGTTTATTTCGTTAGAATCTTTGTATTTTCTGGCTTTTAAATATCTTTCGATAGTAACAACAAATTCTAGACAAAACTAATCCTAAGTTTAATAAATAAAATTAAAAATAAATACATTCAACATGCAATACAGTTATATTTTGTATTAATTATATTTTGTATTGATTGTTGCCCCTCATTAAATCGTGTCTGTTTATTTTAGTAGCTGGAACAGGTGATAATGTAGAAAGGAAATGTATGATACCTTACTAGGCTACATACAAATTTGAATTAGTCATTTATCTGCAAATCTATTATGAGTAACTAGAATGTACTGTTACATCACTATCAGCGTGACTAAAGCTGCCAACACGCAGATAAACATTCAATATAAATAAGCAGTTTCACACATGCACAGACCATAAAGTGTCCCTGAGAGCAGATGTCAGTCCTGATACGGTGCAACTGCAGGTTCCTGTGTGTTTGTTCTGTGCGTGCTCTAACAAAACAGTTGGTTGAATGGTGGATCTTTAGATCAGAGTCCAGTGATTCTAGCAAACACACCTTTAGGGCTAGGAAGGGGGACTGCACCGCTATATGGGAGTCAATGACCATAAAGTTATCGAGCTGACAAAGGTCGGACTCTTCACAAAGTGCTGAGATGTGCTGACTCTGTGTGCTGCCTTGTTACAAACTGAATTACCACTAAACAGTATTTGGTTAGTGAAATTAGCCCTCTCTTTCTCAGAGAGCAGAGAGAACCTTCACTTGTTGCTCTTTCCTTATTTATCATTAATATGGGGTGGGACTGGTATAGTTAATTAAACAGAAATCAATTGGTCTGAATAATGATTAGATCCTAGATGAGTCCTAAAATCCAGAAATTAAAAGGCACCCTTGCCTAGAAGTTAATGTTTTTTTTCTTCATTTAATCGCTTACATTATCTTATGTATCCAATGGAAATATCCCATTTGCTTTTTGTCAATGAAACCAGAGGGACGCTCTCTTCAAGGTTTACACAAAAAATTCCTATCCTAGCTTCGTTCAGTCTAAAATACATTTTGAAATCCGATTAGATCACCGAGAGAATCTGTGGAAATATCTTTTGGGCATGCTGTCTGAACAAGGCCTCTGAGTCATGGATGAAAGTCCATTGAATATTGGGTAAAGATCAGGTGACGAGATGACAGGACATGGGATGAGAATACAATCTCAGTTAAAGGTCCCATGACATGGCCATTTCTACTGATCATAATTCCATTGTTGAGGTCTACTAGAATAGATTTACATTGTGCAATTTTCCAAACTCACATTGGTTTCTCATACAGCATCTCTGTATAGAGTGGCAAAGTCCCTCCCCTTCCGGTGGACCTCCATGGGACCTTATTTCGGAAAAATTATGTATTGAAGTCAATGGAGAGAGAAAGATTATCTTATTGTGCCACGAATTACACATATGATGTTTGTCAATTTAAAAGATAATTTTGCAAGTCAAAAAAACAAAACTGTGAAGTAACACATTTTTTTGTGTGAAACGCTCAATGAACTACATCTCTGGTCCCGCACAACAACACACGTCACCAAGATGGCCGTCACTACTGTCTTGCCTAAAAAGGGATTGACTACCCTCACTATCACCACAATGAAACACGTCCAGAAGAATGTCATGCAAAGCTGCCTGCCTGCCTTCCTTTGATTCTCTCTGAACTGCCTGATCTTTTTAATGTTTAATGTCAACCATTTGTGCAGATAGCATGAAGTAGAAAAGATCGCCGATGCTAATGTAGCGTTAGCGTTAGCATTTCTCCCCCGGGCTTAAATGGTGTATTATAGAATGATCACACCGGGGTCACGAAATATGACTACTACTCTTACTGTTTAACATTTTGGGTTACTTAATGTTACTTCATGTTAAGGCAAATAAAAATGACAAGGCTAACCCCTAGATTCCACCGGGTCCGTCTGCGGCGCGTTACGGGCGCGTTACGGGCGCGTTACGGGCGCGTTACGGCTGCGCCGCGGTGCTCACGGCGATCGCGGCCACTCTAGTCAATGGGTGCTATTCCACCACACGCGGCGCGTTACGGCTCAGAAGCGTCCCAGAAGCGTCCCAGAAGCGGCTCGGCGCAGGGCTCCTCTAAAATTAGGATCGAATCCTATTTTTGTCGCGGCGCAGCCGTAACGTAAGGTCGGGGCAGGCAGGAAGTGGAACGTTCAGAGCATATATAGCATATATATATATATATTAGGGCTGTCAAGTTAACGCGTTAATAACGCGTTAACGCAAAAAAAATTAACGCCACTAATTATTTTAACGCGATTAACGTATGTGTATTTTTTGTCCTCGGGCGCCCCGTAGTTTCAGAGCGCATCGAGTTTAAAATACCATCTACAACAGGGGTGGGCAAACTTTTTGGCTCGGGGGCCACTATGAGTTTTAAATTTGACAGACGGGCCGGGCCAGTAGCAGATCGATAAAAAAATATTTAGCTGTCCACTCCTCATTATACACTCGGCACTCAATGTTGACTTTTCTTTTCTTTGGTCCACTCATTGTTACAGATGCGGGTTCAAAGGTGAATTATTGCGTCATTGCGTCATCGTTTGCGTCATGACGTAAACATTTACGTGCCTTCTTATGACCCACACAGCGTTTTACGTCGCTGATTTTCTCCGCAACACCGCTCACAACAAAATCAATAGAGGACTGCGTCGGGTAGTTTTTAATCATACGAAGCCAGATTAAATTAAAGAACTACTTCTCCAACCTTGTACCATTCTCCAGAGTGCCGTGGAGCATTGTTTATTAATGCGGTTCAGCTGCATTACTGCCTGCTGCAGTGCTGCTCGTCTACCGGAGTTTATTCTCCTGTTAACTCGTGGCAGCGGCTGCTGTAAAGTATTCACTGTCCGACTGTCACACAAGCAGCTGATAAATATCCCCCATCCCCATCAGTGAATGTGTTTTTGTCTGAACGCTGTTTGGCATCACAACGCTGTTATGAAAGTTTCTCTGGCATTCTACAGGTGATGTTAGCATAGCAACCGAAGCTAATCAGACTATCTTGACTACTTGTTGCTATCATATTGTGGCACAAGCCGTTTTCTACACGCATATTTTACCGGCGTAGTTTTCGTTATGATTTTACTTGTGATGGCCACATGTAGCCCATGTATTTATTCCATCCGATAGCTGCAATAATATAAAACAAAAGGAAAACGTCTGCCTCTTCACAACGGTCAATAACAGTGAACGGATGGTCATTAAAGTAAGGTCAAATAAACAGAATCACACTAAGCCTGGTTAGTGTTGCCTGACTTTATATGTGTTTTTTATAAGTGTGTGGTCGCGTTCTAGTCACTTTGCTCAGCGCTACTGCTTGTTACAACTTGTATTCGCCGTACTCGCCATGAACTGTTATTGCTCAGGTTAATCTCGACCCCCTCCAATGTAAGCGTGACGTATTTGGTTCTTGGATCTTGCCGGGTTGCCGAGTGGGGCCAGTTGAGAGAATAGACCAGACTCCAGCAAAGGTAAATTGTGTCTAGAGTGCGCCATCTAGTGGGATCAACTGAAATGCCGGGTATTGCAGGAAAAAGGCAAAATGAATGCGGTCTTTACTATAATTTGGACAATTTTGTACCAATATTCGGCGGGCCAGATTCAAAAGCCCAACGGGCCGTATATGGCCCGCGGGCCTTAGTTTGCCCATGCCTGATCTACAAGCTGATGCTGACAGCCCCGCTCCTGCCGCCCGCTTGTGGCAGACCACACTTCCACGCTCCCCGGCAGGCCCGGACTGGCCATCGGGAGGACCGGGAGGGTGTGTGTATGTGTGGTGCGAGCGAGGCACACCTTACGTGTTGTTGTTGTTGTTAGCATCTGGTGCTAGCTAGCTGCGCTAACGGATATAAGGAGCTGTTTCAATGAAAACAGAGGAGCGACATTTCGCCGACAACTGCGCCGAGCACTTGACTTTATGCAGGTAGCATGTGGGACATTGTACGAAAAGTCCCAACACTCAGCACGGATAGTGCGCGCAACATGATTGCAGCGTCCAGGCAGCTCCCGTTCGAGCATATGCCTTGAGCTGCACATTAGCACATAGCTCCAACGATCCATCACAGTGTCTCCACATTCACACACACACACACACACACACACACACACACACACACACACACACCACACACACACACACACACACACACACACACACACACACACACACACACACTGTATTGTATTATTGTATGAGAGAGGTTCCAGGTTGAATTGAGGCGAATATTTGTAATGTTCAGAGGTTGTTGTGTTTAATATTCATGAGAATATTTGTCATTGTTCAAATGATAATAAACAAACATATAAAGCATATTTGTCCACTCATATGTTGATAAGAGTATTCAAAACTTGAAAAATATCCCTCTAAGGTACATTTAGAACAGATAAAAAATGTGCGATTAATTTGCGATTAATCGCGATTAACTATGGACAATCATGCGATTAATCGCGATTAAATATTTTAATCGACTGACAGCCCTAATATATATACACACACACAAACTCATTTTGCAGACCCTATCCCTCCGTAGTCTTTCAAGTAGGAGGAGAAATGCCAGCGTTCTCCTCCGGTTTACAGGCACTGTGTAAATTATATATATAGAATAATTATATTATTTTTACCACTAAAATACAGCAACACATCTTTGATTCATGTCGTTTATAACTGGAATATTACAGTTATTATTAACTTTGTCTGTACAAAGTAGCCTGTCCAGGAAATATGCCCAAATCAACAAAAACTGCGAGCCGGCAGGCAAGACGCTCCGCTTCTGAAATGCTTCTGAAACGCGCCTGAGCTGGAGGAGGCCGGACCAAAACCGCGGCGCAGCCGTAACGCGGCGCAGACGGACCCGGTGGAATCTAGGAGTAAGGCTGCAATGCTAACTAACGTGCTTGCTACTAGCTAGGTAGCTAACTTGATCCAGCCACTCCTGGTCCTTTCATCAGACGGGAAGCGAAAGAACGAGCAAGACCCATTGCTGGTATGATAACAACCTGGTACTAAGCACACAGGCATCTTGTTAAAGTTATCTTATCTTAGCTATCTCTTATTTAGTGCAGGAAAACAATTTTGACATCATTTATGACATCACTTACGCGACTCTGGGATTTGTAGTCTTTCTAGTTACGTATTTTTCATAGTCTTATATTTCAACAGTTTTACGACAAACTGTGACTTTTTTGACATGGAAATGATTTTTTAAGATTGACAAACATCATATGTGTAATTCATGGCACAATTCAAACGGGATCGAAAGATACGTTTTCTCTCTTCATTGACTTCAATACATAATTTTTCCAAAATAAGGTGCCATGGACCGGAAGTACATGGGCGTGACTTCGCCACCAGTGGCGGCCGGCCCATAGGGGCGCTAGGGGCGCCGCCCCCCCTCTTCCCACATTAAAAATAAAAAAAATAAAAAAATATATATTTAAAAAATATATATATTTATTTTATTTATTTTTTTAATAAACAAGGTAAATATTATATAATTGGTATCAGTAAAATGTATAATCTACAATAAAATCTCGTTTAAAATTGTGTTACGATGTCTAAAGTTACTGATAAGTCACATAAGTCCCCGGCATCTCCACTCCTTTAGTCCGGCAGTGGCTCAGTCAGTAGGGGCTTGGACTGGGAGCCGTAGGGTCGCTGGTTCAAGTCCCCGACCAGACCTAAAATATGGAGTGTGGACTTCTACTTGGAGAGGTCCCAGTTCACCTCCTGCCCTGCCGTGGTGCCCTTGAGCAAGGCACCGGACACCCCCCTTCCCCCCCCACTCCCATTGCTCCCCGGGCGCTGTACAATAGCTGCCCACTGCTCCTAGTACTAGCCTCCTTGTACTAGGATGGGTTAAAAGCAGAGGCCAAATTTCACTGTGTGTGCTGTGTGCTCTGCATGTGTGACCATTAAAGAGGGTTTCATCCCTCCCTATTCTTCTATTCTATGTTTCCTGCCTGGCCTTGCCCGTGTATCTCTCGTCTGGGCGCTATGCACAGCGCCCAGACGAGAGTGCAGCAAGTGCAGCAGAAGCCAACTGTTGCGATCTTTAAACTATGCCACCGAAACATAATTTCAGCCAATCAGCGTCGTCAAATCTGATGGTCACAGGGCTCCTACGTCAGCGCCCGGTGCAGTCTGTGAGTTGTTTGGACTCGTATCCAAGGAGACAAAACAGGAAGCTGTCATACACTCTGAAGCTACCATTAGCAGCTAATGAAAACTCAGTTTTTGACATAAAAATGGAATTATGGATCATCAATCATTTTTCAAAGTGACAGACACATTGGATTAACCTATGGATTAACCTTCAGCTGCGTTTTTCTCGTTTTTGATCAGAATTGTTATTCTGCAAAAGGTGAGCATATCTCCGTGTTTTGCTACCTAAAGCTACGTTGTGTGATGTCTGTATTTGCTTCCCCTGTCGCGAGTTCTGATCGCTCAGTGATGATACTTATATTTCTAGAATCTGTCGAATCTCAGCTTGTTAGCATAAGCTTGTTTGTGCATATCCGATAAGTATATCGATTGATTTATACCTAGAGTGCGTTAGCATTTTTCCGCTCAGGGCTCATTTAGACGCTTCTTGTGAGACTTGTGTTTTGTTTCGGTAAACATGGTTCATATCATCAGTTAGCTGCGTTTCCTCTGAGTAGGACACATGAATAGTTTATTACATTTTAAGAAGCCCTGAGACACAGTTTAGTGGAAAAAAAAACGGGGAAAAAAGCCCCTTAACAGGTTAAATGGGAATTAAATCATTTTAAGTAATTTTGAGTGTTCCCAAAGCCCCGGTGTTCTGCAGTTTGTGTGGGCCTACTGTACTGTTGCACAGTTTATGCTGTAGAAACTATGTCCAGGACAAGGTGTTTGGAAGTTTTGGAAGATTCATAGCTAACCACACTGAAGTTATGGAGGTATTAATCAGTCTTCTCATATTTTTAAGCCTCAAATTGTCCTTCCCCCCCCCTCTAACATCACCAGAAGTCATAATTTAGGGGGTCTTTTCTCAAAAAAAATTACCGGACCCCCCGGACCCCCTAGTATTGTTTGATCACCATTTCCACAGCCCCACCTAAAATATTTTCCACCAGCCGCCACTGTTCGCCACTCTATAGTATGTGTATTCACTCTCTGTCCTAAACGGCTTGTTGGAGCTCCTGCCCCCCCCTCCCTGTGAGCCCAGTGTGCTCTGATTGGTCATCTCGCCCACTCTGTTCTGATGAGTCCACCACCGTTACAGCGGAACATCAGTGATTATGTGTTACAAATGCGTTAGCAACCAGAAAATGACACCAGTAATGACAAACAGATGAGAATGCTGCGTGGGGTCTGGGTGCCGTGTTGGCGGGACGTTGCGAGGCTCGCTGCTGCGAGGAGCGGACAGTGTGAGCTGGCTTACTGGTGTGGTTTCCTGGTTGCTGCGTGGGGTCGGCGAGACAGCGAGACACAGCGAAACCCAGCCCGAAACCAGCCCGAGCACCCGCCGTCTCAGGCTGAGAAATCCGCGGAGCTGCAGCTGCCTGAGAAAAGATTGAGTGTGTGTGTGTAACGTAACGGCTCCGCGGACTTAACGTAACAGCTCCGCGGACGTAATGTAACGGCTCCGCAGATTGGTCCATTGGGTCGTCGTTACGTCACTTGGTTCCCGGAAGAAACAAATGGAAAAAGAAAAATCTCCAATGAGGCGTTTTGGGGCAGCATAGACAGGTATTTTCTGTGTTAGAGTTTTACTCGCTACAGGGTGTACTTTGAGGGTTTTTGACTCTGCACACCGTTTACATGCATAAAAACCTTCATAAGACACAAGGGGACGGGTAATAACCGGAAAAGCATGACATGGGCCCTTTAATCTAAATTGTGTTTGTTTATATTAATCTATATTTTATCTTGCACTTTTTTTGTGTCTGAGTTTCAGAATTAGATTTTTTCTGTGTCCTTTCTTTTAATTTATATTTAATGATTATAGCTTGAGTCTGTCTGATCCCGAAACAGCTGCACATATAATAAAAACAAACAACTCGATAAACACACGTTTGCTGATATTTGTTTTACTGCTGGTGATGTTAAATGGCATGATTGATTTCCTCTGTCTTAATGATGAAAGTTATCATAGTAGAATACATGAAGCTGCAGAGAGAGGATGGATATATTCTTACCTCTACTTTGTGATAAGATGAAAATACAAAATTGAAATAAAATAGTAATTGTTAAACACATTGTTTATTTCATTTACTGAGGTTTTAACCATTATTTACAACGTGTGTACATAAGCAGTGGAATAATAGGATATCTCTCGGTCATTAAACTGTCTTAAATTCTGTTTAATTATATTAATACAAAAAATAGGGCATAGAAAATCTTTAATTGTGTATTTCAGCAGAGCAGGGGGTCACGGTGCTGCTGGACCTGGAGGTGCTGACCTGGTGTAGGTAGGTCATCTGGGCTGGTTTAGGGGAAGAAAGAGAATATAAACTGTTATAATCACAGCTATTAAGATTAGAAAACTAATATTGTTAAGAATCAATCTATACAACATGCTTTTTTTCATTTAAAAAAACATATCGTTTTATTAGTACAGAAAAATTAAGACTTATTTTAAATATGAAATAATATGATTAAATGTCATCAGCTATACATAATGTACTTGTTAACTTACTAATGTAACATTACTGGGGGCTAAAGGAACAGCTTAATCTTATTTACCTTTATTTCATCGCTGTCGGTGATCTTCAAAAAATTGTTAAAGTAAGGTTCCTTACGGTGGCCCTAAAGTGCAAGTCAAAACAACATTTCAGAAAACACCACAGCATTTCAGAAAACACCACAGCATTTCAGAAAACACTACAGCATTTCAGAAAACACCACAGCATTTCACAAAACACTACAGCATTTCACAAAACGCCACAGCATTTCACTAAACGCCACAGCATTTCACAAAACGCCTCTTCACGTAGCTCTGCATGTCGTCGTTTAGGTGTTTTTTTTTCTGGAGATAGGCACTGCTCAATCCACTCCTCCATAGTAAAGCCCCTTACACACCAAGCCGATTATCGGCGTCAATAGATGTCGGGCCGTCGATGAGCGTCGTGTCGCCCTACTCAGATTGGTGTGTACTGCACTGTCGTGCACCGTCGTGTCTTTTCGGCCGTGCCGACACCTTCCGCCGCCGATTCGACATGTTGAATCGGGAGGCCGTCGGCCAAAGAAATCACTCTGATTGGCTGTTCAGCTAGCGAATCATTGCATGAGAAGCGAAACGGAAGTGAGGGACCCAAACAAACTATTAAGAAGGCAAATCTGAGATTTCATTTAACTCCAGCTCTCGACACAGGTTCGGGAAAGCCCCATGAGCTTCTCGTTGTAGAGTGAAAATGGAACGCACACGCTAATTGTTGTTTGTTTATATCACGCAGTCTGTTCTTCTTCTCTCGGTGTATCACGCAGTCTGTCTTCCGGTTGTTGCCTCTTTTGAATGACGAATACACACTACCGACGCCTGCTGGTAAGGAGAGTTATTGGCACTCACGCATGCGCAGTTTGTACATGCAACTTGGCCGTCGGCTGAAGTCTTTGCGGTGTGTTCCAGTGCGAAACATGGCCAAGACGCAGGAGACGTTCGGCGACGTCAGTTTGGTGTGTAATGGCACGTTTCCACTACACGGCCTCGCTCGGCCCCGCTCGGTATGGCTGGGCCGCGATTGGCCTCGTTAGGACCAGCTCACTTTATGGCGCGTTTCCATTACAGTTTAGGAACTGGGGTAGTATCTATAGTAACGCAGTGTAGGCGCAGTGTAGCGACGCTGCTTAAAACTGCCGTGACGTCATCTTCAATGCGACACAACAATGGAGGATGTGAAGATGTGAAAGCGATCGTTTGCTTGTTTTTTGCTGTGTGGTTTATTATCACAAGAAATAGACAAGAGTTGTTTCGAAAGAGGCGACGTATAGCAAGACGAGGTATAGAAGAAGCTGACGCGAGAGTTCGGGCAGTCCTCCTACGCCGCAGAGACTACAGGACGACTCGAATCACTACTAACTACAATGCTACTTGGTAAGCTAACGTTCGCTAACTAGCAATGTGTTTAGGCTCACGCTCCCTATACGACCAAAGTATTTCAAGTATTTAATTAATTGTAGCTACCACTTTTACGTATTAAAATATGTATGCTTTTGTTTGTGTATTTCAGAAGTTACCGACCGAGCTACCGAGTGGTGGAATGTGATTGTTCCATCTTTCACACACACTCAGTGGGTGGAGAACTTCAGGATGCCTGAGGAAAACCTACGTCTACCAGGGGTAGCAGTGGCACACGGTGCAGAGGAGGGCAGGGACATACGAGAGGGTCTGATGCGCTACCTGAATACCTAGAATGTATAATGTAATACCTAAATATTCATTGTATTGTATTGAACATAAATACATATTTTCTTTTTCACATACATGTGTTTGTCAAATTATTTAAACCAAAAAAATGTTATCAGAATTGACTATTTAGTAAATATTTGAATTTCAAGCACCAGTACTGCCCCCATAATAATAATCTAATAAATTAAGCAAATATCAAAGCAAACTATAAACATAAATACAAAAGTGTAAAACACAACAGAACTATATTCATAAATGCAAGTGTAAAAAATTGTTAACATGGATGGAGGCTAAAGTATCCACAGCATAAAATAATATGATTATGATGGTTTGTCTGAAAGACACAGCCTCAAGGTTCAAGGTTTTTTATTTTGTCATACGAACATAGCTAGTGTAGTTATGACAATGAACATCTTAGGTCACAGGCTCCTCCAACAGTGCAACACAATAACCCAGATCAACAGAAATATAGTGCAAGTAAATATTAAGCGCTGTGCACCGCTCTCTTTGTATAGGTGTTTTCTTTTGTTCTCTTCTCTTTGAAATATATAAGCAATGTGTTTGAGTCTAGCACAACGAGGGTATTACAATTGAGTAATTTTTACTACATGTATTTATCATGTATTCTTAATACCATTATGTAATGTTATGTTTTAGAGGAGGACCTCAAGCTAGCAAACTCAATTTCAAACAGTATGCAGAGTTGTCCTGCTAAAGAGTTAAAATGTATTATTTAACCAAGTATTTATTCTCTTATTTGCTTTAATTGCAACAGATGATAAAGGTTTCACTGTGATAAGTATTCTCTTAAATCCATAAACCCCTGTACAGTGCTTTGTGGACGATGGTGTTTATGATATTTCTGACTGCAGAGGGACGCCTAGATGATGCCATCTTTCTGTGTGATCGCTGGTGGGTGCAATTATTTATCAACAAGCAATAAGATAAGACATGGCATTGATTCTGCTGGGCCAGTTGCCGTTCCTGCAGGGCCAGATCCTCCTCCTCGGTTTGTGCTGTTGATGCAGAGGACGTTGTTCGGAACTGTTCCTCCTCGCTAGTCCCAATGTAATCATCTAGAACAGAAACATGACTTGTAAATTCCACAAACTACTGCAGCACAATACTATAAATAGCAACAACAACTATAGAAAAGACAAACTGAACGTAAACAATGGCACATATGGTGTTAGCAAACAATAGCTCTCGCTAATGCTATCTGCCTAGCTAGCCTTCGGGGCTCCATAAAAGCATGGGTTGTCGAACATAAATGTAAGGATAAAATAGACTTATTTGTTAGAAGTGAGCTTTAGAACAGATAGGGACACAAAGCAGGGACACAAAGCTTTCAAGCAAATAACAGAGCGTTAGCAAAAACGTACCATGCAGACTCCAGTAACGCCGTTGGAGAATCCAGTGTCTGTGTAGAGACCTCCTGAAAGACTTTGATATTGCGAGTTGTCCCGTCGAGCACCCGCTGGACCTTATCATCTGCAATATAATGGACGTCGTCACTTCCTCGACCGACCATGGTGTGCTTTTATTTGCCATTGTTGTAGCTCCTCTGTTAACAAAAATGCTGTTTGTAAAAATGGATTATCTCGCGCGCAGATTGTGACGATTCTCTCCGACCAATCAGCAGCCGAGAGCGTTGACGTCACAAACTCAGCCCGGTTGTCTTTGGCCCTGGCCCCACGATTTTATGAGGCCAGAAAAACTGTGAATTAGGACCCGCCGGCCGGTACTAGGCCAAGTGGAAACGCAACCACAAACGGGCCGCTGACGTCACAGCCCTCTTAAACCGGGCTGCGCGCTGTAGTGGAAACGCGCCATTAGAGGCTTAAGGCCAGCCCGGAGGTCGAAGTTAACCTTAAAGGAAACCTATCATGCTATATTTAAATGATATATTGTAGGGCCATACCAATATAAGGTATATTTATACGTTTCTGTTTTCAAAATACCAAACAGATCATGCATTTTAGCCATGCCTCATTTCGCTCTATGTGCTGTTTGCTGTCTACGGGTCTGATTCTGCTGACCACGCCCCCCTGCAGGAGAGGTGAGCTGTGCTCTGATCAGCTGCTGGGCTGTCAGAAGAGGGGGAGAAAAAGAGATCTCCGTGTTTTATTATATAGAGTCGTTATTCATTTGTTTTAAAGCTCAATAAATAACAAAGAAGACCTTTGACCGGCACTTTTCTAATTTTGTCCGGAAGATTTAAACTTTAACGGATATCTTGACCGGCGAAACAAACTGAAACTGAAACTCTGCCGCACGGTCCCCTCGTTCCTTGGAAGAGGCGGAGAGGTGGGTGTTTGTCATCTGCTGGTGGACTAACCGGAGAGAATTACAGTGCTTGCCTCGACGGGGAGGGATTGCATTGCAGCGGGACGGGGAGGGAGAAAGAAAGCCACAGCGGAGAATAAACAGAAGGGTAACCATGGTAACCAAGTCTTCTTCACTGCTTTTGTGGCAGACTACAGCGCCACTTACAGGCCTGGCATATGTACTACAGCGTCTCCAGCGCTTTCGAACGGCAATGGCCGTGGCTGTCTCCTCCTGATTGGTGGAGTTGGCCCAATAGCCATAGCGCCACCGTCCTGACGTCAGTAAAGTGTTAAAATCTGGATCAGTTTTTATCAGATCCGTTGCAGCCCCTTTTTTAGAGATTTGGGTATGGAGGAAAATAGAGAGGGTTGTGTTTTCTGACACTTGGTGAGTTCCCTGGAACACCGGGGACACATATTTATGTATAAAAGACATACAAAAGTGCATTTTGCATGATAGGTCCCCTTTAAATGTTTCCATCTTAAACTTTGTTAGTTAGTTAGTTTCGTAACGGACGTAATGTAACAGCTGTAACGGTTGTAGCTTTTTCTCAGACGCGGAGGGATACTGACTTGTGAAAAGTAACTACAATTCTACCCGTGATATACGCTCATTATATCACGGCTAAGAACCAATCAGATTGCTTGATTTTACTTGTCCGTTTTATAACCCCCTTAGCTGTGATATAATGAGCATATATCACGGCCTGAAGTGAGCTATTATATATTATATATTAATTATAAAACGGTTACCAAGTGTGGCAATATGAAAGAAAAATACACACTCTAATTTAAATAGTTTTTATTAGTAAATAATGATGTTCAAAATAAAATAGTCCCTCCGTTGCCTTCTGCACGAAACAGAAGTGGTTGCTATGCAACAACACTAACAGCTAGCAAAACATATTAGACAGAGAGCGTTGATCGATTATTTGGCTATTTATTTACATTCATTTGTATGTTGCCGTTTATTGTGCACCCACGGAAAAACTGTCCAGCATCAGTAGAATGGCTAACGAGGTTACTTGTATAGGTTGAGGTTGTTCTAGGCTGTTGCTTGGCGTGGCGAGAATATTGCTCCACTTTCTCCGGTCCCCGAGATTCGGCTTCCAGTAGCTCTGGAGAGAGCTTTTGCACCTGTGGCCACTAACGGTCATAATTTCTCTGCTTTGTTTCAAGACCTGCATCAGAAAGCTTTTGAACGGTGGTACTTTTCCAGTTGGTCTACCTGCTCTTCACGTAGCTCTGCTAGGGCAGCAAATTGGTCAGAACCGGCCCTGGTGTCATCCCCACAGCACCCCCCATTTGAAACATGTTCCCACGGCTATGTCTGCATGTCGTCGTTTAGGTGATTTTTTTTCTGGAGATAGGCACTGCTCAATCCACTCCTCCATAGTAAGGCCACCCCGGAGGTCGAAGTTAACCTTAAATGTTTCCATCTTAAGCTTTGTTAGTTAGTTAGTTTCGTAACGGACGTAATGTAACGGCCTGTCCACACGGCGGCGTGCGTTGTCGCTTGCCGGCGGGGGGGGCTGAAACTCGACCAACAACCAATCACATGAATCTCCCGCCCCGGACACACAAGCACGCGGTTTGATTGGCTAGAGCTTGTACTGGCATATGATTAGATTGGCTGACGCTTCCGCCGAAGCTTCAAAAGTTGAACATTGCTCAACTTTCGTCGCGAGCAACGCGAGCAAATCTACGCTTCGCTCCCACAATGCAGTTCGGCGAAACGTGACGTCACCCCATTCAAAGTGAATCAATAGTATGAAGCTGCAGCGTCGGAGGCTGCACTCTCAGGAGCGCACTCTCAGGACCGCACTCCCAGGACCCTAGTGGTTTTGCAACATCGCCACCTAGCGGATTGGATGACCGCAAAAGTAGACATTGTAATGCTTGTTATTAACCATCTAAAATTGCATGAAAATCGCAAAAGTAGACATTTACATGCATGAAAATATGTTTTTATTATTATTATTATATTTATTATTGTTTATTTTATTTATTTTTTACAACAACAATTTGTTGTTAATATCAAATGTATTTTGTATGTCAGATGTAAAAAGATAGTCTTTTTTTATATTTGTCTTATCAAATTTGACATACAACGTAAATATATATATATTGTAGTAATAATGATATCATCTATTTATAATTGTAAATGTATATTGTATGTAGACATACATTTATTATATATATTTTTTTATTGTATTACACGTTCAAAATAAATCAAATCAAATGTGTCTTTGAAGAGGTGCTAGATTACTGAAAAACAACTGTTAGTGTGTTTATGCACCAGGCTGCAAAAGATAAACATGCAATTTGACCGAGAGGCATTTCAGTGCAGAATACATTTATTGGGCACAATTTCCACACTGTGGATTCTTCAATCTGCTGTTGGTCTGCTGTTGGCCACCTTCTCCTGGGAGATATCCATTCTGGCACTCTGTCGTGGCACTCTGAACACTGGCTGAAGGGTTCCCTCGAACAAGCTTCTGGCCTCCAGAGTCCAGGGGGGTGGGTTTGAAGAGCTAGACGAAAACACTCGTGAAAAGTGATGTTTAAAACTCAGTTAATGGGGCTCATTCACTGGTGCTTCCACAAACAACAACCAACATAATTGTTACATTCAAATGAAGTAGCCTACATTATTCAAGTTTACATTCACTTTGGATAATAACACGGGAGAAATGAGCTTTCTTTTCCTCTCTCCCCCTCTCTCTCTCTCCTGACAGCCTGTCAGTATCTCATGCAGCTCACTGATCCAGTAATGAGTGACAGTGAAGAATAAATATATGTATAACTAGTTCCAAAGGTAGATAAAATAGCTAAGTGTGTTAGGTCTAACTCTTGTGTGTTTTGCTCCGCTCACCGGTCCGTCACAGCGGGTGGAGCTGCAGGATTTCTGCTCCACACACGTTGCAAACCGCTATTTTATTGTCATTTTCGGACACCTTAAAATACTGCCAGACTGGTGAAGCGATTTCTTTGCGAGCTTGTTTTGCCGCACACAGAGAAAAGTGTCATGTATGTTACGCCTCGCGATCGGCCTTTTTAGAGAGCACCGATCGATCGGCAGAGAGTGAGTATCGGCCGATATCGATCGCCACGCAAAAACTGGGGCATTTTTACACCTCCTTATGGGTAATGCAATTTGTGAAGTGCTTTCCTCTGTGGTGAAACGATCAGCACTGCACCACGGAGGAAAGCGGCAGAAAGTCGCCTGGAGTTAAAGAGAGTGGGGCTGCGTTGCGTGCATGGCTTCCTTCTGCAGGTAACGGGGAGACGCGCTCTGGCGGCGGTCTCGTTCAGGATCCGAAAATAAAATAAATATTTTGTACACTTATTCCACTTATTCCTAGTGTGCCACTGGTTACGGTGCCGCGTGCCATTGGTGGCACGCGTGCCAGGGGTTGCCGACCCCTGGGCTAAGGCATTGGTGCACAATTGATATGCATTAATAATCTCAACAGATATTGCCATCCAGAGTCTTACAGCTCTTGTTACTGATGGTCTACTGATCTGTAGATGGTTAACCTAATATAACTAACAGATGTTCTATTGACATGCTACTGAGTTTGTTGAGAGATTGTAGATAATCTACAAGTGACCCTCAAAATAAAGTGTTACTGAAATTAAAACACACATATTGTTAAGGGCTTTCATACCCTTGTATTTCAAAACGCTCCATGACCATTTTTTTTAAATGTAGTAGGTTACAGATGACTAATTACCCTGTTAAAAATGTAATAAGTAATGTAACTGACTATGTAACTATTTGTATTGATATTCTAATTTTAATTATGGTTATTTTATGTTTTTTGTGAGTCACTTTGGATAAAAGCCTCTGCTAAATAACATAACCATAACATACGGTTTCATTAAACAAATAAACAAAAAGGCTAACAGTTGGTTTTGCAGCGAGTCATCATAGGCTAACAGATGACATTTAGCACGTGTTGCTTGTATTGCTGTCCAATTGAATACACCAGAATAGTTGTTAACTTTAAACAAACAACATGATTCACATTACTCACACTCTTACTGTAATTAGTGATTAAATCAACAATTAATGTAGGACACCTAGTTGGGCTTGCCAAAATCACGCTACAGTTTCATTAAACAAATAATCAAATATGCTAACGAAACTAATGCTTTTGCTAATAATGCTTTTACCGAAAGCTATAGCTAACGAATAATTGTTTTTAGTGCCTTTAATACTGTTAGAAGCTATCATAAGCTAACAGATGTTTGTTTGTATTGCCTTAAGACTATCATAGTTAATGTTAGCTAATCACACTTCATTTCAAGACACCGGAATTGTTATTAATGTTAAACAAATAAAACTTTAAAAGCACTTCACATTACTCACACTCTCTGCGTTGTCATTCATATTCAGGTCTCCTGCTCGCTAGGTGGCAGTGTCACAAAAACATAGGGTCCTGCGAGTGCGGTCCTGAGAGTGCAGTCTCCGACGCTGCAGCTTCATGCTACTCAAGTGAATGGGCAGAAGCGTTGAAGCTTCAACGCACGCCGCCATGTGGACGGGCCGTAACAGCTGTAATGGTTGTATTTTTTTCTCAGACGCGGAGGGATACTGACTTGTGAAAAGTAACTACAATTCTACCCGTGATATACGCTCATTATATCACGGCTAAGAACCAATCAGATTGCTTGATTTGACTTGTCCGTTTTATAATGTGTATTATCATTTTATGACGTTGTTCATCTTTTCTATATTCAGTGTTCTTTAATCCTTAGAGGAAATAAAACACATTCAAATCACTACATGTACAGGTACATGTAGTTATTTGAATGTGTTTTATTTCCTCTTTATATGTGTATTATATGCACCAAACATCAAGGCAGATCCCTTGTAAGTAAATAAAATGAACTTGGAAATAAACTTAAAAACTTAACACTGGCTGAAGTCGAATAGTCCATTTAGCTTAGGAACCTTCCTAACGGAGTGAAATGACCCAGAAGTCCCTCAGTGGCAGCCATGATAAGTGCCGTTCAAATTCTCTAGAATCTAGATCAGGGGTATTCAACTAAAATTCAACGAGGTCCAGTTAGAGAAAATCTCCCCATGCAAAGGTCCGGAACATCAAAATGTCTAACTTGCTTTATGAATTAGTGTGATATATATTGAAGTAGCCTGTAGCTTTATCAACGTCTGCATGTAACAACTTTTAAAAATAAAATAGAGAAAATAAATAAAATAGCTTTTGAAAATATGTGCATCTTAAAAGTGCTTAATTTTAGATAAATAAAATAAAGTGTAGCAGCAGCTTGAGTTTCCCTTTTTCTTTGTTAACCGTTTCACATCATGACTTAACTGTTTCAGACGATTATAGAACAATATCAGTCTTTACACATCATAACAATTGAACAGTTTTAAAGTTTCTCTTTCTTTCCCTCTTATATTGCAGTCCCTCACTCACTTTTTTTTAATTCAGTGCGAGAATTGAGCTCGAGCTTGTCCTGCCAGGAGTTTGTAAATCTGGGCTGAAATAGTGTCAGGGCCATTCTCATACACATGCAGGTGCTCATGGGTTAGCCTCGGTTAGCCTGCCCTGGAACGATATTTAGTTTTAATTTGGATCCTGGTCGACTGATCATATTGGGCTCTGAGACTGCTTATTTTTTGTGACCTCCGTTCTGACTTGAGAGGGAATGTTTGGTCAAACACTTTGTGTTTTGTCTCATAGTGGCGTTTTGGCACTTTTAATGAGCGCCACGGTCTCTGAACAAATGAGACACACTGGTTCTGTGCTCCCAGTGGGCAGGATGAACATGAATGAGTCCGTCCACTCAGGATTACAAGCTCTGTTCTCACTGTCCACTTTCCTCTTCTTGGAGAGCGCCATGTGTAATTATTTGTCTCTCCCTGTCTGCCGCTAACACGCCTGTTCACTCTCCTCTCCGTCTTCTCTCCCTGTATCGCTAATTATTCTCTTCACTCACTTTCCTCTCCGCTTCTCTCTGCCGCGCTCTCATCTCTTCTTCTGTGTTTCTCTCCCTGTATCGCTCACTCGTCTCTTTCGCCCCCTGTCGGCGGCGGTTAAAATAGAATCGCCCCGTCAAAATTGAAATCCCCTATTAATGTATTGATTATAGGTCCGGGTCCGTATAGGTCGGCGTCTGGGTCCGGATCCGGACCGCGGTCCGCCTGTTGCCGACCCCTGATCTAGATGATAGGAAAGGAGGGGCATTTCCACCATGGCGCGGAGCGCGGTTTAAGCGTGCCGTGTCGTGCCGGGCCCGTTTTTGGTTGCGCTTCCACTAGGCCTAGTTCCGGCCCAGGGGATACTTTTTCACCTCTTTTCTGGCCCGACAAAATCGTGGTTCTATCGGGGCCAACAAACAGGGCTGAGTCGGGCTGAGTATGCTAAACTAGAGAGAGAATCGCTGGCAAGGAGGCTACAACTACAACAAGATGAACATATTTGACCGTGATTTAATTGTAATACACGTTTCAAAATGATGCCGAAGTAACAACATACTGATACCGGTTAGTAAAAACCATGAATTAATGCTTTGGCAAGTTTGCAGACAGACGGCAGGTGAAAAACCTTTTAAAATGCGTGTTTTCTAGATGGAGATTGGCTAAGCTAACTCAATATATGCTCCGACCGTCCACACTCACAACAACGGCCTATACAGACATAAATAAAGCAGCGACTGTACTCGCCATGACACAGGCAGTCTGTGGTGTGTACTTGTTTAACTTTTGTCTAGTTTCTGAATATATATAAGGAGCTGTGAGCTCTGAGTGCTAACAGCTAACGGCTGTGTTGTTTTTCTGGGGTTCTCATTGAAGATGACGTCATGGCTCCGCCTACACTGCGTTACTATAGTAACTACCCCAGTTCCTAAACTGTAATGGAAGCGCAGCATGAAGTGAGCCGGCCCTAACAAGGCCCAACGCGGCCTAGCAGTACCGAGCGAGGCCGAGGCCGACCGTGTGGTGGAAATGCGCCAAAACTTCCTTTATAACCTCCTTTAGCTTAGGAACCACTGGACCTCCCTTTACGAAAGGAGAGGAGAAAATGCTGCCCCACAATGCCTTGCAGCCGCAGCATTTGCCGTCACACAACAGTCGGCCGTTCACGGAAACAACCGATTATGACCGAGAAATGATATCATGAACGTTACGGTGCTTATTAAGTATTTTAAAACGTATGTGGTAACTTGCCAAAGTGCTTTGTTTTGAACGTTCATTAGTATTATAATCAAAAAGAGAAATATGAACGTTAGTTTTGACTGAAATGATCAAATAAAGTCAACATTTCACAGTCTTTACTGAGCTGTGTGGGGTTTGTTCAACTTTTAAAATATGTTTGAATGGTGATATACACAGTGATAGATGTTAAGGACTAACGTTTATAATAAATACATTTGTATTGATTTTAAGATATTTTCATGGTTCATACAATCATACTTGGGATCATTTGTATTAATGTGTAGGCTACCGAAGAGAGAGGGTGACGAGCATAAGTTTCACTTTCATTTTTTATTTCAATTCCAACTTTGGTCATGAAGAATATGTTTATCTGTTGTCCACGTTCATAAAGCATAAAACAACAGCATCAGAGCACGGTGCAGAGTTTCTAGATGAGTTTAGAGTAGTCCCTCGTTCTTATTATACATCCATGTTGTAGTCCGCTGTATAGAAAACTGTAGTTTCCATAGTTTCCCCACAGCAGCAGACGCACATTCATGACGTCCACTGGCGCATCATAAACACGTCGGATAGTGAAAGTGCAGTCGAATTCTCTAAAGCACCGCAGTCTCTTCTCCTAAATCCTTTTGAATTCTCCTATCCACTATCCCTTAACCCCATGACGTTTCACTCAGAGGTCAAGGAATAGACAATAGGGTTAGAATTTAGGAGCTGATTTTTGGATTATCCGACTGCAGCCACTGTTTCATTCGTCATGTTTTATTTTGAAAATCGTGTATTTCTTCCGGTTTATTCGTGTCTATCTGTGGGGTATGTGGCCCATGGATGTATAGTCTGTGGCCACGATCATGACAGAATTTACCCACCCCATTTTTTCAAAACCTAACGTAAGCTCAAGATTCAGGGGAGACGCTGTATATTAAAAACGAATTCAATATTATTTACTTTAAATAGATTTCTAAATGACAATGCTCGTATGTTATAGAATTGTTTCTGCCCGCTAAACCTGCTGACATGTTTCGTGTAACAAATAAGCAATCATTTTTTAATGTTTAAATCTGGCATGGTCCTTCAGTACCTTGATAACGTCATCATAAACCTTTGCGTGGAGCCAGTGCAACAGCGCCAAAACAAATAAACAAGAATGAGCGATATGAGAAAAGATATGGTGCTATGCTTGGATTAAAAAGGGTACTGTGGTCTGGATGCAGTGAGCTCCAGTGGCGCAATCGGTTAGCGCGCGGTACTTATATGTCAGTACAATGCAGAGCAATGCCGAGGTTGTGAGTTCGAGCCTCACCTGGAGCAACCTTTTGATACGCTAAGTAAGTGTTTTACACATATCACATTGTACTGTTTGCCTGAAATACAGGAAATCATACTCAGAAGGGAATTGACGTGGTGGCTCATTGGGATATCAATATTTTAGCGTCAAACCTGATAACAAAACCATCATACTATTAACCTGACATGTAAAATATGTCTTACTTTTCTTCACAGAACGAACTTGTGGTATTTCAGATTTGGCAAAAATAGGGGGCAGTATCTCTCCATCTGCAAATATACAGTCTTTCAAAATGTAATAATAGGACACATCACTCATGTGCTCACAGTAGTAGTATTCCCCCTTCATATCTTCATCTTATAGTTTAAGAAATATTTACAAATAATGTATTATGGTTACTAAATTTGTGGGAACCAAATACCACATATTGCATGATATGGTATTTTGTTTCTTTTCACATAATAATTAAACATAAATATCGAGAATCATAGATATTAAACTCAATAAATATGTATATTTGTCAATTCTACTGATTTATTTTTCTTAAATCACAATATCATGTGGTAACATTCATTTTATTAAACATTGTTTAGTTTGCAGGGAGGATTGCAAACTAAATATTCTCATGATAGAGATTGTATGACAATTATCCTACCACTAGGGTTCAGTGTTGTCCACGGTTTGATGTTTTTATTAAGACCATGATCCTGACGCAGATGTGACTGCTTGAATATGACTGGCTGCTTATGCTGTTTGAATGAAAACAGTTGGCTTGGCTTTGCTCTTCCCACTGTTGCACTCTATGCATTGTGTGTGTGTGTGTGTGTGTGTTTGTGTGTGTGTGTGTGTGTGTGTGTGTGTGTGTGTGTGTGTGTGTTCCCATTTCTTACACATGCCATTACATTTTACGCAAGCTGATTTGATTATCTAGTAACTGCTGCAAGACACATATACATATGGATATCTGAATTATTTCTTTTGACGTGTGTTGATTGAAATGTGCCTTTTGGAGTATGTCATCTGGTTGCTCCAGAATATATAAAAAGCTGAAGATGTAAAAGTAATGTTTCATTTTGCCATGCTTGCCATTAAAATACTTAAAAGCAGTGTGGGAGGAAAGTTTTGGGTATTATGTATGCATGAATGGAAAGATGAATAGATATGATATGATGCAGACCTCAATTGAACACACACACACTCACAGTCTGAACCCAAGGGAGGATGAGTAAGACGCATATCATTGACTGTCACAAGCTCAGGAGCAGGGCTAATGTAGAAAACATGGGCAGCTTGGAGACTTCAACTTGCTCCATAATGATCACTTGAGGCCAGCAGAAATGTGCATGAGATCATCATTTTGCAAAAATAGTCGCCGTGTGTGCGTATGTGTGTATAAGAATGTTGGATTGGGTACAAAGAGAACTCCATTTCCCTCTCAAGCAAGGTGTATAGTTTACTCAAGTGTGGGATGGGAAAAAGACTCAAGAAGACACAATCTGATCCAACAAACACATTGTTTTACTGTCCCTATCATCTTCATACCAGACTTGTTGCAGGAATATCTTCATTCTGTCAATGTTGTCTTTCCTCCTCCTACTCCGATAGCTGTCTCCTCTTTCCTCACAAGATGTACTTTATTTATTTACAATGTTAAAATAAATGTGAAAATCATAAGTAAAATATGATCTTTTATCAGTTATCATTACAAGATAATACATATTTTCTAACATAATGCAAACGTTTTACGACTGTCTTTCAACACAGTGTATGCTAAAATGTTAGCATGAATCCTACAGCCATTCAACTTAATAGTGTTGCAACAGGGAGCCTGCTACTGTCACATTGTTAGCAAAGAGTGCTCTGACTGTCTTGCTCTAAACATTGCATATCAATTATTTACACGAAGCCGAATGCTAAAGTGCTAGCATGATGTCTTTACCGTCTTAACATAGCTGTTCACTTCCTGTGAATGTTGTGTGTGAAAAAGTGTTAGCGCAGAGTTTACTGCCTCGCTAAAGTGTTAGCATTGAGTCTGTTCTCTCTAAACATAGCACTTTATTGTCTGTGAAGGCTGTGTGTGCAAAAGTGTAAGCACAAAGGTCACTGTATATTTTTTTGGCATATACTAATGTTTTAGCATGGAGTCTTTTGTCCGTCAATGTAGTTCGACTAAATATAAAGACATAATTGGAGTTAACTGCATTGCAACATATGTGTGCTAAAAGGTTAGCAAGTTCTCTGTTGTTTCTAAACATAGCATATTGTAACATATCATCTTGCAGTCCACTTTCTGTCAATGTATTGTGAGCTAAAATGCGAGCGCAAAGCATAGTGTCTCTCAATATGAACCCAGTCTCACTAGTGATGTGTCAGTCGCGAACGAGTCGGCTCAAAGAGCCGGCTCTTTTCAGTGAATGAGCCGTTTTTTTTGTTGTTGTTAAGTAATACAAGACAGAATGATATGATGATCTCCGTGCTACGGGTGCTCCGTGCATGCATGCAGTGACATGTAGGATTAGAGACTGTTGGATGCTGCTGTTTTGAGCATTGCAATATTTTTTTTTTCATTATGTTATTTATTTATGATTATTTTTAGGCTCAGCAAAGAGTTGTTGTCAGTTTGTATAGGTGTTGCTATCTGCTTTTTTTTTAGCGTGGTTCTACAATCAGAGAGTTACAAGGGTCTGTAAATGCCATGAAAACAATTGGCCACAGCAAATCATTTATATTAAAAATGTAATTTAGATTTTTGAATACTTCAGTACAAAGGATGTATTGAATAATTTAAGTGATATAGGTGTACACATATAAATCATTAGTCAAAACAGGACTACATTTGATTAAATTATAAAAGGTATATTTCGCAGATAAACCTATTAACCCCGCCCCCTTAAAAAAAGCCTGGCTCTTTTGAACGGCTCTCGCAAAGGAACGGAGCCATAAGATCCGGCTCCCTTCAAAGAGCCATAATTCCCATCACTAAGTCTCACGGCATTTCGTGTTATAGTCACAAAATTAATCTATTGATTCGTGTTCACCAACACGATTTCCCAATTTTTTTTGTGACACACAGAACGATTTTAAAAGCAATGTAAATAATAACAAATTAGAAGGAAAAAAAGATTTAAAAAAATACAGATTTCAGTATTCTGAGGCTCTGAGCCCCATTTCTTTTCCTCGCGGACGGCAAAAAAAGTCAGACATTATACAATTTAAAATAAAAACAATAATCGTGGCTTGATTCTGAGTAAGAAATGTTATGAACCACACAGCTTCTGGTCTTCCAAGACCCGACCGGACAAAAAGACGTGGTGCAGGCACGAAACATACTACCAATAGAAATACATTGCTTTTAAAATCGTTCTGTGTAACACGAAATAAATGGGAAAATCGTGTTGGTGAACACGAATCAATAGATTAAAATAATTTTGTGACTATTACACGAAATGCCGTGAGACTGGGTTGCAAAAAGCACATGCTAAAGTGTTAGCATGGGATATTTTACACTACATTTAGCACATGCAGAATTTCCTGGCAATACAGCTTGAAAGCATGTGTCTTCACAAGCCAACCTCCGAAAACCACCCTTATTCATGTGTCAAGAATGTTTCCAAATAATGTTTTATCTTTAATTCAAACAATGTAGAAAGATGTAAGATCAGACTTTAGTTATGATTACACAGTAAAATTCATATCAACCAACACATTCCAGACACCTTTGTCTTTCCGAAAGACTATAGGTCATCTTGTCTTTATGTGCACATTGGCTTTGATTTGGTCTCCGTGAGTATGAGTGATTGTGTAATTAAAAGAGAGACATTGTAATGGGACAATGGAAAGGAAGAGTGGGAGATTGTGTGATGATTTCACTGTAAAAAATGGCTGTGAAATCCACAGTTATTTACAGTGTTTGTGCACAGTAAATTACTGTATACTATTTTAGAGTATAATACCGTGTTTCCAACCAAAAATGACAGTACCTCTGGAGTTACTTAAAAAATATCAGTAGTAACGTCTCAACTTTATAAAATCTCAGTAACCAACAATGTACTGTAGAAAAGCACAGTAAGAAAATGACAGTAACCAACAATGTACTGTAGAAAATCACAGTAACCAACAATGTACTGTAGATAATCACAGTATCCAATAATGTACTGTAGAAGATCACAGTAACCAACAATGTACTGTAGAAGATCACAGTAACCATCAATGTACTGTAGATAATCACAGTAACATCAATGTACTGTAGATAATCACAGTAACCATCAATGTACTGTAGATATTCACAGTAACCAACAATGTACTGTAGATAATCACAGTAACCAACAATGTACTGTAGATAATCACAGTAACCAACAATGTACTGTAGATATTCACAGTAACCAACAATACTGTAGATAATCACAGTAACCAACAATGTACTGTAGAAGATCACAGTAACCAACAGTGTACTGTAGATAATCACAGTAACCCTCAATGTACTGTAGATAATCACAGTCACCATCAATGTACTGTAGATAATCACAGTAACCATCAATGTACTGTAGATAATCACGGTAACCATCAATGTACTGTAATCACAGTAACCATCAATGTACTGTAGATAATCACAGTAACCAACAATGTACTGTAGAAGATCACAGTAACCAACAGTGTACTGTAGATAATCACAGTAACCAACAATGTACTGTAGATAATCACAGTAACCATCAATGTACTGTATATAATCACAGTAACCAACAATGTACTGTAGAATATCACAGTAACCAACAGTGTACTGTAGATAATCACAGTAACCAACAATGTACTGTAGATAATCACAGTAACCAACAATGTACTGTAGATAATCACAGTAACCAACAATGTACTGTAGATAATCACAGTAACCAACAATGTACTGTAGATAATCACAGTAACCATCAATGTACTGTAGAAGATCACAGTAACCAACAATGTACTGTAGATAATCACAGTAACCAACAATGTACTGTAGATATTTACAGTAACCATCAATGTACTGTAGATAATCACAGTAACCAACAATGTACTGTAGATAATCACAGTAACCAACAATGTACTGTAGATAATCACAGTAACCATCAATGTACTGTAGATAATCACAGTAACATCAATGTACTGTAGAAGATCACAGTAACCATCAATGTACTGTAGATAATCACAGTAACATCAATGTACTGTTGATATTCACAGTAACCATCAATGTACTGTAGATATTCACAGTAACCAACAATGTACTGTAGAAGATCACAGTAACCATCAATGTACTGTAGATAATCACAGTAACATCAATGTACTGTAGAAGATCACAGTAACCATCAATGTACTGTAGATAATCACAGTAACATCAATGTACTGTAGATAATCACAGTAACCAACAATGTACTGTAGATATTCACAGTAACCAACAATACTGTAGATAATCACAGTAACCAACAATGTACTGTAGAAGATCACAGTAACCAACAGTGTACTGTAGATAATCACAGTAACCATCAATGTACTGTAGATAATCACAGTATCCATCAATGTACTGTAGATAATCACAGTAACCATCAATGTACTGTAATCACAGTAACCATCAATGTACTGTAGATAATCATAGTAACCATCAATGTACTGTAATCACAGTAACCATCAATGTACTGTAGATAATCACAGTAACCAACAATACTGTAGATATTCACAGTAACCAACAATGTACTGTAGATAATCACAGTAACCAACAATGTACTGTAGATATTCACAGTAACCAACAATACTGTAGATAATCACAGTAACCATCAATGTACTGTAGATATTCACAGTAACCAACAATACTATAGATAAGCACAGTAACCATCAATGTACTGTAGATATTCACAGTAACCAACAATGTACTGTAGATATTCACAGTAACCAACAATGTACTGTAGATAATCACAGTAACCAACAATGTACTGTAGATATTCACAGTAACCAACAATACTGTAGATAATCACAGTAACCAACAATGTACTGTAATCACAGTAACCATCAATGTACTGTAGATAATCACAGTAACCAACAATGTACTGTAGATATTCACAGTAACCAACAATACTGTAGATATTCACAGTAACCAACAATGTACTGTAGATATTCACAGTAACCAACAATACTGTAGATAATCACAGTAACCATCAATGTACTGTAGATAATCACAGTGACCATCAATGTACTGTAATCACAGTAACCATCAATGTACTGTAGATATTCACAGTAACCAACAATGTACTGTAGATAATCACAGTAACCAACAATACTGTAGATAATCACAGTAACCATCAATGTACTGTAGATATTCACAGTAACCATCAATGTACTGTAGAAAATCACAGTAACCATCAATGTACTGTAGATAATCACAGTAACCATCAATGTACTGTAGATAATCACAGTAACCATCAATGTACTGTAGATATTCACAGTAACCAACAATGTACTGTAGATATTCACAGTAACCATCAATGTACTGTAGAAAATCACAGTAACCATCAATGTACTGTAGATAATCACAGTAACCATCAATGTACTGTAGATAATCACAGTAACCATCAATGTACTGTAGATATTCACAGTAACCAAAAATGTACTGTAGATAATCACAGTAACCATCAATGTACTGTAGATATTCACAGTAACCAACAATGTTCTGTAGATATTCACAGTAACCAACAATACTGTAGATAATCACAGTAACCATCAATGTACTGTAGATAATCACAGTAACCATCAATATACTGTAGATAATCACCAGAGGTGGGGACTCGAGTCACATGACTTGACTCGAGTCGGACTCGAGTTGCATATTTTTGGACTTGAGACTTGCTTGACTAACATTGATAAAAGACTTGACTTGACTTTGACTTGGTATTCATGACTTGAGACTTGACTTAAGCTTGAGACAGATGGCTTGAAAGGACTTGACTTTTTAAAATTAAATATTTGCGTTTGTTTTTGTATTGAGATATTACATTGTTTGGTGATTGGGTGATTATAGCGCCGTGCGCGCAAACCTGGCAACCCACTAGACGGCAGGAGTGTCAGTTAACATGGCAGCGGCTAGCGTTACTCCAAAAATAGTCAAGTTTGGATTCAAGGATTATGTTGTCGATGACGCTAATAACAAGAGAACAGCGTCTGCAGCATAAAGATCAGTGACTCGACCACCACAACATCCAACTTCATTCGTCACTACAAAAAAACCCACAGAGAAAGGTGCGTGAATGTGTTGTGTTAGCTAGAAAGCTAACGTTAAGTTTAAGCTACGTTAGACTTGGTTTCAAATCGATTAAGCATTGCAAAGAGAAGACAAAACGGTAAATGAACACTAGAACCGCCAAGGGATTCATTTTGACTAACCCCGATACTGACGGGCTGTCAGGAGGGGGAGAGAGAGAGAGGAAAAGAGATGCCTCGTTTATTTCCCCTGTGTTATTATCAGAAGTTACTGTAAACTTTTGAATAATGTAGTTCATCTACTTTTAGTAGTTTGTTTAAATGTTTTAATTATGTTGTTTTTGTTTGTAGAAGTGCATCATTCCTTGATTTATTGTAAAAATGAATCTGACCTTTTTGATCTGTTATGATGATAAACTGAAGCAATTTCAAAATTAACCCAATTAAGTGAGTTTTAAATCGTCCTACTTAGTTTATAAGGACATTATGAAGAGGAACAAATTAAATGATTTGAAAATGATATCTATGTAGGTGCTGACGATGTTGGCGGTTCTAGTGTTAACAGAAATTTAAATTAAAAATGTGTAATGGCAAATGCCATATACGATTTTCTTACCTGGAATTCTGCCTTTTTGATGTTGATTTGTTATCGCCACTGTTTTAAAAATGCAATCTCCATGTTTTTGGATATTAATATCCATTGTTTTATGGATGAAAATATTTAATAAGTGTAGGAATTGCAGCTGTTGGTCAGTTAAGCACAGTTTATAAGACATGGAAGATAATTGTACATGGGATATGCAATGGAAGACTACATTTGTGGTAGCCATGGTATGCTCACCCATTTAGCACAAGAAAATGTTCTTGATACCGTTCAACAATTAAGAATAAATTGTTAAAATGTATTGTTTGCTGTCTCCCTGCAGTTATTGGTGAGCTTTAAAATTGTGTCAAGAATTTCTGGTAATCTGTAAATTACCAGCATGACATGAAGTATACTATAATAAAGAAATTGTTTTACAGTTACAATACTGATACTGTAACTTAAAATTATAGCATTAAAGTTTCTATTTTACAGTTGAAACACTATTACCGTAAACAAAAATACAGTACTTTTTAAATGGCAGTGTTTTATTTTATAGTTAAAATACTATTACCTTAAACAAAAATACAATGCTTGGAAATTACTGTGTTTTATTTTACAGCTATAACACTACTGCTGTAACAAAAAATAAAGTAATTACATATTACTGTGTTTCATTTTACAGTTAAAACACTATTACCGTAAACACAAATACAATACTTGGAAGTTCGGGACTGCGGATGGAAATGAGCTTAAAGCTAAAATCCGGCTCATTTACGCTTGTAAGCATTGTTTTGTTTTAAAGTGTTCATCGATGTGCACTGTCCCGGTTCAAATAAACGATTAAATAAATAAGTTACTGTGTTTCATTTTACAGTTAAAACACTATTACCGTAAACACAAATACCGTACTTGGAAGTTACTGTGTTTCATTTTACAGTTAAAACACTATTACCGTAAACACAAATACCGTATTGGAAGTTACTGTGTTTCATTTTACAGTTAAAACACTATTACCGTAAACACAAATACCGTACTTGGAAGTTACTGTGTTTCATTTTACAGTTAAAACACTATTACCGTAAACACAAATACCGTATTGGAAGTTACTGTGTTTCATTTTACAGTTAAAACACTATTACCGTAAACACAAACAGTATTTATTTAAGTATTTAACTGGCAGTAAGTAACTTGTCAATTGCTGCCAGTTAAATCTTCTTACAGTGTTGAAATGACTACACAATGTGTGTGACAAAGCAGACATAAGAATAAACAGATCCCCCAAGGCAAAGTAACTGCAAGTCTGTAGGTGTGCTCATATCTCGACTCTGATCTGGCCCACAGCAATTAATTACCTTCTCTCATTAACCACAAACTTTCATGCACATACACACTTGAACGCTTCCACACCTCCAAAAGACTGTAAATCACTATAGTCTTCTATGATATAAATGTCACAATAACAGGCAAATGCTTTTATTTGATACATGATGAATGCACTTGCTATAAAAGCAAACAGACATTGGGTATAATGAAGCCTTTATTTAAATTTTAGGTTTATTGCTTTCGACAATAACATGTTGTTTCTAAAGGTTTTTGTGAGGTCATTCATGTATTAAAATGATCCCAAAATTGAGCAGAAACACAGACATGACGTTTGAGAGATTGATCCAGAACATCAAGCTGTAATGCAGTATTTCGGTATTTTGAAAGGCGTCCTGAAACAGTATATCAAGAACTTTTGATCCAAGCCCCCCCGCCCGGCCCGTTACTTACCACACAGCTACGTGTCACATGCTATAATTCACATCTGCCTTTGGTTAGCACTGAGTGTTCACTCACTATCTTGCTGTCTGACAGCTCCCAGGCCCAGCTGTTATGTATTGCGGCCCGTAGGCACTGCTCATTACGTGTGAAGGTATAATTATTATCATTATTGGGTTTTTTTCCCCTTCCACTATTCACTCAAGCCTGGAGCAATTTAACTGATGAAGCGCCTGTCAAGTTGCCAAAAGGAAGTGATGTCATTTTGCCTGGACGCACACCAGCCAACTTTGAGGTCAAAGGTGTGTCTTGTCATAAGGCTAGATGTTTATGTGTGGGTGTGTGTTGGATATAACCAACAGCTAGGAAGGAGTTTTGAGAAAGACTATAGTGATAATGTTTTGTTCCTAGGAAGCTAATTATGTAACTATTCTTCCTGGGAAGTGATTTAATTTTGGGGGTCATCTGGTGAAGAATTCCCAGATGTGCCATTTACAGTTCTTTAACCTCCACTTTCAAACCTGTGGACGTCTCCCACACTTCATCATCATTATGATCTCGAAAGTAAGTGGTCAGAATAGGATTGAGTGTGTGTCTGTATGTGTGTGTGTGTTGGAGGGTTCACACAAACAGATGTGAGATTGTTTTGTGGTGACTCCACCTCTTTATTGTCTCAGAAGCAGAGGTGGGAAGTAACTAAGTACATTTACTGAAGTACTATACTTAATTACAATTTGAAGATACTTGAGTATTTCTATTTTATGCTACTTTGTACTTCTACTCCACTACAATTCAGAAGCAAATTGTGTATTTTTACTCCACTACATTTATTTAGTCCCTTTAATTACTTTACAGATTTGGATTAATGATTTGAAATACAATCAACACTTAAATCAGACTTTAGTTACACCTGGAGTACATTCACAAGCTACACTGCAGTATACAAAGTCATTAAAATATATATATTATTCAGAAATAGACCAATCTGCATAATAAGTACTTTAAGTATATTTTGATTTGTACTGATACTTGACTAACATTTTGAATGCAGGACTTTTCATTGTAACAGAGTATTCCTACACTCTGGTACTTCTACTTTTATTTAAGGACATGATCTGAGTACTTCTCCAACCTCTGCTCAGAAGGCTGTTATCATCTTTGTAAGCAGGGTCATCGCAGTAAGGTTCAAACCTTTGTTTTGCGACGACCTCTATTGGCCTTAGTTGTTACGACAAGAGCAAAAGAAGAAGTCAAGTGACAGTATAAAGAGCAATACAATTCTAGTTGATGGTAGCAGTAGATGGTAACCTTGGTTTTGAAACTCTTGCAAGATGGTTTGGGTTTTACCTTAAATGGTAAAGGTACGGATAGGTCTTCTGGCACTGAGTATTGCAAGTCAAGTTGTGTGAATCGAGGTTTACTGTCAAGACACGACTCATATTTTGCATAAGGATGATGAAGGGCTGGATGGATGGGTCCAACAAACACACAACTTTAAACCAGAAGACATAGTTTGTGGTTTGAAACCAAATTAGATTTTATATACTGTATTTAAGTTAACTTATGTAACACACTTAAGATACTAAAGTTACATTACATATTTCACTTATGTATGTAACTGTTACTTAAATTGTGTAACTAACATTCTTATTTTGATAGGGTGATTAAATCACTATTGGTGTGAGAAGAGAAATATAATCCAACAGTAGCATTATGAACAATATATCCTTGATATTCAAAGCTTACTGTAACAATCAGCAAATGTCTACGTAGAGGTTTATGATGATATGAGTCATTATTTTTTACTCTAGAAAGTTATCAAAGTGACATAACAATTGTTGTGTGATTTATAGCAGAACATTATCACATTGGCCAATGCAGTATGCTTCCGGATGATGTCTCTTTACACTTTGGCAATATTTCAATCAGGCTCAACTGTTTTGTTAGAGCCCTCTCTGTTCAGATTCTTCTGCCAAAATAACAGTCCCATTGAAAAGCATGAGAAGATTTTGTCTTGTGGCCAAAAACAACCTGATCAACCCAAGACACCAACTACTGCCCATGTTTCACGTAGAAAGGCCTTTACCTAATGGATTGAACAGTCTCCAGGTTTGTATGGGAATACATGTTTTAATTCAACGAAGGATCTCATAAGATCTATCTGCCAATACACCCTGAAATACATTCTACGTTTAAAGTGTAATGTCCAGGGGTCTTGTTTTGCTTTGCCAAGTTCCACGGACACTTAAAAGGAACGAAAGGGTACTGTTATTTGTGCATTCTCAAGAGTAATGAAAAGTGAGTGTAGCAGCAGGTGGCAGCTAGGAACTTGTACCATTTTCAAAGTTTTGCGTGTACTGAGCACTGTGCTGAAGCCAAGGAGCCAGATGCACTTAAGCAGTGAAGTGTCTATAAGTGTGTGTGTGTGTATTTGTGTGTGTGTATTTGTATGTGTGTGTATGTGTGTGTGTATGTGTGTGTGTCAAGGACAAGGGTGTGTAAGAGTGTTTGGCTGTCTTCCCTGCTGCACCTCCTTAACCTAATTAAACATCTCGCCAACAGCCTTGCTCCTTTGCCAACTTCAATCACACACACACACGCACGCACACACGCACGCACGCACACACGCACGCACGCACGCACGCACGCACGCACGCACACACACACACACACACACACACACACACACACACACACACACACAATCTTCCTGGAAACATCGGTGGATTTAAAGGATTTGCAGCACTTCACTCTTCATTTACGGACTCTTGGATATCCTACATGTTGTATGAATTAGTGGTTGTGGGGTATGAGTGTATATGTGCACATGAATATACTAATACCCTTGTTTTATATCCAGGAAACTTGTACTTCAAACTTTGCAACAAACTATTGCAAACTTCCAGGAAAGTTGGACTTGAAACTCCTTAACTTGCAACTTCCTATAACGTCACAGGCTAAAGCCTGGTTGACACTTGTGCAAAGCATCATGGGTTGAGCTAGGAGTTAACACAAATATGTTTATAGCGCCTTTAATGTCAGTGATTTTATCGATTAGCTATTTGTGGCTGTCATTATCAAAAAAGTCGGGCGCCTTATTACCAATATTTGGAAGTGTGTGAACAGTGCTGCCACAGTTGCCATAGCTTCGTTCTTTGCGTGATAACAAAGCCACTTTTGGCTAGCACAATCTCATGCAGGGACACTATGGCTAGCATAAACCTGGCTTTCATTTGTTAAAGGAAAAAATAGCATGGGGAGTAATATCATCCCAGCCAGAGGTTTAGTTTGTATCCCAGCCTCCACCCCTCTCCCCATGGCCCGGGATTATTGTCCCTGGCGGGGGCTGGTGAACGACCACATCCTCTACAAGCGCCTGCCCATCCAGATAGATGTCACAAATAATGGGGGGAGCGTTGGGAGTTTTTGATTTATGTGTGCGTTGAGACCTCTGGAAGAGGAAGAGTGTGTGACCTGATGGAGGGCCAGGATCCCTAAAAGGGTCCTTCCTGAGAGTCAGAGCCAAGCAGCATTCTTGGCTGGACTGACCTGGACTCCTCACAGAAAGAGAGAGAAGAGTTTTTAAATTTTGTAAGAACCAATATGTTCTTACCTAGCTCTCACAGTTGTCTCTCTGACTATCTTTTCCCATGAACAGTTTGCATGTGCAGAAAGTCTCTACATTTGAATTATTTAAGACATCTGCTTCTGCTACAAAATACACCAATATAAACACATGCATGTGTTTTCCTCCGGTCAACATGATTTGTTGTTTTTTGCTTCTTTGTTGCTACGACAAACATCAAAATCCTCATTTTGGCTTAAGCCAGGTGCGTTTCATCAGTCCTCCAAATACTTAATATGGACTCAATGATTTATAATGCGTCCATTGTGTCCGTTTGCTCATTCCGTAACGATCACAGTGAGAGTCAGATATGGATGGTATAACAGAAAGATGACCTTTGATAGAGGAAGTCCGTCAGATCTTGTGCCAGTGTGATTTTGTACTCGACCTCCTTGGCCAGCTTAGCGTCACCGCGCCTCGAAAAGTAGTGAAGGACGTCTGATTAGTGTGTTTGTGTGTTTAGTCCGTATGTGAGGGAAGTGGTGCATATGTGTTTACTTGTGTTGTACTTGAGGCAAAGAGGCTTGGGGTGGCTGAACATATTTAATTCTTGTTTTTATGATTGAATGTACTGTCTGTTTATTTTTACTGGTAGCAAAGCAGGGTGGACCTAAATCCAGGAGACGGGAAGACTTAACAGAAAATACCTTTAGTGTAAGGTAATCCAGTCAAGGCAAGGCAAGGCATGGCAAGGCAGGAGAAGGCACAAACACAGTGTTTTATTGTTAGAAATCACAGCATACCTTTCTGTATAATGATGTTTGTCAATTTGCAAGTCTGATTATTAGCCAGGATTATCGAACAATGAGGTTCATGAGACAGGAAAATGGACGTTTAATGGGGTAATTATTGCAAATAACTTATACTCTGTATATATCTCAGAGGTCCGCTGCATGCCACTCTTCAAGCCCCTCTGCAGTGTATCCTGTAGCTTTGACAAAAATAATTAATAAATAATTCCATATTTTGTATTGTTTGTTGCACAGGGGACAATGTTTCAAAGGGAACACCTTGTATCTTGGATTTAAAGGTGCTACTGTAACACTAAAATAGAAATAAAATGTTTTAAAAATACATAAACTAAAATATGCAACACATCCTACTACGTCTACGGCCCAGCGCCTTTCCCTGTGTGGTTGATATGTGGCATCAACCATGTGGTATTAACAAACGAAACAACATAACATATAATGTAGAAAGACGTTTTTCAGTACAAGCACACAACATTTGCTGAAATGTACATAACTGGAAAAGAGTGAAACATTTCGGATCCTGACCTCTGACCTCAGTTATACTATAACTGAATGCATGCTGAATACAAAAATACAGTCAAGGACCCATATTCCTCCCCCCCCTCTCAGCATAATGTGTTTTGTACACTCCTGTATAAGCGTCTCATGTAGGCAGACAGAGTAGACCAAAGTGTGTGTGTGCGTGCATTAGTCCTGGGTGTTGTATGGATCTGTCGGCGCCCAGCCTATCGCTCCCCGTGGGCACATGAAGGGCGGTATGGTGGCTGGGGGCTGGGAGCTGCTGACATGACCGCCCAGTTCAAAGAGATGGAGCAGGAGATGCAGGCCGAGGGCGAACAGAGCTGCCTTTATACTCACCTTGGCTGAGCCTGGGAAAACTCTGCAGCCCCCCCGTGTCTGCCTGTGGTTACAGCCAGAGAGGCAAGTGGACTTACAGGTGCCGTGTAGTGCTGCTCAGGCTGCGTGATACACCGGAGTCTGTGATCTGCGGAGAAAAGCTCAACCATATCCCCTGTATTTTAATGAGAGAAGAGGTCTGATGGATGGCACGGAGTGTAGTATGTGAAAATATCATAAGCAGGTAGAAAGAAAAAAAACACCCTTTTTCAACCCAAATAAGTGTGGTAATACTAGATTTTTTCAACATGAGAAATCGTGTAAAAAAACTGTTTTTTTGTCTGACTAAGGGGACCTTTCCATCCATCATGTACCCATCCATCATGTACGCTGACTCCAACTTGAACGTGACCTCTGACCTCCAACCCATGCCATATTTTGTGAAGCTAGCTAATTCAAAATTACCATCATTGACTGTCTGACATTGGTGAAATGGTTTTAAAACGGCCACAATATTCACAATGTTATGTAATGTAGTTGTATTTTTCTGTGAAGAATAACTATGACCATGCAATTTAAAGGAAAATTACCTTATTAACTACTTAAATTACAAATAAATAAAAAATGTATAGACATCAGTTTTCTTTAAAGTGGACCTATCATGCTATATTTGAATAATATAGTGTAGGACCATACCTATATAAGGCATATTTATACTTTTTTTTCTTCAAAATACCAAACAGATCATGCATTTTAGCCATGCGTCATTTAGCTCAATTTGACATTTTTTAGCTCTGGATTTGCAAGGGCAGATTCAGTGAGAACAGCACCATCTACTGGCCTGGCATATGTACTACAGCGTCTCCAGCGCTTTCGAACGGCAATGGCCGTGGCTGTCTCCTCCTGATTGGTGGAGTTGGCCCAATAGCCGTAGCGCCACCGTCCTGACGTCAGGACAGTGTTCAAATCTGGATACGTTTTTATCAGATCCGTTGCAGCCCCTTTTTTAGAGATTTGGGTATGGAGGAAAATAGAGAGGGTTGTGTTTTCTGACACTTGGTGAGTTCCCTGGAACACCGGGGACACATATTCATGTATAAAAGACGTACAAAAGTGCATTTTGCATGATAGGTCCCCTTTAAAGTAAAATAGATTTCCATTATAATTTATTTATTTATTATTAATTAATTATATAAAATACTTTCAGTCACACAAGAAAATATCTCTATCTGATAATATTGTAGGTTCTCAAATATAATCCTTTGTAATCCTCAAGGTTTCCTATCAGCACTGTACTTTCTAAGGTAAAATGTGACACCTATTATTCAAGGTTAGACTCCAGGAAAAATGTTTTCAATTATTTCTGTTGTTGTCATTATAACATATATTTTATTTTCATCATCATTACAGTCTATGAACAATACTATGTCTCAAATTATAGATATTTAGAGAGAATTACTTAAATAAAAATGAATTAATATGTACTCCTCAGAAATAACGTATGTATGAGATCTCTGGTGGCCTGACTTTGAACTTGAATGCTATTCACATCTTACACTGCACTCTAACTTTTATTCATGTATTTTGTACCTGTGTTATTCTATATGAGCTTGTTTTATGATTATTTTATTCACTTTTAATGATTGTTTTTAAATGCCATTTTAAAATGTTTTTTCCGCTACACTATTTCTTGATGCTCTTAAGGTTTTCCGTTAGTTGAAAGGTGCTGTATAAATAACCTTGCCTTGCCTTTAAAAGACTAGAAAGGTACTTGTCAGTTGCAAGTCAATGACTTGCTCTCTGTTTATAACCTGTAGCCCACTCACACCTGTAGAAACTACTGTTGCTCTGCCATCCAGCCATGCCCTAAAGCTGCTGTGCAACCACCCCCCTCCCAGCCACACACATTACCTTCCAGGATCTTTATTTTTCCTATATGTTTTAACTCTAACATATTTTATGACACCTTCCTCAGGGCTGACTATGATAACACTTGTTGCTGGAGCGAGCTTACAGTACGTGTACGTTGGCAGGGCCAGGCAGGTGTCACTCAGCAGGCCCTTGCTGTTTTATTAATAGTGTTTTATGTTTCGCCGCAGACGGCTATGAATGTGGCTATTCAGCGGAGGGTGCAAGGAAGGGTTGGAGAGTAGAGCGAAGGAAGCTGCGTGTGTGTTTTGTAAGGACTGGCTAGGCTGGTATGCTGCGCCAGTGTCTGATCTGAGCCATCGAGGGGGTGTCAGTTGTTTGTGTGTGTGTGTGTGAAGGGAGAGGAGAGGCTGACATCACTCCTTCCAGTCGTGAGGGGGTTGTTATTGTTGCCATTTTAGGCTTAGAGGAGCTGGAACTACAGCAAAAAATATCTATGAAACTTCACATCACAGGAGCTCTGCCATTTCCCTAGTGTAGACTCACAGTAACACACACACACACCAAGCCACACAGTCACCCACACAAACATACACACTCACACACATACATACAGTGATGGAGTCACAAAGATACAGTCCCGCTAACGCTAACCTTTTTACACATAATACATAAGCTTGAAAAAAAGACCAACACACTGCAGAGACACACACACACAAAAGCACAGATGCTAAAATACAGTCACTCTAACTTTTCTCACACAAATGTACGTAAGCTTGATAAACCGAAGACCAATGCACAGCACAGCACACACACACACACACACACACACACACACACACACACACACACACACACACACACACACACACACACACACACACACACACACACACACACACACACACACACACACACAGAGATAATTCAGTTTGATTACAGAGCATAGGGCTGACACACCTTCATTATCACTCCTGGTAAAACCTTCAATTATGGCTACAAATCAGCTGTAATCCTGCCTATATTAATAAGGTAGAATGGGATGGGGGGTTACAGCTAAGTGTGTATGTATGTGTGTGTGTGTGTGTGTGTGTGTGTGTGTGTGTGTGTGTGTGTGTGTGTGTGTGTGTGTGTGTGTGTGTGTGTGTGTGTGTGTGTGTGTACAAGTAGGCACTCGCCTGCACATGTTGCCCAGACTCAGGGCTTAAACACATTAAGGTGCATGCAAAGAACATGCTTGCAGGGGAAATTTATGAAGCCTGACAGAACAGTGCGGGCGAAGCAGTCATTTTCACTGAATGGAGTTTAAAGGTGCAATCTGGAATTTATTTTACCATGCACACAAGTTTGACTGTGAAATAGCTGATGGGAAATAAGCCTACGTTAAAACTTTGTTAAGCCACAGTAACTCGATACAAATGTTAGACATATGAACCAACCTTTGATGCACTTTATCACTCGTATTCTGTCCTTGTGGCAAAGGGGTGCATTTAATAGTGGATAGGACACTTCAGTAAAATGTCTCCTAAATTCAACAAAAGTTTGTTTTAGATTATGCCTGCATTGCGTATTTGAACATACGAAACATTTTAACTCTATTTACCTGTTGCGTGTTACAAAATGCATGACATTTTAAAATACATATCTTTAAAGGCCATTCTCAAAATGAGTTTATTCTCTAAATTCAAGCCAGAAATATCGACTTCAGCAGCACTTAGATAAGACTTTATTTATCCCGAAGGAAATTGTTGTGCCAGAGTTACAAGACACAAACAAATTTCAGTTGTATTTATTGATATTCTGAAGGATTTTACTTTTCACTTTTACGATTCATTTCCTTTTATTCCTAAAGACATAGTGGACACCAGACCAACATTTCAGAAAAGTTGAAAAAAATGCATTTGTAGTGTCTTTAAATCGGCAAAGCATGCACATACTGGATGTGGAGCTATTTGCACATTTACAACATTTCACCATTTATTACTGTTAGTGGTTACTGTTAGAATGTCTAAGCTATTGCATTCGATCGACCTGTCCCGCTAAGCAGCGAAACAAATTGCTCGCTACTGGAAATTAAACTTGATTTAAAAAGTAGCTACTGTTGTTAAACTAGGAGCCTTGCCATTGCTACTGCCCAACACTAAGCAACGGTAACTTTAGATGAACCACAATTTAAATCTCAGGATTAACTGTAACAGTTTTAAAACTGAACCATCTGCTTCTTAGGGTTGACTTTGATTTAAACAATTGTACAAATACTAAGGGCTTTACTAGGGGTAATTGTATTAGGGTTACATTTATAATCTCTGTAGCCAGGGTTTATTCTGAAATTTGTCTGTAAAAAGTGCATGCAAAAGGCCTGGAGGCTCAACTGATTGTGTGAAGTGACACAGTTTCTACTGGTGCCCATCAGCTGCAGAGAGTTAACTAATTAAAGGGGCGTGGCCCCACAGCTGTGACAACTCAGCAATCAGGACTGGTGTCCATTTTAGGCAGCATTGTCCTGGAGCGTCAGCTTCAGCGTCAGACTGACAAAGACAATAGAGTCCTGCGGGAGTCACGAGGAGGCAAATCGATAGTTACTTATGTAACTACGGTTCTATGAATACTGGATGACCGCCAGAGGCGGTGCTTTAGCACTGGATATCTTCTGTCTCGCGCATGCGTAGGTCGAATATTTATATCAACAAAGTCACGTGTGACCTCGTATGACCCCGGAAGGCATAAGTTCCGGTGTTGTCAACGAGTTCAGTTCTATGGAATACCGAGGCTGCCTTGGGGGCAAGTTAACAGGACCGTAGCGGGCCGGCCCCCTCGTGGGGCGCTAAGGCCCATGGCGGGCACCGGGGTGAGCCAGTGGATGGGAGCGGCCTCGGGAGGCAGACGCGGAACCTCTAGGCCTACCGGGGGGGGGGGGGGCATGTCTCTGCGGACAGCTGAGAACTGTTGCCTGGTCTGACTAGCTTGGACAGTCCGTTCGAGCACCTGTACGGCAGCTGAACCGAACAGCTCCCCCGGCTCCACTGGGACAGCACGGAGAGTCCTCCTACATGTCTCTGATAAGGGTGACTGTGCCAGCCAAACCTGGCGACGAGTCTGGACGAGAGTGGACATCAGGCGCCCAAGCTCTCTAGACATCAGAACGAACGCCTGTAATGAGGCGTCACTGAGGCTGGTAGAGGAAGCGTTAAGAGCATCCTGCTGCAGGGAAGCTGAGAGGGCGAGCATGAGGTGAGAGAGGGAATTGCCTATACGGCCCATGCGCGCCGCTGCATCGTAAGCCTTAGTGAGCAGGTCATCAGTGACCCGACATTGGAGTCGAGGGCACCTGGCCTCCGACCTCAGAGCTTTGTCAGGGGAAACTATGAGGGAAGCAATGGTAGGCTCAACAGCCTGCGTGTGGTCAAGGCCAACTCTTGCCGCATCCTGCATGGCTGCCAAGGCTCGGCCATCGGACGTAAGACGGTAAAGAGCCTAATGGCACATTTCCACTACACGGTCGGCCTCGGCCACGCTCGGTACGGCTCGGTACGGCTTGGCCTTAACAGGGCCGACTCACTTCATGCTGCGCTTCCATTACAGTTTAGGAACTGGGGTAGTTACTATAGTAATGCAGTGTAGGCGGAGCCGTGACGTCATCTTCAATGAGAACTCCAGAAACACAACACAGCCGTTAGCTGTTAGCACTCAGAGCTCACAGCTCCTTATATATGTTCAGAAACTCGACAAAAGTTAAACAAGTACACACCACAGACTGCCTGTGTCATGGTGAATACAGTCGCTGCTTTATTTATGTCTGTATAGGCCGTTGTTGTGAGTGTGGACGGTCGGAGCATATACTGCATTAGCTTAGCCAATCTCCATCGAGAAAAACACGCATTTTAAAAGGTTTTTCGCCTGCCGTCTGTCTGCAGACTTGACAAAGCATTAATTCATGGTTTTTACTAACCGGTATCAGTATGTTGTTACTTCGGCATCATTTTGAAACGTGTATTACAATTAAATCACGGTCAAATATGTCCATCTTGTTGTAGTTGTAGCCTCCTTGCCAGCGCTCCTCTCTCTAGTTTAGCATACTCAGCCCGACTCAGCCCTGTTTGTTGGCCTCGATAGAACCACAATTTTCTCGGGCCAGAAAAGACGTGAAAAAGTGGCCCCGGGCCGGGCCGGGCCGGAACTAGGCCTAGTGGAAGCGCAACCAAAAACGGGAACGGCACGACACGGCACGCTTAAAGCGAGCTCCGCGCTGTAGTGGAACAGCCCTCCCTTATGGATATAAGGCTCTCCCTCGCCCTCCCTTCGGCAAATCAGACCATATCTCACTACTGTTGTTGCCTGCTTACAAGCAGAAACTTAAAAGGGACAGACCGATAACAAGGACAGTACAACGATGGAGCGAGGAGTCAGATTCAGCACTGCAGGATTGCTTTGCATCTACGGATTGGAGTGTGTTTGAGGACAATAACATCAACACACACGGACACTGTCATCTGCTACATTGGGAAATGCATCGATGACGTGGTACCGAAGGTTTCTGTACGGACATTCCCAAATCAAAAGCCCTGGGTAAACGGTGAGGTGCGCGGCAAACTGAAAGCGCGCACTCTCGCGCACACAGCGGGAGATTTGGAGGAGTACAGGAAGTCTAGGTATGATCTCCGGAGAGCAATAAAAAATGCAAAGAGACAGTACAAAGAGAAGGTGGAATCTGACTTCAAAGGCTGTAACACTAGGAATATGTGGGCGGGACTAAGGACAATGACTGACTACAAAGGAGCAGCGGGGGGGTGCTGCGGGAGTGTCTGCGTGCGCATCTCTCCCAGATGAGCTAAACAGTTTTTTTTGCACGCTTTGAGAGCAGCCAGGCTGTGGAGGTACAGAGGGACCAGGAGCTACACTGCCCTTTTGTTTTAAATAGGGCAGATGTGTGTAAATCCTTTAAAAGGGTTAACCCACACAAGGCTCCTGGACCTGATGGCATCCCTGGCCGTGTTCTCAGGGTGTGTGCAGTTCAGCTGGCAGAGGTGTTCACAGACATCTTCAACAGGTCCCTGCTGCAGTCTGTAGTCCCCACATGTCTTAAACACTCCACCATCATTCCTGTCCCCAAAAAGACAATCATCACCTGCCCCAACGACTACCGCCCAGTAGCACTCACCTCCATCATAATGAAGTGCTTTGAGCGGTTAGTCAAATTATTCATCACCTCCTCCCTCCCTGAATCTCTGGACCCCCTGCAGTTTGCCTACAGAGCAAACAGGTCCACAGACGACGCCATAGCCCTCACCCTCCACACTGCCCTCTCACACCTGGACCCGAAGAACAGGAACACATATGTGAGAATGCTGTTCATTGACTACAGTTCAGCATTCAACACCATTGTGCCCTCCAAGCTGGCCATCAAGCTCAGAGACCTCGGGCTCAACAGCGCCCTCTGCGACTGGATCCTGAACTTCCTGACGGGCAGACCCCAGGCAGTGCGGGTGGGAAACATCACATCCTCCACCCTGATTCTTAACACCGGTGCCCCTCAAGGCTGCGTGCTCAGCCCTCTCCTCTACTCCCTGTTCACCCACGACTGCGTGGCCACACACAGCTCCAACACCATCGTGAAGTTTGCTGATGACACGACCGTCATCGGCCAGATCACAGACGATGACGAGACGGCATACAGAGAGGAGGTCGAAAACCTGACATCTTGGTGCCAGGAGAACAACCTCCATCTCAACATCAGCAAAACAAAGGAGCTGATTGTGGATTACAGGAAGCAGCAGGGAGAGGGACACGCCCCCATCGCCATCAATGGGACTACGGTGGAGAGAGTCAAAAGCTTCAGGTTCCTTGGGGTCCACATCACTGAGGACCTGACATGGTCTCTTCACACCACCACCATCACCAAGAAAGCTCGACAGCGGCTCTTCTTCCTCCGCAGGCTGAGGAGGTTCAAAATGGATTCCAGGATACTCTGCAACTTCTACAGGTGCACGATAGAGAGTATCCTCACTGGCAGCATGACGGCCTGGTACGGCAGCTGCACCGACCTCGATCGTAAGGCTTTACAGAGGGTGGTGAAAACTGCACAGCACATCACCAGGACGGAGCTGCCATCCATGGAGGACCTTTACTCCCAGCGGCTCAGGAAGAAATCACTACGGATTATCAAAGACCCCCATCACCCCAGCCACAAACTGTTCTTTCTGTTGCCGTCTGGCAGACGTTACCGCAGCATCCGGGCAAGGACAAGAAGATTCGGAGACAGTTTCTTCCCGCGGGCAGTGAGACTGTTAAACAATTGAACTGTTGAAACAACTTCAAACATTCAACTGCTACTCAGTAGTATGTATCTAATACCTAATATATATATATCATTCCAATAACTTGTATATAGACTCATACTGCACTATTCCACATCATAACTTTATTTCATTTTTATAACTATTATTATTTTTGTATTGCTCTTGCTCTTATTGTTATTATGTTATGTTATTATGTTGCATTGTTGGAGAAGCCTGTGACATAAGATTTTCAACTGCATAATTACTCTGTAGCTATGTCAGATTGACAATAAAGAACCTTGAACCTTGAACTGCGCCATTAGTGTCCCTCCAGCATGCATGTAACTCCCTCAGATACTCACAAGAGGGAGGAACAGTAAAGGTGGCGGGAGCCGGAGTGCGCCTAAAGAACGCACTGGCAGGCGCTGTTTCGGGCTGCTGGTGAGCCAGTGCCATGCGAATGACGGTACCCATGGTGCCGTCATCTGCCTCCTCCGAGGATCCATGAGCTGAGGTACAGGAGCCAGGCCCAGAAGCATGGGATGGGCTCTCCCCGTCATACTCATTAAATTGAGTGGCTGAAGCTGCCATCGAGAACACATCGTCATCTAGAACCAGCTCAGCCACGGGTGGATCGGGTGCAGCGGCGTGCTCAGAATGGAGAGCCAAGAGGAGTGACTTCATCTAGGCTAGCTCAGTAAGTAGGTCCACCCTGGAGGACAGCCTATCAGGCTTAGTCCTCTTCTTGGGCGGTGCACCCGCAGCCTCTGCGGCCCAACGCCTAGGATGGGTAGGTTGGGCTGGAGTCGACTGTGCAGGGGGAAGGCCACCCTCAGTCAGTAGTTCAACCTCGGCTAGTCTAGCAGCTCTTACCGCACAAGTCTTGATGGTGCAATTCATGCACGGGTCCTCCGAAAGGCCCTCCCTCAGATGCTCGCGGCCAAGACAAGAGGGGCAAAGGTCATGGCCATCCTCTGGTTGAAGAGGAGCCATACAGGTGTTAGAGCCGTTAGACATAGCGATAGCTAGAGCACTCAGCTGACTGAAAATAACTGGGCCAGGAAACAAATATGCAGTGGAGGGGAGTGAGCACAATAGTAGTTAGCGTGAGCGTGAGCACTCTGCTAACTGGGGTGAGAAAAATGAAGTCAGTTAACCTGTTAAGCTCTGAGCCTGTTTTTCAGGTCTCAGGCTCGAAAATGACATTCCCAGAACAAATGACCATATCTTCCCTTCTAAAAGGGTTAAATTAATAATCTTTTTTCTCAAAGTAATGATAAACTTGTGAGTTGGATGTAGAAAAGTCAGAATCAATATAGATGTTTTTTATTTTAAAGAAAATTCAGATTTTACATAGTAAAAAACTGTAAATTATAGTGTCCGTCCAAAAATTATTTTTTACTTATAGTGCATGCAGGTTTGCACCAGAGTGAAACGATCTCTCGCTCTGACATCTGGAAACGAAAAAGCAGTTTTATTGCTTATGGATTATCAGAAATCCTTTCAAAGAGGACACAGACACATTGGATTAACCTATGGATTAACTGCAGCATCGTTTTTTATCGTTGTAATGCCATTGAAGACCAGTTTTGACCAAGGTAAGCCATGTTAGCGTTTGTAGCTACCTAGCGCCACATGTTTTGATGTACGTTTTCGTTTATTGCGTCGCAAATGTTTATCACTGAGTGTTGAGGTGGGCACCCCCAGATTCTGTGTCTCCAGGCGATGCTAATCGATGGGTTGGCTGTGCATCTAGGATAAGTAATAAGGGAGTTATGAGTGAGTTTAGGTGCAGTGATAGGTTAGTATTTTTTCGCTCGTGGCTAATTCAGAGGCTGAGTGTTAGCATTGTGTTTTTTTTTTGGATTTTCTTTTTAAAAAGATCAGTTAGCTGAGTTTCTTCCCGTTACATGGATATAAAACATTCATAGTTTATTAAATATTAAGATTCCTTAGACGTTGTTTGCTGCAAATTACGCGTTTATCCGCCCGGTACCGGGGGGGCGGTGCGTAACAGGTTAATGGGTTTATGCCGTGAGAGGAGAGCGGGAATACTCTCTCCACTAGCGCCGTAGCGAGTTAGCCTAAGCGAGAGCACTCTGCTAACTGAAGGATGGAACGGGCATTAAACCAACTGTGTGCAGTGAGAGGGGAGCGGAAACACTCTCCTCACTAGCGCTGTAGCAAGTTAACTTTGAGCGAGAGCACTCAGTTAACTGGAGGATGGATGCACTTTATATGTCGTTGCCACTCTTTGCATATCATGTATTTTGTTTTTTTACCATGTTTGTAAAATGTAATTTCCTTAAATGTTTTATGTGAGGGACTGTGGATGGAAAGTAGCTCAAAGCTAAATCTGGCACTGTTACGCTTGACACATTTTAATGTTTTAAGTGTTCATTACAGTGCATTGTCCCTGTCAAATAAACGATTCAATAAAATAACCAATTGTGCGCCATGAGAGGGGAGCGAAGACACTCTCTTCACCAGCGTCGTAACAGTTAGCCTGAGCGAGAACACTCAGCTAACTGGAGGATGGAACAGGTAAGGAACCAAAAGTGTGCAGTGAGAGGGGAGCGGAGACGCTCTCTTCAGTAGTGCAGTAACAAATTAGCTTGAGCGAAAACACTCGGCTAACTTGGACACAATTATCTCATTAGCTTGAGAATATATAGCACAAAATGGTAGCGATCTCACCGACTGACGTGCAGGAGCGTCCGCTCTTAACCGGTCCGGCTCCTGGGGTCCGAGCGGTGAACACCGCGGTCCCCTCCCTTGGGAGGCGACAGCTCGTCGCAGCCTTTGGAGGGCGAGCGTTCTTTAGCCCGCAACTCCGATCGAGATGATCACAAGGCTACAGGTAGCGATGAGCAAGAATCGAATTTTCAAAAAAAGCTTAGCTTGGCTTCTACTAAAAAAGTAGTAACCTGCGCAGCGAGAAGATGAAAAAGAACTGAACTCGTTGACAACACCGGAACTTATGCCTTCCGGGGTCATACGAGGTCACACGTGACTTTGTTGATATAAATATTCGACCTACGCATGCGCGAGACAGAAGATATCCAGTGCTAAAGCACCGCCTCTGTAAGGATGAAATAGAACCTACTTGGACTGAGCTAAGTATCGCTGGTGTTACATTACATGCTAAAACATGTGTATATTCTCCATTCATGTGTCCTCTCGCAATTATTACTTGCCCCGTGCATCTCCCAATCGTTATAACCGGCCTGCTCTCGTCTATCCCACATGCTCCACTGAGATCCAACATCTAGTTACAGGTGGCCTGTGGAACTGCCAGTCAGCTGTTCCTAAGGCTGACTTCCTTTCTGGCTAAGCTTCCCTGCAGTCTCTGGATTTCCTTGCTCTCACTGAGACCTGGATTACTCCATCCAACACATCCACCCCAGCAGCTCTCTCCACAGCATATTCCTTCACCTATACACAGAGGAGGTGGCACTGGTCTCCTGGTCTCTCCCAAATGGAGCTTTTCCCTCTACCAAATACCTAACTTCACTCCTTCCACCTTTGAATTCCATGCCGTTACTGTAACCCATCCTATACAATTAACCATTGTTGTTCTCTACCATCCACCAGGCGCCTTGGGAGACTTCTTGGAGGAATTAGATAATCTCCTCTCACACATCCCTGAAACTGGCCCTCCCACTGTACTTCTCGGAGACTTCAACTTCCAGACAGAGAAGATATCTGAATTAATATTTATTTGCTTTCTCACTGTCTCCATCCCCACCAACTCATAAAGCTGGCAATGTCCTTGATCTCATATTCTCAAGGAACTGCACTACTTCTAACCTCTCTGTAAACCCACTCCACACCTCGGATCACTTTTTCACATCATTCTCTACCCCTTTCCAAACATAACAAACTAATCTCTTCTAATTCTGCACCTGTCCGCCTTAACATTCGTTCCCTCTCCCCCTCTACTCTTACCTCATCAGTGCTCTCAGCCCTCCCTTCGTCTGACTCGTTCCAACTTCTGCCTCCAAACTCTGCTGCAGAAACTCTCCTCTCGACTCTTTCATCCTCTGGACTCATGTCCTCTCACATCTCGGCAGGCTCGCCTGGTCCTTCCTGCTCCCTGGCTAAATGACGCACTGCGTGCTAATAGAACCATCCTTCGGGCAGCTGAGCGGAAATGGTGGAAATCCAAACACCCTGACAACCTCCTACTCTATCAATCTCTCCTCTTTCTCATCTTCAATCTCTCAGGCAAAAAGCACTTTCTTTCAAGATAAGATCCATTCTTCCTATTCCAATCCCAAAAAACTATTTTCTATCTTCTCTACACTCCTCGACCCCCCCAGAGCCCCTTCCCCCTCCTCCCTTCTTCCAAGCGATTTTGTTAACTACTTTGAAAAAAAAGGTTGATGATATTCGCTCTTCTTTTTCCGACTCACCATTACTCACCACTGGGTCACCAGACCCACCTTTCACCCACACACTAACCTCCTTTTCCCCTCTCTCTCCAAGTGAGGTTCTTACCCTCATTACCTCTGCCTGTCCTACCACCTGTCCTCTGGACCCTATCCCCTCAAACCTCCTTCAGACTATCGCTCCTGATATTCTACCGTTTCTCATCCATTTCATCAATACTTCTTTAACTTCTGGTCACTTTCCAAACAGTCTCAAGGAGGCAAGAGTAACCCCTCTCCTAAAGAAACCCATTCTCAACCCGTCCGATCTTCTACAGGCCTGTCTCTCTCCTCCCGTTCCTATCTAAAACACTTGAACGCGCTGTCTTTAAACAACTCTCCTGTTATCTCCATCAGAACAACCTTCTTGATCCCCACCAGTCTGGTTTCAAGGCAGGTCACTCCACAGAAACTGCTCTCCTTGCTGTCTCTGAGGAACTGCACACTGCTAAAGCAGCCTCCCTCTCCTCTGTCATCATTCTTTTGGACCTGTCTGCTGCATTCGACACGGTGAACCATCAGGTCCTCCTTCGCACTCTCCAAGAACTTGGAGTTTCAGGCTCTGCACTATCCCTCCTCACCTCATACCTCAAAGACCGCACCTACAGGGTAACTTGGATAGGGTCAGAGTCCGACTCTTGTCAATTAACTACAGGGGTCCCTCAGGGCTCTGTCCTTGGTCCCCTCCTCTTCTCTCTGTACACAAACTCGCTCGGATCGGTCATTAGCCCGCATGGTTTTTCATACCATTGCTACACTGACGACACCCAATTCATTCTGTCTTTTCCCCGTTCTGAAAGTTCCCATCAGCAAAAACACGTCGGTTTGCTATCCTGGCTCCAAAATGGTGGAATGAGCTCCCCATGACATCAGGACAGCAGAAAGCTTACACATCTTCCGGCGCAGACTAAAAACTCATCTCTTTCGACTCCATTTCGAGCAATAAAATTGCTAACAAAGCACTTATATACTAATAAAGGACTGGCTTATCTAAAGCTAGTTGAGTAGCATTTGAAATGTTTTGGCTCTATGAAACCCGATGTACTTATATGATTCTGTTTTCTTCAAGTTTGTATCTTCTTGGTCGAATGCACTTATTGTAAGTCGCTTTGGATAAAAGCATCAGCTAAATGCAATGTAATGTAATGTAATGTTATAATAATTGGTTATATCAAATGGAATGAAAACATTTCCTCTTCCTTTCCATTTCAGTTTGGAATGAAAACACGGACCTCGCCCCCCTTCCTTCTGTCTCTCTGTCTGGTCGTCTGTTTGTCAGTCTTGTGTGTGTGTGTGTGTGTGTGTGTGTGTGTGTGTGTGTGTGTGTGTGTGTGTGTGTGTGTGTGTGTGTGTGTGTGTGTGTGTGTGTGTGTGTGTGTGTGTGTGTGTGTGTGTGTGTGTGTGTGTGTGTGTGTGTGTGTGTGTGTGTGTGTGTGTGTTCAGTGCCCAGTGCCCAGGGTGGAGATTAGGGCTGGTATTAAAGGGATGTCCCTTGCTGCATGTCCCCCCTCTGCTCTCTCACATTCCACTGTCCCAAACATACACACTCACATACACGGCCTTATGTGACCCCTCTCCACTCTGCCCTACTTGAACATACACGTGTACACACAACCACACACAAATTCCCCTTTGGCAATGCCTCCCTCTCTTGCTATCCCGGACCTTTGGACATCAGAGCAGGCCTTTAGCAAGCATCCAGACCTGTTAAACCAACAGACGGGCCGGTCTATTGTCCCACAGCTTGATCTGGAGTGTGTGTGTTGGTTTGGCCCTGACGGTAGGTTAGGATAAGGTTTGGACAGCATTGGATCCCCTCTAATCCCAGAAAAGCAGAAGTAAAGCCGAGTCCAAGACCTCCGGTGCTTTCAGTGATATACCCTCCTTCACCTGGAAACACACACACACAAATGTGCAAAGACACAATGTTATGATTGCCATAGTAGAACCCAATGATGTCTCTCATTACCTTAAAGCTGCAGTCACAGCAGAAATTGGTAAAAACAAATCCAATCCCATCCAAAAAAGCTTTGTGAGTAGGGATGTCTGATTTTGGATCTACCCGATATTTATATGCCGATATCTTACAACTAATTGCACAAAAACATAAAGTCTGTCATATAGTGGAATTAACTCATTATAATGCCTACTATTATCGCCCACAGGTAGATGCAGATAAAGTAAAGTGAGTTTAAAATATTTCGCAATGACTGGGCAAACTAAGAAAACGTTGGTTACATGTAAAAACACATATTTATTTTCTGTAAGATATCAACCGGTCATTCCGAAGGAAATATTTATTCTTGGCAATTTTTTTTTGCAGTTTTCACAGATATCCTACAGATGAAGTGCCAATATCATCATTGATATATTTTGCTGCTAACTAGTGAACTACAGTAACTTGCAATTAACCTCTCACACATTAGCCATCCATTAAAATGCAAGTGCTGTTTGTCACTATAGGTTTCAAGCTTCATGCAATTATTACAGAATTGTGTCGTTTACCTCCTCTGGCCTTTTCTTCCTAAGAATTGTACATCATTTCATCAAATAAAGTAGAAGAGGGTGACGAAAAGCAGTCATAGTTAGCGAGCTAGCTAAGTGTCAGTAAGCTAGCTTGTGAGTCAGTAAGCTTGTTAGCTCAGTTACAAGGACACACAGTTAACTCAAAGATGTAATTGTATAAATTAATCTTATTTTCTAGTGTCGACAAATCAATCTGCCTTGTTGAGCCGTTTCTAATAAAAGTGGGTGCATCACGGCTAATCAGTAAGTTCTTCAATTTTGACCATCTGGATCTGCGTTCCCTAAAAAGTTACCACTGTCCACTCTGACTAGAAATTGGTCGCTAATCAATGTTCACAAAAGTTAACCTTGAAAAATGAGCCTGTATTAGTTGCCACTGCTGACAAATCCAGCTTTTGCTGCAAGTCAATGGTAGTGCATTGATGGTACCACAACATGTTTTCATTCTTTAAATGGAACTAGGAATCAATAGGAATTATTTAAATCGGATAGTAAAAACTCACATGAACATACATACAACCCTGCCTTTTCCCCTACCCTCACCTAAGCCTAATTCTATTTTTTACACCAATGACCGGTCCAATTATAAGATATATTTCTCAGTATACTATAAGACAGTATTACCCCTAACTTTGGCCAAACATTCTTAGAGGAACAAAGACAACTCTTATTCATACTGGGCAAACATAGAGTCATTTCCACTTTATGTAATTTCTCATCATATCTTTCAATTCAAACACATGTCACTACTGAACCCATTTTAGCCTTGCTTTTGCCATACCTAATATACATGATGTGCATTTAAATGCCTGTACATTCACAACAAGCTTGTATATCCCCCCCAGCCTCTTCCTAACCTCCTGCTCCTGAACACACCTCTGTGACTGTCAGAGGAAAGAGTTAAGCCGTGGGGTGTAAGTGTAATGCACACTGCCCCTGCGAATTGACTTTAAACGGGGGAAAAAAAGTCAGAACACGGCAAACGGTTTTGATTTATGGGAGCAGAACCAGATTTGATATTCATTTCCGCAGCTGTGGCCAGCTAAAAAAACAGCCCGCAAATAGACCCACACTGACAATGGCGCAGTGTAGCCCTACTATGTGTGTGCGTGTGTGTGTCTCAGGCCCTGCGTGCGTCAGTCCTATTTTAGAATTGTTTTGGGGCTCTTTCAGTCAAATTCACCGCAGATGTTTCTGATTCGCCAAACACATATAATAAGTAATTATTGAAAACACCTTTCGGTTGCCCAGGGTTGTGTGGTGCTTCATTTTGTGTAATCGAAGCTGTGGTTTTTCAGGGAGACGCGGGATCCAGAGAGTTTATTGACATCCCCGCAGTCAGAGTTTCCTGAGAGAAGAAGAGAGAAAGGGGAGCTTAAAGAAATATCCCCCATCCCGCCTCAGTGAAAAGAAAGAGAGTGGAGAAGGAGGGTAAGGAGACAGAGAGATGAAGAGAGAAGGATCAGCAGCAATCATAGCCAGTCAGGTGGAAAGAGATGAGGAGATTTGGTGGTTGGAGTTAGAGGGAGGAAGAGATTACTCATTGTAAGTATGATTAACCAGCCAAGACTCCAAAGAAGACTTTAACTTGGCATTCAAACTGAAATATTTACCTATGATAAAGAAATAATGAGCAAGAATTCTTAATTTTTTTTACAAGGTCTTCTTGCATCAAGAGGATTAACTACAACTGGGAACAAAAACAACTTACCAAAACTCTCCATACAAGGGACAACCAAAAGAAACATTCAAGAAAGGTCAGAACCAGACTGAGATGTGAGTTGATTTGAAATTGAAATCATGCGAGAGGGTAATAACCCTATGCGTGTTTATCTCATAAGAGCTCTACTTTGTTTGACTGACTCTTAAAGACACCAATTAGAGTGGTGCAATTTTGCTCGAAATGGTAAAATACCTGTATCCTTTTGCATCGAGTACAACTCACTCAAATTTGCTCGATTGACCATTAGCAAAGTGTCTTGACAGAGTTGACCTTGACAGACTGGAGAAAAATGGGAGAAACTTAGCCATGTCAATTATTCCACCAAATAGGAATGGTATGCAGAGTCATAACACTAAGACTAATAAGACTAACATTGAGGGTACAAATAAGTATTTTTAATAAACTGTAAGCATATTGTTCTGTTACAAGCTAACAAACTTGTTAAACAACAACGTATCTTGGCTAGATTGTCTTAATTCCAATACTAACATTTGCGCGATGGACCAATAGCAAACTGTCTTGACAGAGCTATCCTTAGCGGACAGGAGAATCAATCGGGATGTTTTGCTATGTAAAATATTCCACCAAATAGGAATGGTAGCCAAAATAGCCAAATGTTGATGGTTCATTTCAAATATGTTTAAAAAAATTAACTAAACATATTGTTTATTTAGCAACCAAGCTATCTCACTTGTTGAACGAAAAGCTACACAACTGGCTGTTAGATAGTCAGTTGGCTTGCTTGTCTATACTTCAATACCTCTTAATGAAATTATCAACTTGAGACACAAAGGGAGAAGCAAAGTACCAGAACAAACCATTAGATCCCAATTATTTCAAGGCAAAAATGGACCGACCCAATCATATTTGCTTAACTTGTTTAAGCTTGGTCTATTCTTGAATCACAAATCCATCTATGGAAAGTCTCTTCAATCAGGCTCATACATGTGAATTTATATAAATGTGGTTTTGCTCTTAGGCAGGTACCCGACCTGGTGTGGGACTCTGCTGTAGAGCTGCATTTACTTGCATTTACGGAAAGTCTCCAACTTTAGAACAGCATTTGCACAAGCTTAGATGTCTACAAATTGGTGTCTGCGATTCTGTGTGAGTGCTTGTTCTGTATGTGGGTGTTTGTGTTCTGTGTGTGTGCATGTCATTTACAGAGAGAGAGAGGGATTGAAGAGAGAAAGAAAGAAACAGAGATTGGAGACAGGATGGGGGATGACAGGCTGGATCTGATTACGGGTTGGAATGGCTGGGAGGTTTTTGTGGTGCAGCGCTTTCTCAATAGTACATTCCTGTGTGCAAGACGGGGCAGGATCCACAGCTAACAGGCCGGCCTCTGCCAGAGGGATTGAGCAAAAAGGACGTTGTCAGAACACGCAGCATGTCAGGACTCACAGTTAGTGGGCCCTAGCAAGATAGCAGGATAGAAGATGAGTTATTCACACATCCTGGGCCAGCCCTCATGAAACTGGCACACGGTTTAACGGGCCTCCTGTGTTATGTAAGCGCAGCAGATATTTTCTGCAGCTCAGAGGTCTAAGGTTGGAACGGAGGTTTATTGTTTCTGGACTCTAGGTGAATGTTAAATTCACATGCCCTCTGAAACTGTCAGCACTGAGTGAAGTGACCTTTAAAGAAGGAAGCCAACTTTTTTTTAGAGGCTCTGAGGTTTTCTGCGGGCCAAAGTTCTGTGTGTGTGTGCCAGCAGGAAGCGTCTGACAACTATACAAATCAGCGCTTTTAAAAGTCAACAGCTGTATGCCAGCATGACCCCTCAGTATACTGGAAAATTCAAAAGCTCACCTGCGCTGTTGAGTTAAATGCTAACTGTCTTTAGAGGTCCTTCTCCTTTTTTCTACACAAACACATGCATAAACACATGTTAAAGGGGACCTATCATGCAAAATGCACTTTCTGTCTTTTATACATAAATATGTGTCCCCCCAAATGTCTTTATTTCTATTTAGCTGTCTGTCTCTCGGGTTAACTGTCTGGCTAGCTGTTTGCGCTTGTCAGTTAACGATTTCTCTTCCTGCCTCTACAGATTCTGTCCTCTTTCTCTCCTTCTTTCACAGTCACACACAAACAGACACACACACACACACCCAACACTCCCTTCGCGTTCAAGTTCAAGCCAAGGTTTTGACACGAGTCAGTGAGCAACACAGAGGTTCCCATGCTGAAAGCTGATAAGGAGGCCTTTCCTCCCACTGCCAACTCCTCTCTCCTCCCACGCAGTGCTAGGCAGTGTGTGGGTTTTGTGGGTCTGGGTTATGGCATAACACAAGGCAAAACAGGCCTTTGTGTTTAGCCTCGTCCACACATACAAGTGTGTTTATTAAAAGAGGGGTTCATCATCCTTCGTACTCCAAACAAGCATTAAAGATCTCCTATCATGCTATTTTTAGGCATTTATTATGGGTCTCAGATATTTAAAAATATATAAAAAACATGTCTATGATGTGTTTTGCTCAAAATACCAAACAGATAATGCATTTTAGACATCCCTCATATCCCTCTATTTCAGCCCTGTTAGAGAACTGCTGATTCTGGGTCAGTAGCTGCTGGCCCTGCCCCCCTTTGAGCACGGTAAGGTAAGCAGTGAGGTCTCCTCTCTGCCTGCTGATTCCCAGCTTAATGCTGCCTCGATTAAACGCCATATCATGTTCCAAACCACTTCAAGGATTATTTCTGAAACAGTATGGAGCTCAAATGCTTTTTCTCTTGCGGGTTTACCCCAAGGTGAGTACCTTTTTTTATTTCCTGCTTTTTTACACATACTCTCTCCAGTACAGGATAGCTCTGAGTGTTAGCGATGCTTGCTAATGTAAACAAAGACCATATTACGACCAAAACACGTCGCGCATTGTTTCTGACAGCGACGTTTTTGATAGGGCTGTAGGTGTAAAGCCAGCCCACATTTCTGATATTACGTCATATCGGACGCAAATCTGGATCAGCTCCCGTTTTGAGAGATGTGGGCAAGGGGGACAAGAGAGAGGGTTTTATTTTCTGACATTTTGTCGGTTCCCTGACACACCAGGGACACATATTTATGTATAAAAGACATCAAAAAGTGCATTTTGCATGATAGGAAAAAAAAAACGTTCTATTTGGAAATGCCACATCATGATTGAAGCACTGTCAAGGCCATGGGCGACCACACACACAACATCTTGTTAGCAGGGTTAGAAGCAGCAAAGTTTTACCTTGTTCGCCATGGCACAAAATTTTGCCTAATTTGGGACGTCTTGCAAAGCTGACATCGACATACAATCTGAAGTTTCGAGACTAAAACTGAACTAAAATAAAGAATAAAGAACTTTTTGGCTGTGGACGAAAAGCCAAAACGCATAGGAAAAGCTACGTTTTGAAAGTCCCCGTATAAGTGTGGACCAGGCCTCAGCGCCTTAGCCTGGGAAGGTAAGTGGGAGGATGAGGAGGATGAGGAGGGTGGTACGGGCCTTTGTTCCCTCTCCAACTCCTGCCACCATGGCTGCTGACGGTAAACACCTCCACCAACTCACAAAAGAAATCCCCTCCTCCCTCCTCCCCTCGCCCTTTAGTTTGATTTACTACACGAAGGAAATAACATTAACTTGTCCGAGTGACCCTCCCTCCCCCCCCCCCCGTACGCTCTTTGTTCACAGGTTTGTTTACTATTCTCTGTATGGAAAATCCTTGAGGAATGTTGAGGAAGTGGGTGTTTCCTCCAGTAGCTTGAGTTTTAATGGAGGTGGGTGGAGGGGAGAATGGGGTGGGGGGGCGACTGTTCCAACATCCCACAATGCTTCAGGTGGTCAGGCGAGCAGGGTGTGTGTGCTGAGTTGGATTCAGGTTACCCGAGGCACAGGGGCCTATTTTTCATCAGTCCTCAGGCTGCATTAATTAAAGGGGATAGTCCAATAAGCTAAGCTTCAGTCCACACCTACAGACACATGAAGAGGAGGGGTCTTCCTCTGAAGTTCCTTCGCGAATTTAAAGAAAGAGAAATCCACTCATCCGCCAATTATCCATGGCCAGTTATCTTTGGATATAATAACTATTCAGTAACTCACGAATTTCCTTGATTCAAATATACTTCCATTTTCATTCCAGTTCTTGCATTTTTCATGCACTATGAAGCAAGGATCCCTTGAAAAACGCTCGATTAATTCCTAATTTGCTCTTGAAAACATACAAAGATCCAGTTTAAAGGGTTGAAATAAATATTTGGCAAAACAATGTCACCACAAGGTTCATTAAGTTATTGTTTCTGAGGTCAACAATAAACTTTTAAATCTCAACTTTCAAGCCACAGTAAAGAAAAGCTCAAAATGTGAGCAATGGAAAACTAAATGGATAAATGCATGTGCTGAGAAGGGTTCATGTAATGCAATTGAAAGCCCTAAAATGTCTTGCAGATGTTTATTTGAATATTTTGGCTCACATAGCCAGAGATCCCTTATGTGACCATTAAGCAAAGAAGTCACTTACTAAATTAAAGGAGAAGTTGTAGCTGAATTTCCTCTTGTTTACACATCCAAAAATGATTTGATTAGAGCAGCTTTAAGGTTTATTCCAAACCTTGGCTAAATGACTGTTATTAAGAGATTGAAAGGTAACTCCAATAAAGCCTCAATTTCCAACAAAAGTTGCATGGCACCTTTAAGGAATAGATTAAGATTTATTTAGTTATTTCGTACACTTTAATGGCTTTTTACCCTTTAAGCGGTGCCCCTTCAAACACATTAAAGGGGAGATATTATGCTTATTTCCAGGTTCCAAATTGTACTTAGTGTCTCTTCTGAGACATGTTAACATGCTGTAATGTTCAAAAAGCTCTTTATTTTTCTCATACTGCCTGTGCTGCAGCACCTCTTTTCACCCTCTGTCTGAAACCAGAGGCAGTCTGCTCTGATTGGTTAGCTGGCCGGCTATGTTGTGATTAGTCAACTGCTTAGAGATGTCCCACCCCTTATCCAATGACATACAATGTGTTGGTGTGCTAGCCAATAGAAGTGTGAGTGTTACATAGTGATGTCACTTTGCTTCGGGACAAAAACAGGGGTCCAATCGAGTGTTTAAGGCAAGGGGGCGCGGGGGAAACTTGGGGTCTTTGTCTTTGCAGACTATTTACATGCACAAAAAGCTTTATAACCAGGGGTGCACATAACTTTTTTAGTGAGTTACTCAGATGAGTACCAGGAGACAGCGTTTGGTACTCACCCCACATGAAGCGTGGTTTTAATAAGTGCAGTCTTCCTCACTGTCCTCCTCAGTGTCTCCTTCACTGTCCTCTATTTACACTTCTTGCATGCTAGATGATGAAGATGATGAAGATGCACCTCCCTGTCTCTTTTTAAGCCTCCGATTTGCTTTCTCCAAAACGTGTTGCCAAAACTGTGAAGTCCTTGCATTTCCTGAGGCCAAGTTGAAGGATCAAATACTAAGAAATTATCACATGACTTGTAGTCATATCTGATTTCAGAGGAGGGAAGTAACAAAGTACATTTATTCAAGTACTGTACTTAGGTACAATTTATGCTACTTTGTACTTCTACTCCACTACAGTTCAGAGGTAAATCATGTACTTTTCCTCCACTACATGTAGTTAATACATTTGAGTTACTTCACAGATCTGGATGAATGATGTGAAATATAATCAAGTCTTAAATCAGACTTTAGTTCCACCTGGAGTAAATTCACAAGCTACCCTGCAGTAGCCTATACAAAGTCATTCAAACTAATTTTTAAACACTTTAATGATCAATAATTATAAAACATATCATATACATTATTATGAAATTGACCAATCTGCAAAATGACTACTTTTACTGTCGCTACTTTAACTAGGTGTTGATGATAATACTTTTCTAATTTTACTTGAGTAACACTTCATCCACCTAACCCTGTCTGATTTCAAACTCTTCCATTAACAGCCTGAGTAAGTTTGCAGCTGTGTGTTTACTCCACTGTTGTAAATAAAACTGCAGCAGCTTGACCACAGAGCGTGAACGTTGTGATCAGCTGATTTTGCGCAGTTCTCCAGTGTGTGCGCGGGGCACAGAATGTGCACAGGGGAGTCTCCCACTGCAGCCAGTTGATGTAGTTTTGGTACAATTCTGTTGTACACACCGACGTTAACAGCAGCTCCGTCTGTGCACACGGCGACCAACTCTGTCGTCCAGTGATCTAAGCCTCTTTCTCCTGTGAAGCTTCACAGGTCCGTCGGTTATGTCCTGCGCGGCACAGCCAGCACCCAGTTCAATCAGTCATAGAAAGTCCGAAGATTTTTGCAGGGAGCGAAACGGCAAAGTGGCTGCTTAATGTCTTTGTTTTTTTTGGACATGTCTAATAATTTACTCCACTGAGTGTTGACAAGAAACACGTATAGACGAAATATGTGTTTTTGTTTTGATGACCTATCAGGTACGCAAAGGCGCGTTGTGACACAAGTGACGTTACGCATTTCAGATTGTTGCCGCGCATGCGTACCTGCGTACCAGTTATGTGCACCCCTGTTTATAACACATAACAGGAAAGGGAAAACCTCAAAAAGCACAATAGGCCCTTTTAAAATCCTTTAGTTTATCAATCCATTATTAATCCTGCTGAAATTCAAACAAACACATTTCAAGGTGACAGTTTAGAAAGCAGCTAATTTCCTCTTGAGTTGTTATTTTCACATCACCATTAGTCTGTCATTGCCAGCAGTTTACTGTTGGTGTTGTGTGGCAGTTGCTTTGCTGACCTTTGACCCCTTGCTACCAGTAAAAACACACCTCTGTGATTACACAAACACACATCTGCGGTCACCTGCAGCCCTCTTTCACTGACCTCTCACCTTTAAGAGCCACATAAAAACCCCTCACCCATCTGTTTCAAGCTGTATATGTTCAATGATTACAATCCATATGAGAAAAAAAACATGGCAGCTGTAACAGTGAAGGTAGTAGTACTATTGGTTCCTGGTTACAACACAGGGAAGAAATTAACTGTATGAACTGTTTGCATATACAGGGGGTCACAACGTTTACATCATAAGCAATACTTTTTAGATCAAGCCCACTCTCAACCCCCTCTCCCCCCCCCCCCCCCCCCCCACACACACATCCAAAAGCGGCTGATTCATCTGTGTTAATGAGAGCCTCAGCTTTCCATGCTGTTCTGATTCTGACTGTCTGCCTTGACCACTAAAGAGCCCCAGCTGCCCACAGAAATGCCTTGGGGATGCCTGCCTCCTGACTCCATGTGCTCTCTTGTGCCTGTGTATGTGTGTGTTTGACCAGCATGAAAAGTACTATTGTTGGTACCACTTTACAATAAGACTACCCTTATAAAGGGTTTATGAATAGTTTGTAATTCATTTATTAATTAGGTTGTGAACACTTTATAAATCATTAATAAGCTTTTATAAGACATGAGATAAACAGGGCAACTGTGACCGGTTGCTTGCTAAATAGTGAGCCCACATTTATCTGTACTGCTAAGCCTTATATTGGCTACTTAGCTTACTTCGTCTTCTTCATCAGCCAGCATCCTTGGTATCTGTTGCTCGCTGAGTTGATTCCCCCCCTTCCATCTTGATGTTTCTTGGCATCTCTTATGACCATCTATGAATGAGTTACTACCATTTATAACTGCCAAAAGGGAGCCTTATTGTAAAGTGTAAAACACATTCCCATTTATTAATGAGTCACTAACATTTATAACTACTGAAAGGGTGCGTTGTTTTTAAGTTTAATACACATGTCCATTTATGAATGAGTTATAACATTCACGCTGACCTAATACACATTTTTCACATGAAATGCAAAGTAAGATGCAAAAGAGCCAAGCAAAACATTTTATTCAAACATGAAGAAAATCAGGACTCAAAGTAATGACTATTTAGTATGACTGATACACATATTTAAACATAACAGCTTTTCTCAGACATAAATGAAAGACTTGGTAAGACTCAGACTGGAAAGGCTTTGTGTATATTCTTGAACAAGCGCCCAAGCAGTCCATCAGTGTGAGCAGAGCCAAGCCAAGATGACCATTCAAGAACCTTGAGGTGTTCCTTCAACAAACTCTCTGTACGGTTTCCTCTCAGTCTACAGACATGTCCTTTGACGGTCGACCTAGCCCTTTCATTATGTTGGATATGACTGCCGTCTGGGGGTTCACAAAACCACCTGCTGTGGTTTATGTTGTAGTGGTTGTACCCCATGTTACTCAGCACTCTCCTGTATGCCCTCCACTCATCACTAATAATGCTGCTTCCTGACTTAACATGTCTAATCAGAGGGGCAAGGTGGCATCTTGATCCTTTCTCCACTAGTTTCAACACTAGTCTCCGCCTTTTGTCTTTAACTCCCATCATTCCGAAGACCCATTTCTTCCTTCTCCAGGTATGTCCAAAGCGTCCACGTGCATACTAACAACAAATAAATCATAACATCATCTTAGTTAACAACAAAATGCACACAAATTACAGTAAAGATGGTTGCACATCATGTTTCAAAATGCCATACTTGTTTATTAGGTGCATTGTATAACATCATTTAAGGATAATTATACAGTAATGGTCCATATTGATATATTCTTATTTTTGTATTCTCTTGTACAAGAAAGCCTAGTCTATAACTGCTGAACATAGGAACTGGGTACAGTACCTTATCCCAGACACAAATACTCAAATACAAATAGTTTACTTTATCAGCATTGGTGTTACCAATGCTGACTATTTATTTGATACCAATTTGGTAATACAATTAATAAAAAGTTTTGGGTTCGTTCTTCAGTTATGACTGTGACGTTAACGTGTAAGCTCAATAATGAACTCCAGCTCAACCAACCATATTGTAATATCTAAGTAATCATCTTGAAATATGACATATATATTAATATTTGTAATATACACACATCTTATTGTGAGGTTAATTTCACATACACTACGCCGCTCTTCAACACTACTTTGACGTTAGCTTGTCTACATAATCGATCATAGCAAATTTAAATGTACCTTATCAATGCATAAAGTTACCTACCTAATAAAATATCTCTCTAACTTACAAGGATGACCTTATTTTACCAACCTCAAACAGAAGCCGTTTTTTCTACAGTATTATCCCACTTAATGCTTAACACTTCTCTATTACGGCCCGTCCACACAGCGGCGTGCGTTGAAAGCTTCACCATTCACTTGAATGGGGTGACGTCACTTTTTGCCGAACTGCATTGTGGAAAGCGAAGCGGAGCTTTGCTGGCGTGGCTCGCTGCAAAAGTTGAGAAATGTTCTTCTGAAGCTTCGGTGGAAGCGTCAGCCAATCAAATCCCGTTTATGCAGCCAATCAAACCGCGTGTATGCTGGGAGAGACACACCGCAGGTAATTTTCTCATATTCCAAAAAATGGAGCAAGCTTCAACGCACGCCGCTGTGTGGACGGGCCGTTACCTTTTAACTTGGAGGCTACGATTATCATCGTTAGCACAGATGTAGCTACCACTTGCTTACATGCTAACCCAAGCCTTAACATTCATTAACCATAGCTGACTAAAAATATAAGCAACACATAAATAAAGTACTTGAATTTCACTTACCGTAAAACTGCATTCATGCACCGTCTGTTTTAAACGCGGAGCGAGTCACAATAGTCCGATATAAGCATGAAAAATAGTTCAAGTTATGTTCCCCGGATGAGCTGAGCAGGCAGAGTCCCTGTAGCATCACGGAGCTGCTAGCAGAGAGACAGGAAGCTAACAGCAGCAGTCACTGGACAGAACTGTCACTCAATGTGACCATGCCCTAATTTATGCATAGCGTTAAGGCTTAATTTAACTTAAACAAATTATAAATGGTTGTAACTCATTAATAAATGGGAATGTGTTTTACACTTTACAAGGCTCCCTTTTGGCAGTTATACATGTTAGTAACTCATAAATAAATGGTCATAAAGAGATGCCAAGAAACATCAAGATGGATGGGGGGGAATCAACTCAGTGAACAACAAATACCAAGGATGTTGGCTGATGAAGAAGACGAAGTAAGTCAGGTAGCCAATATAAGGGTTAGTGATCTTGCCAAATAGTGAGCCTGTGTTGATGTATGAAAAATATATTAGAACTGGTTTATAAATGGTTCTTAATGATTAATAAAGTGTTCACAACCTAATTAATAACCTAACTATAAACCCTTTATGAATCCTTTATAAGGGTAGTCTTATTGTAAAGTGGTACCAACAGGTATACAAAGGTTGTGTGATGTCACTGCTTTCCTGACATGACATATTATTTATCCCAGTATAATGAAACCAACCCCAAGAATGAGTGGCTAACATCACAGGCTTGTTTCGAATCATGTTACCTGCTTCCTTGAGGTTATGTCACTGCAATTTGCACTAATTTCAGTACCTTGCACACACATGGACTTTGTCTGCTGTGTAGTGTGTGTTACTGTGAGTACACTAGAGGGAGTGGGTCTAATCTGCGTGTGCATGTCTGTCTATCTTCACAGGTGATGATCTGATCTCAGGTGTGTGATTGTGTTTGAGGAATCCGGCCTCCCATCTTCCAATCTGTCAGTCTCTCAGCGCTCTTGTAGCAGCGGATGAGAGTCCCACCCTCTGCAGCAGGTGATCACAGGACTCCTTTTTCAGTTTTATGGAAAAGGCCTGTCACACTGGTATGTGCCCGTCTGTTAACAGTCTGCACACAAGCTACGCTACTAACAGTTTTTTTTTTTAATGTTATTAGAGCTCCTTCAACTGGACCTCCTTTTAATATTAAACTTGAGATCTAATGGTTATCCCAATATTATAGTCCTATACTAAATTCCCAGAAGAAACAGACCCACAAATATATTTGATATACTGTATATATTTATCCATAATATAATATGTCTATATATTCCATATTCAACCTTAAATGTAAAGGGCCCTGAAAAATGTCTATAGATTGGTATGGAAAGATTTGACTAATTAGTGTTAAACCAGCCTCTCATTACCTTCAGTGACCCCTAGCTTACCTCAAACTTTTGTATTCATCCTACTTTTGATAATCTGCACACATGCTCTGGGGATGTCAATGTCAGCCATTGATCCATCCCTTTCTACCAAATGAATTGGCATATTTTGTCCTAACATTCATGTTTTCCATGACTTTTTTGTGCCATCTTTTGTAAGCATTTATAACATAATACCATCAAAGGTAATGATTTTTCTCCAGTGCTTATAGTTAAGAGCATTTGGACTGCTAAAAAACAGATTGTTAGCATTGTGTGCATGTTAGCATGCTGGCATTGGTACGTATAGCTAGTGAGGCTGTATGTCTTTAACAATTCCGTTTGTATAAACCAACACAATATAATGCATTAATAAGTTAGGTTACTGGTTAAGGGTGAGGTTATCCCTGCTGGAGAGAGCTAGACTAGTTGTTAGGGGGTTAGGGTTGGGGAGGTAATATTCTGATCTTAGTGTTAGCATAATGAGGTAACTTCATGGACAGGAAATTAGTAGGCCTAAAAATACTGAATATTCCAGTTAAATGTAAAACCTTTAGTAAAGTACAGTATCAGTGGTAGTCTTTCAGATTAGTTCGTTAACCCTATTTCATACACAGTAAAATCAAACAGCATTTGGCAATTAAACTAGACCGTCAAGTTATCAAGATGAGCTAGAGGCTTTGATTGACATTCTCCTCTCTGTGTTTTTGATTAACATCTACCAAAATTCCAGCTCGTTTACGCAGCACTCAGACTGCTCAGATAAACCAGGCTAGCATGTAAACATAAATCCAGCGTGTCTGTGCAATAGACAGCTGTACATAACCACAGCAACGTTTCTGCAGCCGTTTGGCTTTTTTTCTCTCGCTCCAACTCTCCGAAGTTTGAAGGGCGGGGGCTTCAAGTAAGTGCTTGATTTGGATGGGAGATGTCATCTTTAATAAAAATCAAGCGCTGCTCGGAGAGACGATTCACCGCATGGATGTATACAGTGAGAGGCTGCCTTTCTGTTTGTGGTCGATCCTGCAGATAACATGTTATGGACAGGGTAAGGTGTGTTTTGGATCAATAGGATTACTGTAATTGGCTGGCTCGATTGCAGGGCCAGAACGGTCTGGATGTCACGGCTGAACAGACCATGACCTAACAGATGATGGAGTTAAACACATAGCGCAGACCGCGGGTACGGTTGCAAATTGAATTTTGAAGAAGAGGGAAACAAAACAGCCTATAATCTATTTTGAAACGCAAACACGAGTGTGAGTGTGCGCGTCCTAGTGCTTAAAGCAGGATGGCTCCAAGAAAAGGAGAACCAGGAATGGCAATAGCATTAGTAATACATTGACAACCACTGCAGTCTCATCCCCCCTATAGACCCAACCCAACATTTAACCTCAGTGTTTACCATTATCAGATGGCCCTGTAATCCGATCTCTCTGGCTGAGGAGATACAAGAGATGGATAGTGGGGCCATGGCCAGGAGAAAAAGAGATAAGGATTCAGGTGGGTGGAGACTCTAATTGATACCTAGAGCCCCCCAGGGTGAGCTCATGGTCTGTGCTGTAAATGGTGTAGCTGGTGGGCTTGGGAGTGTTTGTTTAATCAAAGCTTTAAATCGACAACTTAACTTTTTGGCTCCAAGGCTTCGGGTTTAAAATGATTAGTTAATTGTAAAGGGACCTGTTCATATTTGGGAGATGCGAAAAGGTGATTTTATTTGTTTCTACATGGGATGCAGAAACGCATGTATACTTAACAGTTGAACATTTCTATTGAACTATGGGCTGCAATTTTTGACTTACATTTTTTTGTTCATTTTTCTACATTTCACGTCCACCCTTAAATACGATTTAAAGTCGAAGAAGGGGAATATCATATAGAAAATTAAATTTATTTGGATACAATGTTGTAAAATGCTTGTCTCTAAGGTTGGTACTGTGCCTTTAGTGTTGTATAAGCAGCTGTTAGCTGAATCTGGTGGTACTTGGGCATAGCATGGGTGTTTGTATGGCTAGCTAAATTAGACAAATGTCAGAAACATCTTGTTTTTTTTAAAGAGTAACTGGTTAGCAGTGTTGGAATGTAACAAAGTACATTTACTCAGTACTGTATGTATACATTTGAGGCGCTTTACTTGAGTATTTCCATTTTATGATACTTTATAGTTATTCTACAGCTAAATCTCAGGGGGAAATATTCTATATTTTATTAATAAAAAGAATCACTGAACACTTGACAGAAAAAACTAATTGGCACCTTATATCATTGTTTAAGTAATTGTTTAAAAAATGCAATAGGTTTTAATGTTTTAATAATATTGAGGTTCTGGAATTACATTTTGACTGCATAGCTATTTAAAAAAAACCCATTTAGTTGATAAATGAAGAAAATAAATCATCAGATTAATCCATATTGAATTTTGTTTATGATTAACCATCTTCCAAATTAACCCATAAGAACCCGGACCCATTTCTACTTTTGGTTTAATTAAGGGGAACATAATTTAGACTAAATAGACCACCTCGAACACATTTCTGACAAGAACTTCCCACTAGTGTCAAATATCTGAAATGTGACATATATGTCACATTGGGCTTTAATGGTAAAATAACTCTTATATATAACTTCATTAATGAGGCTGATTTTTTGGTTTAAATTAGTTTGAACATTCTTTGAATTGAAGAATAAGAACATATTAACTCAATATAATTGAATCAGCTAAATGAACTGAGCAGATCATAATAATATTTCTAATTGTGCATATATGTCACTTTGGGTTTACTGTGAAAGTTTAGGGTTAAAGTCCCAATGTGACACCAGTGTCACAGCAATGTTTGTCTCATTTGTTTCATATCAATTTGATCAAGAAATGTTTCCACAACAGGTTAAATGTAATAAAGGACATGTTAAGTAAGCATTTTAATTCTTAAATGGCTTGAATTTTACCTTTAGCAACAAAAAAAAAAACTTTTGAAATGTAGCTCGTTATGTCATGTGTTAGTCTGGCACATGGACATCTTGGACATGTTGTTATGGGAACACAAAATTACATGTCCTGGACCATGACCCACCAGACTGTTCAGTGTGTGTCACTTAGGGACTTCATGAGATAAAAACAAGGCTAAAGCTGTATAAGGAACTTTCCAGAACATTTAAAGTTCATGTGACACCCGTGTCACGGTGGGTCCTTATCCTCCCTTTCATGGGTAATGATAATCTAGAATATATACAATCACTGTGGTGGTACAACCATCACAAGGGACATTTTAAGCTACTTTGCCAAAGTTCTCCCATGTCACCTCCACATACTTGGATTCCAACAGACTGCAAAATGGCAAGAATGAACTTGAAAAGGTAAAAGACATGGAAAGAGGTTGGTATAACAAGGAACTAGCCAGAGGTCCAACCTATCTCTATATGGCTGACATTTGTCTTTGCTCTCTCAACTGTAAATGTGGGTGCGAAGGACCCAGTTCAGTTTCCCCTGACCCAGCATCTCCTTTCATCGGCTCCCACAATGCACCCTGGTGCCAGGGGAAGTGTAGTTCGGGTTCATGCTTGTTTCATTGTGTTTCTAGCATGCCACTTACACAATGGCATGAAAGACGTCTTGCTGGGGGAGGTGGGTGAGGGAGGAAACCGAAACAGCTGGAGTGCACTAAGCCAACAGCTTTCCATTGCAAAGCAAATTTTTTTTTACTTTTGTCTTTCTTTATCATAACAATAACAACAAGCTTTGGTCACAATGCTTCTCCTCGATTCCGAGAATTCAGCTGCCTTCTCACATTCATTGAGAGATGTTGCTGGTTTTCATCGAGCTATTGAGAGTGTGTCCTTGCTTTCTGCCTTAGTCAAGATGTTTTAGGCACTTTGGAAAAAATAACGATATGATAGTATCTTTGTGAAGCAAACAGGGTACTGGAATACAGAAGTGCAGACTGAGCTGACACTTCCTTTGGTAACGTTGTTGTCACACAAATAAACAATACAATATGGCTGACGGATGTTACTTGCTTCTGTGGACTTTGTGATGTCTTGTGATTGCAGGTTCTAACTTCGAGCACTGGAAGACTGGGTGAACTAAATAAAGACCCAGAGGAGACTGTGAAGTCCACCGTAGACGCACCACTTTCTGTCAAAATGTTCTATCAATTAAGGGCAGCTCTTTGTGGAATAGCCTCCCAACTGAGTTACGGGATTGTCCCACTTTGAACAGTTTTAAAGGTCAACTAAAAGAATGGTTGAGAAACAAACAAACGTGCAATCACTGCTAGATGCACTTCAATACAGGGGCATCTCCTCTTGCACTTTATGTAGCCCTTTTATCTTCTCCTGCACTTTATATTTCGTAGCTGCTACATTGTACTGCCATGTGGTAAATGCTTATATGCTGCTCATGCTCTTTCTGCATATCATGTATTTATTTTCCTATGTATATAAATGTCATGTTCTTAAATGTTGTATGTGAGGGACTACGGATGGAAACTAGCTCAAAGCTAAAATCCGGCATGTTTAAGTTTTTAAAGCATTATTTGTTTTAAATGTTCATCAATGTGCACTGTCCCTCTTCAAATAAACGATTAAATGAAAATGAAAAAAAGACAGCAAAGCTTTTGCAAACCTAAATCCAGACTATTTAGTCTTCACAAAAAATGTCCACTTTGGCCTTTTAAACAACAAAATGGCATTTAAATGAGAAATCTCACTGTCCTCTGTGTGACAACTAAAATACATTGTTTCTTTCTGTCCACCTCAACTATTGTCTTTCTCATCCATACGCTGTCTCTTTCTCTTTGAGCTCTCTAACTCGATAAAATGTGTTGTATGGAGGCAAGACAAAACTGAACTTTATAGAACAAAACGAAGGATCCAGCTGAACAGAAAACCAGGACTTTAATACAAACTAATCCAATAAGGGGATGTAGAGCAGATGAAGAAGCTCAGGTGAGGGTAATGAGGTGATATTACAGGGAAAGAACAGGTAGCTGAATGGCAGGGGTATTCTCTGGGAACAGCAAAACAGCTGATTGGCTGAAACAAGGGGGAAAAGGGAGGGAAGGCAACGGGACCATACTAATCTTAAGGCCAAGTACATTTTGACGCCCCCCCCGATCCCCAAAAATGTTCAGGCATTAAAACGTCTGACTCTATTTTTTTGACATTATCAAAATGCCTGTTGTATGTAACTTCAAAGTTATTCTTGACATTTTGACTTCATCTTCATTATTTAGTTTTTATTCTGGAAAATTGTAGTTTATTCTTCAAAATGTTTTTTGGTATAAACTAATGTAGAAATGTTTTACACACCCAGTCCACTTTAAATTCTGTTTTATAAGGTCAAAGAAGACTGACTGTTGTTGTTGAGGTTTGATTGCATTAGGCAAATCACAGCAGTGTTATTATGGGTGAGTGACTCATCCGCGTTGCGTTCACCGCAGGCCTGATTATGTCTCAAAACATCAGTTGGTAACCCGTAAAGTCAGTTCTGAGGAACGCATGTGACAGTTATACACAATAATAATGTGTGTGTGTGTGTGTGCGTGTGTGTGTGAGTGTGTGTGTGTGTGTGTGTGTGTGTGTGTGTGTGTGTGTGTGTGTGTGTGTGTGTGTGTGTGTGTGTGTGTGTGTGTGTGTGTGTGTGTGTGTGTGTGTGTGTAAACCAGAGGTGACTGAGTGTTTACAGTGCTGCTTTAGCTTTGCTGGAGTTTGACTCCAGTAAAAAGTAAAGGTCTTGAATGTGTTTTAAAATGTTAGCTAGATGGCTAACAGCCAGCCATAGCAAGCTAGCTAGTGGGTTAGGAAACAGAATAATGAAACAGGTGCATGAATGTTTTTAAAGCAGCCTTGGACCCATTTCAGTATTATTGATTGATTGCAAATTAATAGGGACAACCACTCCCCCTGCAAAACTGATCATAATTCATGTTTTACTGTCACATAAAACAATAATGTCTTGTTTGTCTACAATCACTTTAGTATTTTTCTCTGATCATTTGCTCACATTTGACAATAAAATATAAAAGTGAATCATACAAATACATTGTATGTTTACAATTTACTTAAACTTACAGTTTTCTTATCTATTTTGTTCCTCACATCTTTAATTAATTTTGCGGGGTCAGAGTACTCAATCAGTTAGACTTGTGGACATACAGTACTGTACATCCAGCATGTATTTGACCTCACAATAAATGTAATCAGACAAGCTTCAGAATTTCTATGTTTTTCTTCAGGCTCCACCAACAACTTATATTTTATGGTCAGAGGTGACTCATTTGATCTTAAGTGTGAAACTCTAAAGTTATAAAGTGAAAGACTTGATTGATAGGCAAGCAGGGGCAAGCTCAAGTGTGCCTTTAGGCAACACACTGAGCATGAGACATACAAACATATCGTATCCAGACACACACTCGCTTACACACACAGATTTATAGCGCTGGTCCTGGGGGCATGAGTTACTCGCTGTCTCCTGTAAGATGGAGCCACTCACCCAGAAAATAATGACCCCTGGAGTGGCAGTCAATCATTGCTGACTAAAAAACATTCCATCACAAGGAAAGCTGGCAAATTTATGACAGGACTCATATTATCCGGGTTCCTCATAGGACATACCCACACAATCAGGCCCCGGAGAATACATTTCTGTCAGAGCACTTAGGTTGCCGTATAAACAAACTATAGAGTGGCTCAGATAAGGTTGCTTTATCACAGGCATTCATCAAACCACTTTCAATTAAACATATAGTTATAAATCTGGTTTGATTATTTATTGTATCTAATTGTCTTTCATTACATATTTTTGAATTTTACTCGTGTTCTTTCAACTACTGTATGTTGGTTTAAATAAATAGCCACATTGGTTGGGTTAAAATAAGTTGCGTGGTACTTCAGGGGTTCCAAAGTAGCCAGCGGTTATCAGGGCCAAGACTTCCTTTTCCATGCATTGCTCATTGTTTACAGTCCGATTAGCAACTTGAGATGCGAGAATGGAGTTGTAGTTGAGAGACAAGATCTACGACAAGATTTTATAAGATAATTTTAAGCCAAAAAAATATGTTCCGCCCCTTACGTGGCCCCAAAGTGCCCTGCCTATAGACATCCTAATGGTGATAGACTTCCTCCGGGGTAGCGGGAGGATTGCAAGTCCATTTACAGGTCAGCTTTCATTAACACAAGGCCAACCTGCCAATATATCTCCTGCTAGTTCCCCAGATATGTTATTGTGGTTGTGCAAGACAGCCTTCAGGTGTGAGTGTTTGATCCTCCCCATTCAATTGCTGCCTTCAGGCTACTGCTGTTCATAAAAGTAGACTCTTTACTTAGTGAACTGCCTCCAGTAGTTCATCAAATGTACAATTCTCTAGTACTTAGGTGCTTTCACACCGGATTACTTTTCCCAGGAATAGTTCCGATAGTTCCTGGGATTTTGCATTCACACCAAAAAGATCTGGAACTAAACTTTTTTTCGGGAACCTTTTCACCCCTTTTCAGTCCCTGCTAGAGAGCAGGGACTTTCCTGGGAAGAAAAAGGTTCCAATTTCTGATTGGCTGGGCGAATTGCAAACCACGCCCCGTAAAGGTTTTGTGAAGCCGCCATTTTATTTGCTCGCATCACCATCATTAGCCCAGCGCACCAACAGAGATAATAAACAAAATAAAACATGGGAGCATCTTCCGGCGCAGACTAAAAACTCATCTCTTTCGACTCCACTTCGAGCAATAAAATTACTAACAAAGCACTTAAATACTAATAAAGGACTGGCTTATCTAAAGCTAGTTGAGTAGCACTTGAAATGTTTTGGCTCTATGAAACCTGTACTTATATGATTCTGTCTTGCGGCCTGCCAGTAAACCCAAAGCAGAAGAAGAAGAAGTGACTTCAGCGGCTTCATTAGCGTAATCCTCCGTCAGAGACTTATTCCGGTATGAACGCGATCTACTAGATAGTTCCGGAACTAAAGATTTCCGGGGAACTAAGTTCTGGGAACTATTCCTGGGAAAAGTACTTGGTGTGAAAGCGCCTCTTGTTTTTCTGGTCAGGATGTATGTGACAACATTAACATTAACCAAACAAAGGAAACTTCAAATCTCACAATCTATACGTATAATTATCTTAAGATCGCAGTTTACATCTTCTGTCAAGACCATGACTCAGAACCAGCGGTGACACATTATAAACCTTCTCAGATAGTTTTCAGATCAACCAGCCTGATTAAACATGGACCAATCCAGTCATGTGTAAATAATCCATGTGTGGAGCAGGTTGAGTCTTGTTGGGCCTCACCTACAGCAGAGTTCACTAGCTGTATGCTCTTCAGCAACTGGGATTTCCTTTCTGCTAGAGTACACACTTTTTGCTAAATTTGCTTGTTGGACATGTTCAGTTGTGGTGACAACATGATTCTGGGACAATGTGTTGGTATGGCCAGTCTCATAATTTTGGCAGGAAAACATTTCAAGCAATATTAATATACTGTTTTCAATTACCTTCTAATTGAAGCTGATATTAGTTTCCCAGGAGGCTAAAAAGGGCCCAGCAGAGGCCTAAATCCAGTATGGCTGTTTCTGGGATTGGTGCCAGATTTGTGATAAATGACATGTCAGAAACTGTCCATTGGTCCAATTTTGGGTGCTATGCAGCACTGTCCCAAACCTAGCCAAAATGCTGCTGGTTTGAGCTGATTCCCAGCATATCAGCATCAGTCTACACCTCTCAAACTTCTCCAATTAGCTATCAAAGAGTAAGTACACCCTTGAATTTGGCTAGGACCAGGGCTGGGTATTGGTTCTTTTAAGGTATCAACCAAAAATAATCCAGTCCCAGTAGTATTGAAACGTCTTCACTACCTGCATTTGATTTTTGTTGTAGTCAGATCTATAAAAAAACGCTGTTTTGTAAAGATATCCGCCATGCCTTCATCCATCTGCTTTTATGAGCACATTGGTTTCTCTGATTCTAATCTGTGTCTTGGTACAGATGTTCCTATAGTAATTCCAAACATCTGAGAATAAATTAACATGGCGTGAATAAAACAAGCCAAAGTTCTAGGTTTGCTGGCTATCTGATTATACAAAACTACAACCTTAATATAGTTGTTTGCATGGACATTTTCCAAAACGTTGTCTTTGTATAGTAAAGATGGCATGTGATCACTTTAGTATGCCAAATTATTTGCATGATGAATTTGTTTGAATGATTTACAGGTTTTTTTTTCATATTCAATGGAAAGGTTGACTCTATGCATTGCTATGTTCCTGTTATATACTAGAACAATTTATTTCCTTATATAGAAAGGTCTCATTAGCCGCTTTCACACCAAGTACTTTGCCGTACTTAGTTCCCAGTACTTAGTCCCGCCGAACTCTTTAGTCCCGGAACTGTCCTAGTAAATCGCTTTCACACTGGAATAAGTCCCTGAGGGAGGATTACGCAAATGAAGCCGCTGACGTCACTTCTTCTTCTTCTGCTTTGGGTTTACTGGCAGGCCGCAAACAACTTCACGGCGTATACTGCCACCCGAAGTAAATCGCCAGAAGCGCCGACACCTCCTCATCCCTCCACCGCTCCCACGTTTTATTTTGTGTTGCCATAAGTTATTCTCTCTCCGTTGGTGCGCTGGGCTAATGCTAATAATGCTAATGCAAGCAAAAAAAATGGCGGCTTCACAAAACTTTTCGGAGTTTCCTTTTCCTTCCCAGGAAAGTACCACCTCTCTAGCAGGACTGAAAAGGGGTGAAAAGGTTTGCATGAACTAGGTTCTAGTTCCAAGAACTATCGGAACTATTCCTGGGAAAAGTACTCCGGTGTGAAAGCGCCTCATGCTACTCAAAAGCCAGCAGAATGCTTCCTGTGTGAGTGAGTGTGAGGAGCCTGCAGGGTGCAGACTAGCGACTGTGCATGTGGAGACCCACTTTGCCAATGGTGACAGAATCCATCTCCGTTAGCCAAACCCAGAAAGAGATAGAATCAGTCAACGCAAGCCGAGCCTGGAGTGAGACATGGGCTCAATTACCCCCGGCTCAGACCCAGAAGGAAGGGGAAAGTTCTCAACACTTTTCATCAGCTAACCCGATTCATCTCCATAAAAGGAGCCTCCTGAATCATCCCCACCATTATCGTCATCACATCATTGATTCCTGGCAAAATAGTGGCCCAAGTAGTGAGTGACACTAAAGCAATGCATTAAAAAGGTCTGTTAAAGTGTGTATTTGTAAGATCTTTTGTGAATTGTGGGTTTTAACATTTGCATTTCTTATGTTGTTGTTTACACTTTAATGCCACTATTTGTAAGTGTGTGTGTCGGTATGTGTGTGTCATTGTGTGTTTGTGTTTGTGTATTACGAGCAGATTGGCGGTATGGCAGAAGGCCCGGCCATGAGAAGCAGCAGGATGACATCAGAGGACAAACTGTACTCATAACAATGCTCGTTTCCACGTAAACGGACAGCCGCTCTGGCCCAGTAACCAATCAGCTTCGGCATCGTCTTCTCTTTCAGGGGACTGTCCAATTACATCGTCCCCCCAACCTTGACCTCCTGGCTGACTGCAACCGTCCAACTATCCATTTCACACTGGCCTCCCTGTTCTTTCCCTCTGTAGCTCTTTCTTCTGTTCCTCTCCTCATGTGCCTTTTTCCCTAAGTTTCTTTCTTACTCTTTCTCTTTCTGTGTCGTTGGTGATTGCTGTTTTTCTTGGCAGGTGACAAAGCTCGATGGTGGTTTGGTCCCAGTGACAGTGCACATTTTCCCCTCTTTCCTTCTCTTCCCTTCTTTTCTCTGTCGGTCTATTCTTGGCTGTGCATCCTCAGCAGTTTAGAGGCGTTGCTCTCCCAAGGCATTACACTTTAATTGTTCCATTTCCCCATCGCTACATCACTGCATCTGAATGTGTGACCGATTGAGTTTATGTGTTTGTCTTTCTATTCTTGTGATCATTCAATCAGTTTAGTAAAGTATTTCTTCACTAAAGCAGTTCCTTCTGTACAATTTACAGTGCATTTCTGTACATTTAAATATTCATTTTGTATTAATGTGTGTGGGTGTCACTTATCACGCCAGCATCTCTTGATTTAGGAAAGCCTGGTATGGTTGCTAGTGTTCCACAGGGAGCCGGTCAAGTGTTATGTAATTAGAATAGTTCCATGGATGCGGCACATGTCTGTGTGTGTCTCTGTGTGTGTGTGTGTGTGTGTGTGTGTGTGTGTGTGTGTGTGTGTGTGTGTGTGTGTGTGTGTGTGTGTGTGTGTGTGTGTGTGTGTGTGTGTGTGTGTGCGTGTGTGTGTGTGTGTGTGTGCGTGTGTCTGTGTGTGTGTGTGTGTGTGTGTGTGTGTGTGTGTGTGTGTGTGTGTGTGTGTGTGTGTTATGGTTAGCTATCCATCTCCAGGGCATCTGCTCTCCATTATGTTTAAAGGATGACGGATAAGAACATGATGAACGGATGCAGAATGCCTGAGACGCTCAGCCACCCCACTGGGGGAGCTAGAGATTCATGGCAGAAAGGATAACTCTTTTACTTTTCCATCTCTCCTTCCCTCTCTTCCCACCAGGGACCCAAGAAACTAAGCCAAATTATTTCTGACGATAATTTTATGATTGGTGTTGGCTCTGCCTCGGTGCCAGATGGGTGGGATTTGCCACATAGAACAATACAATGAGTGCCAGAACTATTAGACAATTATTTGAAAGACAGTTTGTTGAACTTTTCTGTGGCTGACAACTTGACTTGACACTATTTGAGTTGTTTTAATGGTGTAAACCCCACCTAACCTTTTGGTACTCCAAGCAGGTCAATGTCAATATTTAACACGGATCTGTTACGATTTCTGTCTGTTTTAATTGATATCATCATTGCTTTCTTATGCAATTGACCGTTTTTCTCTTCCCCAATTTTTTATTCACATCGTAAAGAGAACTAATCGTAAAGGAACTGCTTGGATAAACACATCCATGGCAGACTGACAACCTTCAAGTAACAAAAAACGTACACACTAAAAATCACTCCACCAATAGATTGTTTTGACTTGGTGGAACAATAGAAAATAATTGTCTTGGGTGGGTTTCTACCCACACTGGGTCGAGTTGATCTTTCTATTCGTCATTACAAATCATCATCATTGAGATCATGACATTTTGAGTGATTATAAGTTTATAAGTAACATAGAAGTGTATTAAAGAAGTGGATATAGCCTCCGGGTCTAAAAAGTCAATGCAATGCTATGTGGTTCCAAAGTAGAGTCAGATTGTATTGAAGTCTATGAGAAAATTACCCTACTTTTCAATCTCTTGTCTCAAGTATTTTTCAATACGGCATGATGTTCATTTAGTTTATTATGGACCTATTTAGAAGAAAATAGAGGATAAAGCAGGTTATGTTTAAGGGCGTGGCTACCCAGTGATTGACAAGTAGATACCAAAGTGACCAGTCAATCAGATTGCAACTTATTTTCTTAGATTGTTTATGTTTGCACCAACAGACACCAAAGCAAATTCCTTATATTTGTAAAAGTACCTGGTAGTAAACCTGATTCCGATTCTGAATAGTGGGGAGGCAAAACCCTAAACTTGAGACTTCAAATCCTTGTGACAACACAGTTGCAAGGTCAACTTCATTCAAAGAGTCCATACTTTTTTTTGGGATTGTGACTCTAAAGAGAGCTCTCTTTTCCATTTGCCTGACGGAAAAGATAAATATCCCAGCATTCTCCCGTTGACATTTATTATAACCCCTGTCCCTTCTTTTCGTCTCCTGGATCACCTCTCATTTTTCCAGATGGTCTTTTCACACTCTATTCATTCTGCTTAGACAGCAGGAAGTCAAGCCTGTTAGGGACACTGGGACATACATGCATCCCTCTTGGATGCAGATCCACCCATTGGAAATGAAAAGGAAATCTAGGTTTCTCTGGGATCTTCCAGACAAGTACTGCCAAACAGGCCACCAAGCCAACAAATGAGTTATATTGTAGTTGACCTTGTATTAACGGCCTTTTACTTTAATACTCTGCTCAATGTTTTCCCTTTTCCTATTTTCTTTCCATTCCGGAATATCATTTCCAAATGTGAGGTAGCATAATCGTTATATGGCTTCACTGGTGCTCGGTTAAGGTATTTCTAATCAGTTGTATTGCAACCATACAAACTTGTCAGAAATCAAATTCTCTCACACACTTTCTCCAAATTCTCTTCCCGCCTTCCCAGCTAGCAGGGAACGTTCTCACAACTTTGGCTAACGTTACCTACAGGTTCTAATAATGTTTTAAAGAAAACGTTTTCATTTGATGTTCAAAGAACCTTTTGAGGATGTTCCTATAAGGTTTAAGGTTAACTAAGACATAACGTTTTAACTGCAACATTCAGAGGATGTTTTGAGGATGTTATTAACCTGTTAAGCCCTGAGCCTGTTTTTCAGGTCTCAGGCTCGAAAATGACATTCCCAGAACAAATGACCATATCTTCCCTTCTAAAAGGGTTAAATTAATAATCTTTTTTCTCAAAGTAATGATAAACCTGTGAGTTGGATGTAGAAAAGTCAGAATCAATATAGATGTTTTTTATTTTAATGAAAATTCCGATTTTACATAGTAAAAAACTGTAAATTATAGTGTCCGTCCAAAAATTATTTTTTACTTATAGTGAAAACTACCCTTGGATGATGGTAAGGTAGACTAAAAGCTTTAGGAATCCAAAGTACAACATATAATAAGTACCCTGTATCAAGATTGATGCAAAACAATTGACATTTGACCTTTTTAGAGAGGTTTAGCCAAAAACACTCCACCTCTGAGGTGATTTGGGTGGAAATGTTTTTTTTTCCATATCTCTGGAACCCATTGGTCGATTTTGATGGTTGACACCTCTTTCTGACCGTTAGAGCCAATAGAATCACTCATTGTGAAACAAAAAGGTGCAGGCTTTGTGCATGTAATTTTGCATTAGAGTGAAGCTACATTCTAGCTCTGACATCTAGAAACGGAATAGCATGGATTATCCATTTTATTTCTCATGGATTATCAGAAATCATTTAAAAGAGACACAGACACATTGGATTAACCTATGGATTAACTTCAGCAGCGTTTTTATCGTTTTAATGCCATTGAAGACCACTTTGGAGAGACTACAGAGCCAAGGTAACCTTGTTAACATTTTTAGCTACCTAGCGTCACCTGTTTTGATGTCTGTTTTTGTTTGTAACGTCGCAAATTTGTATAATTCAGTCATAATGAGGGTACCCATCGATTCTGTGTCACCTCACAATGTGAATCGATGTCATGGATGTGGAGAAAAGATAAATCATAAGGTTTTGTGAGTGATTTTCGGTGCAGTAATCTGTTTTTCGCTCGTTGCTAATTCAGAGGCTCAGTGTTAGCATTGTGGGTTTTCTTTTGAAAAAAAAAAAAAAATGATCAGTTAGATGAGTTTCTTCCCGTTACATGGATATAAAACATTCATAGTTTATTAAATGAACATGCCCTCAGACACTGTTTCCTGCAAGATGTTGCGGCAGTGCCCCGGTACCGGGGTCTCTCGGGCTTAACAGGTTAAGGCCTGAGATGACAGGAGGCTATCACCACATTTTCCTTTTGAAAAAAACAAACAAGCACATAATTCATGATAAGCTGTAAGCAGATATTGCATGTTTGCGGTGGCATGTGTGAGTTCCCAGCTAGACATTTTTGGTTCTAAAAACATTCTGAGAATATTACCATTCATTGTTCTAGGAATGTTTTCAGCGGGACGTTTTATTTTGGTTCCCAGGATGTTCTTCTGAAAGGTAGGATAACGTTATTTAAAAACATTCTTGAAATGTTTGGTGATAACCTTCTTAAGATGTTTCTGACAGAGATGGAGTACTCGAGTCCTGGACTCGGACTCGAGTCGGACTCCAGTGTCGATTTTCGGGACTCGTGACTCGACTCGGACTCGCGCACTGATTGACACGACTCAGACTTGGACTCCTGAATTCTCGCGCACGATGACTTGGACTCAGACTCGGACTCGTGAATTCTGGCGTACGATGACTTGGACTCGGACTCGTGAATTTTTCCGCCCACGATGACTCGGACTCGACTTGCACATTGACGCTCCGACTTGGACTCGGACTCGGACTCGAGCAAGTTCTCTCTGGAGTCTGATGTCCTCTATCCTGGCGTGTGCACCTGCGAGGCGAGTTCACGTACTGGGCCCCGCTATTGCAGTCTAGAGACACACCCCGCATCGTGCTGTATGCTTTCACACATTCTGCTTCCACATTGGAAAAGAGCAGCGCAAAATGCTCGTTATGTGGAAAAAATATTGAAGAGAAGGCTCCGTAACACATTACTCTAAGGATCGAGTTCAGACATATAGGCTGTCTTGAACACTATCATCAGAGTAACGTGATCCAATCAATAAATAAAGATTCAGCCGATAACACGAAAGCACATGGCTACTTAACATGCAGAATGAGTAATTTTGCATGCTAAGTAGCCATGTGCTTTCTGGGGCTTAATCTTCATCAGTAAACCGATTTAACCGGTAAAAGTTCCTTCAAAATAAGAGTCCCGATCTTATTACTATCAAAAATAAAACTGCAAAATGAAAACTTTACCATAGAAAAATATTGGCATACAAATGTAATCACTTCTCTAAAAGGTAACTCTTTTTAAATATAGTTAGACATATTATAGGTCATTTACAATAATAATAATAATATTAATATTAGTAATAAGCTTTATATTTGTATAGTACTATTACAAGAATTGTAGCCAAACTCGCTTCACAGCAGTTCAATAGACAGATTAGTATAACATGACAGGATAAAAGCAATGTAGAGGAGCAGCTACATTACAACCAGAGATGGGGTCGTTACTAAAAAACAGTAATATATTACATATTACATATTACTTTAAAAAAAAGTAATATATTACACTACTTTGTTACTCTCTACGTGAAGTAACTCGTTACTTTACTCGTTACTTTACTCGCAGGGCCGGACCGCCCCTCCCTACAGGCAGATCACGCAGACTGCTAAAGTTTAAAATGTTCTCTTTAGTTCAGTTTCCATTGTCACATAAGACTGATCCAGATAGCTCTGACTATGGCTGTCCTCTGTCTCCTGCTATCTGTATTTTGCGCAGTATATCTCTGAACGATGCGATGGTGATTCCACTGTGCAAATGGGCAACATTACCTCTACTATGAAGGATGCTACAAGCCTGTCCATCTCTGCTTTGGTTACCGGTCCTCCAAATTCTAATTTTTGCTGCTTCGGAGTCGGCGGCGGCGCACTCACAACATCCTCACTCTGGCTTCTGGCCTGGACACAGTTTGCACCTCACCGTCACATTCCTGTCTATTCTTCGGACGAACTCAAAATAATGGGCATACCTCCACCCCTCGAAAGTTATCGCTGACTCAGCCATGTTTATGCAGCACTGCACGTGGAGATGTGGACGCGCAAGTCGCGCAGATTACGTACATATAAACCTGCGGCGGAAACCCCTCTTGTCTGTCAGTGTGATTATGACTAATTTTATAAAAGTAACAAAGTAACGCGTGTCGGGGCAATGTTAGTAACTGTAGTGTGATTACTGAATTATAAAAGTAACGCTTTACCGACAAACGTAATATTATTACAGTAACGCGTTACACCCAACTCTGATTACAACACATATATCTACGAAGATTAATACATGAAGACTTGTGACTCGGACTTGACTTGGACTCCTCTTAGGTGACTCGGACTTGGACTCGGACTCGAACACAGGTAATGATGACTCGGACTCGACTCGGACACTCGTTGGGTGACTCGGACTTGGACTCGGACTCGAACACAGGTAATGATGACTTGGACTCGGACTCGACTCCGACACTCCTTGGGTGACTCGGACTTGGACTCGGACTCGACTACGACTCTCCCTTGGTGACTCGGACTTGGACTCGGACTCGAAGAGTGGTGACTCGAGAGTGACTTGGACTCGTGAATTGGTGACTTGACTACAACACTGGTTTCTGATAACCTTCTTAAGATGTTTTTGATAACATTGTTAGAACATTATGCCCTACTATTCTTAAAACGTTTTCAGCGGGATGTTTTATTTTGGTTCCCAGAATGTTCTTCTGAAAACATTCCTAGAACAGTGAATGGTAACATTCTCAGAATGTCTTTAGAACCAACCATTTCTAGCTGGGTTCTGTACCTCCACTCCACCAAGGTCTGTTTTTCATTGCTGCTCTCAGTTTGAGCGCCAGCATGCGTCAGAATCTCTCTGTGGTCTTTTTCAAATAAAGACAGTAATGCACATGACTTAAACTAAGTGCTTTTCCAGTAACCATCTTCCTCTGACCCGAATCAGGTGCAATGGATCGACTCCTATCCTGTTACAACCCTTCTTTGAGACTGTCAGAGTGGGGTCCCGGAATTAACTAGGTTTATGACTGCTGAGTGTTTGAAAGGCAACACTCCTCACAGGGAGTCCATAGGTCTTCAATTAAAGCATTGCGGAGACTAGGAGATGTTACAGCTAAAACCCTATTCCAGTTATAAAGCCTTACAAGGCATTTTTTTCCATTTCTTACTGAAGTACATAAATACCACTTTCATACTGTATCTGTCCCATCAATATGAATCTGGAGACAACCGCTGCTTAGCAAAATGTTACCAAGGCCTTGCTCCCGCTGCCAGTGCAAATCAGTTTTTGGAATATCTACACTTTTTTTAGAAAGTCTGGATAACAAAAAACACATTATTACCTCAAGGTGGTTTGAAATGTCATTCCAGCAACAACAGTATATCAAATAAAATAAAATCAAATAAAATCAAATCAAGTTTTATTTATATAGCACATTTTTAAAACGATTTGTGGTCGAGCCAAAGTGCTGTACATACAGTAAACATACTTTACAATAAAGACACTTTACAACAAATACAACAGCACAGTTTGTACAGAATATCAGTATGAGAAAACGACACCCTTAGACCCTCACATCCTTAGACCCTCACATCGTACAAGGAAAAACTTCCATGCTTATATATAGGAAAGTGGAGTCCAGAGCATGCCTACAGATTCCTTATGTATAATGTGTTATAGGGGGATTTCTTTTACCTTCAGACAGATCAAGGTAAGCCATTTCCCCCTCTTTTTAGTCTTTCTGCTGGGAATTCAAACTGAGATTGTGCTCAAATATTCATCTGGCTGCTACTTTAAAATTATTTAACTACTTAGAAATTATTTATCTATTTACCTAATATATCATATTCCAATAACTTGCATGTAGACTCTTATTGCACTATTTCACTATTTACTTGCACTATATTTTTCTGTTTATCTGTGTTTTGTGTTGCACTGTTGGAGAAGCCTGTGACCTAAGCATTTCATCGGCATAACTACACTGTACTGTAGCTATGTTCGTATGACTAAATAAAGAACCTTGAACCATGAAGCATTACAGATATCAAAGATTTGTGATGCAAATGGGACTAGTTGCTACAGACTGTGTTGCACATCAATAGCAGCTGAAGCTGACTTTCTCCCAGCAGGGTCGCTACAAGATCTAACAAATACATGTGCTGTGATAATCTGACTGGAACCAGTCTTGTTTTGTTGATGGTCTATCTTAACTCCCAACTTACTTATGAGTGGCAGTAGGGTTTTGTTTTGTTGGGAGCCTTGTTTAATGTATGTGTGTTTATTTGAATTGTTAGAACTTGCCACTGTGTAGCCAAATCTCTGAGTTTGAATGCCTGCAGACATGCGAGCGGAGGAGTCGAGGAGGGGAACCGAGGAGAGAGGAGGGGAAGCAGCAGGCGTTTAGAGAAATGAGAAATCCTCTCCTCTGAGCGGTCATTTTAAAGAGACGTCCATTAATGATGACAGGAGGCACAGCAACCCTCTGTCTGATGGACATGTGTTCATGACGACTTATATATTTACTTTTAATTCATTCACAGTGCGGTATAATGAGACAATAACAGGCTACAGATGCGGACATACACACACAAATATTTATATATACAATTTCAGAATCAAACAAGTATGAGAGCACTCAAATAATAACGTAACACAATCAGAGGCTGACGCACAATAAGGGGAATGTCAACACAGACACCTGTCAACTCTCTGCTGTTTCTCAGCGCCGCTCCCCCTCCCTCCCGCTGAAATTATGAATGAAAAGCGTATAGTAATCATAGATAACACTGCAGGGTCCGTGACAGTTTGTTTTCATCTGATTTCAAATAAACAAAGTCTTGGTTTTTAGATTATTAAACTTGTTTTGCCAAATTCAGATGATAAATACAACTTTTAAGCTTGTAGGCATAATTACAAGCGGTAATTTACCGTCATAGCAGGCATAACAACAGCCGGTGTTTCTTGTGAGTGTTTCCCCGAGAAACAAACACAATACACACAAACGCATCACAGATTATTTCGCGATATTTGGCTGCCGAACGAAATAATGTACGCAGCTCGCGACGTAACTAGGTGTCTAGTGGACGGTATCAGTACTACAAGTAAAAAAAATCAAATTAATATTTTTAATTTTTTTAAAAATTAATTACGTTGTTTATAAATGAATCTGAGGTCCGCAAAAAGAGGAGGCATGCGGCCCCTGGGCCGCCATTTGCCCATCCCTGATCTAAGCGGACACGATCCATGTATTTTAGCACATTTGTATAGATGTGTTTGTACACTTGGTGACCCTGTGAAAGTTTGGTAATTCTGATTGCAACACAGACATAACAGGCATGGACTTGTGCCATCATTGCAGATGTTCTGTGTGTGTGTGTGTGTGTGTCTATGAGTCAGCGGTTGGAGGTGGGGTGTGTGTGTGAGAGGCAACTAATCCTCGAGTACAGATGCAGGCTTGGCTGGAGCACTGCCAAGGACACAGGTTATACCATCTCCAACAACCAATGTTCACTAAATAGGAGGGCCTTCATGCACCAAATTTGCATAAAAGTGTGTGGTTGGTACTGTCAGGGCTTGCAATTAATTCCTTTGATACAATAAATCAGATTCAACAGTGCTCTGTTGCTTCAAACTGCTGTTGTATTGTTGTTTTGAGTGAAACCATATTTGTGTCCCGCATGTACATCCAACTAACTAGTAGACCAACAATTGATGGCTGACCTAACAACCTTTGTTCTTTTGTTTCAGAGAACTACACAGTACTGAGAAAGCACTGAACTATTTACATTGAGACGGATATTTGGTAAAATCCTATTTTTGCTTTAATTTAATAATGTTTTTGTCTTTGTTAACCAATCTTTGTTACTGGTCTGCATTAGGAAACATCAACATGGGCATTCACATTATTTTGTTTGCCTGTGGAGTACCCCAGGGATCCACAGTTGGTCCCATTATCTTCTCACTCTATGTACATTACTCACCAGTCAAGTCATATTAAATTCCCTGTTCTTAGAGGGAAAACTCTTTTTTTCCTTGAAACTCTATTTTGGTGGTTTAGTTGGTCTTCTAGGTTTTTGCGAATTCCTTTTAAGTAATAATACAAAACACATTTCTTATTATAATATTTGAGTTATTCACCTTATATACAAAAATACACAAACACACAAAAAGACAAACACACAGAAAACATCTTGACATGACAATAGCAATCTTCATGTTTTATATCACAGTGTCCTAAATGACAAAAGCTGGCTGCCTCTGAGTCTGCTTACCATTCCATCAGCCTGTCTCTGATTATTGAGTTGTGGGCGTCTCCGTCTTCTGTCTTTTGTGGTTGGAAATGCAGATCCTTGATGAGGCAAAGCATGAGGTAAGCTTTCTGGAGTGTTTATAATGGGGCTATAGGTGACTTATGGAGGATTCTGTGGGATTTTCAAAGGATTGCTTTGGTTAATAAATGAAGCCTTCCTAGGACCTGCTTTTGAGTGACAGGAAGGGAATGCTGGTTGGCAGGAGAAAAACACATCCATGCACAGCGCTCAGGCTTGCAGTTGTTGTGGTAAAGTGAAACCTGCAGCAACGTCTCAGGAGCACTCTTCATCTGATAGGCCCGCTCGTAAACCCAAGAACAGATCAGTGGAAACTGCACTGCCGTGCTCACACTCCCAAGCACAAATACACACAGGCATACACATCTGTAAAGTATCATGGCCCCCCATCCACCAGGGAACTATCGCTCTGTTTCTGAAAAGCAGACAGCAATCACCATCTGAGAGAATGAAAAGCAGCAGAGCGTGTAAAGAGAGGAGGAACTATAGGCATAGGAAAAGACCACAGATTTAGATCCTGCTTTGTTGAACTATTGGTTGGAACCCAAAATGATTGAGGGATTTAGTGTTGTTTGTTCCGCATGTAAAGGAACACCAGTAAGTGTCAAAGAGCATGTTTTAGTTCATTCATTGTAGGCCACAGGCACCAGTGCCGTGACATTTTAGTTAAAATTAATGTTTCCAACCACAAAGTTCAGAGAACGTAAATGTATACTTCTGCTTCCTCAGACCTTTCTGGCTTCTCTCACTGAAAACAAGAAGGGCATGCAGTTGTCAGTAAGTTTAAAAAAACTGTAGTTTTCTAGTAGGGTATTAAAATACAATTTTATTTTGTGATTTACTAAATTAGTAAACCTTTGTTTAAACTTAAAGCGACCCTTACGGAACGTCCACACAGCAGCGTTAAAAAAATCTTCTAACGCTTCTGCCCATTCACTTTGAATGGGGTGACGTCACTTTGCCTCACTTTTCGCCGAACTGCATTGTGGGAAGCAGAGCGGAGATTTTCAGGATTTTCAGGATTCAAAGTTGAGCAATGTTCAACTTTTGAAGCTGAGGTGGAAGCGTCAGCCAATCAAATCCCGTTTATGCAAATCTGACAGTTCAAGCGCTAGCCAATCAAACCGCGTGTATGCTGGGAGAGACATTCCGCAGGTCATTTCCTCATATTCCAAAAAATGGAGGAGAAATTAATTATAGCGGTAGGGAATCACCCGGTGCTTTATGACCAGTCCCTATTTACCTACCGGGATACAAACCGGAGGAGCCAGGCATGGAGGGAGGTGGCAGAGACAGTGGTAGGTTTTCGCCTGTTTGGGGAGTTTATATCCAGTTTACTTCGGGCTTTTTTGCTTCGTATGTCGGGGGCGGGAGATTCATGTAATTGGTTGTTGGTCGCATTGCTCGCAAAAAATCCCCAAGCTTCAGATACGCCCACCTCCAAGATTTTTTTAACGCTGCTGTGTGGACGCTCCGTTACTGAGTTCTAAAGTGAAACTGTGACATGTGACTGGCTTCTTCTCAATAGAAATGGCACCAAAGGCTGATGGGTATTGAACTATAAGCCATCAGCAATGCTAAATTGATGGAAACAAAAACTTAGATATATCTTTTCACAGTTTGAAAAGTAGAACAATTGAACGCTGAAAATAAGATGCACACCAAAGAGAATTTGATAAGTTTATATGCTGTGTTTATGTATCAGCTTGCGTGCATGCATGTGTTTAGATTTTGCGGTCCACTGAGTACACATATCTCAAAAAACACACTCACACTTGGCACAAAAGACTTCAGGGCGCCTGTGACTGGATGTGACTCTGATCCACCTTAAATCCCTACAGAGAGAGGAATAGAAATAGGAAACCAACATGGAGTGGGACAGATGTAGAGAAGATCCAGCCAGATTGAGAGCATTCCTGCTTTTATTGTATATGATGCAAGCTAGTTGCATCTTTAGCCCATTGACCTTTTGTACACTTCTTACAGCAGGGAATGAACATGGATACACACACACACTCCTCCCTGATCCCTCATTCTGCAGACAATTCTCAGCTGGTCTGGACTACAACCAGCACCACTGACTCTTAAAGTAAACACACAGCTGAGTTATTTCAATCTTATCACCATGTGCTCTCTTCCATTCATCCCCCCTGCCCAACACACATATATAAACACACACATCACCCCTCACTCCCTCCCTCCATTTTACAGTGTGCCTTGGAGTGTTTTACAGAAGGGGATGGGCTGCATGGGCCCATGTGTGATTTATGAGGCCTTGTGTTGTGGCATAACTGCACCACAGTTTTTTTTCCCTTTCCAGAACAAAGTGTTGCACATTAAAACATGACTGATACTGATGAGCACTGAGCAGATCCATCGCTTTTAACAAATAAACCATTAGTTTAGGTTTGAAGTAAAAGGATATCTGTAACATATAAGCTATTCATGAAATAGATCTAAAATCCCTTGAGCGGTGCAGTCTGTAACTTGTTGAACAGTGACACGTTATCTATTGTTTTAGACCCCCAACATTTGATTTGAATGGATACTCATAGTCTCCTCTATACCTACAACGACCAGTCAGTGTAGTAAGACATTAATGACCGAGCAGTGGAATGTTCTTGAATGAAAGCCAGTGACTTGATCTCTTTATTATTGAATATGTGTTTCATTTACTGAAGACCGGACAAAATCTAATGGAAGATAACAAATGTCTGTTGATGTTAATGAGTAGCAGACCATTAGCCATTGACATTCATGGCTCAAAGATTGCTCTGGTTTTATGGCTCGCAACTTTACTGTTTTGGTTTAGTGCGTCATTACAAGCAGCAGCAGCCAGCTGTTTGAGTTAAAGAAAAAATAAAATCAAAAATATTGTACACTTCTATTCCTGTCCAGCACCAAACAAAAGAGTGACAAAGTTAGCAACTAGCTGGTGGAGCATTTAGCAGCTAAATAGCTATAAACAATGTATGCAACCTTAAATATAATGACTCTAAACGTGTGCTAGTTTGTTCAATTACTCCCTGTTCCAAAGAATACGAGTTCCATGTATAAAATTGGATTGCACCAGAATAGCGCAGAAAACCACAAAAGACCATGGTGCATCTCAGATGGTCCCATTTCCCGATGTAGGAAGTCGTTCTTTCGACTTCCGTATGTTCATAAGCTTAAGGTTATAATGTGAAAACAATTGACATTGACCAATGTTTGAAAGATAAAAAAAAAGAAAAACGAGCAATAGCAACCATTGGGTTGAAAGGTTGAAAAAGGTGAATTTGAATTATGTTTTTTTGCATTCCGACTTTACGCTTGATTTGTCTCTCAATATTAATGTTAAGGTAATGAGGAAGACTCAACCGTGGACATTTTTCCAACTTACCCTTGGAGAACAGGCTGCACCAGGACCAAAATTCACTTAACAACTTATGAACATTTTAAAACCCTCTATAAATTACCTAATAACAATTGTAACTGCAGACTTGATGGTTTATTTTAAAATGAGACATTACCAACATTTATAACTCAGAATAAAAACTTTCTGACACTAATAGATAAACCATCCAATGTTCTAGCTTTGTACAACCATTACATCTATTGTTTATATAATGTAGTTTGAGCATTTCATCTATCAACCATTTGATTATATCATCCTGCCAAGTTTCCAACAAGGCAGTTGCGTCACCTGTTAACCAGCTGTGTTTTAGCTATCCACCAGCAATGAAGGGTTTTTTCTTTGGATTATTTGCACCAGAGTTAACTATCCATACATGTGACAATACTCAATCAAAACCTAGCTAGCAGATGAATCTCACTGCTAAAACTTAATATATTATGTCAAAATGAAATGTTACACTGTCTATGTAACACGGATCGTATGTGTCATGCCACATTTCAGTCTGCTGGCTCAAGCTAAATGTCAAACTTTCCCATTAACAATCAGACAGTTAGCTTAGCTTATCACAAAGACTGAAAGCATTGAGTTGGAGCTAGCTTACATGCTGTGTTAATATTCTAGCTGTCAAAAACTGCCATTTTAAAGCTTCAGTTTTAGTACAGATTACACAAAATTATATAACATGTTAATTATTGAGCTTTAGCTGCAGGTTGTAATATGCTAGGCTAACTTTTTCTTCTCTCCCAGTGTTTATGCTAAGCTAATCGTCTGCTGGCTCTAGCTTTTCAAACTATCAAACCAGAGCTGGTGATTGTTGGAACAGTGGAGAGACCAAAACAGTTGTAATGAGTTTTGTTTAATCTGTTAACATAACTGAAGTCAGTTTAACAATGATCAGTGAGGGGTCAGGGAGTTTTGTACGTTAAAACATTATAATAATTGTCCATATCCCAGCTAATGTGATATTTATTTACAATTCACATCACAAAGCATTGCGCCGAAACAGGGGCGAAATGTGGGTGTCGCCAAGGTGTCATGTTCCCATCAATCCAAGCTGGAGCTGATAAATACCTGTGACTAATGCAGAGTCATTTGTCCTGGAAATGAATGCCAATTGTAACCTGCACCACAGACAAAGACAAAAGCCAGATGTCAGTGGGTGTAAGTGATTTCTTTTTCTGTCCAGTGTGAAAAGGTTTTTATTCCCAGCCTGAAAGTAATTCAGCAAGTTTCTCCACAAACAAACTATTCCTATTCCTCCAAATAGGTTGCCCAATTAAAACCCAGCTATGTGCTTAAAAGGCTGATAAAGAAACCACATGGCTCCTGGTTGCAGTTTTTACATTTTGAAGGAATTTCTGTGATGCCCATATCATGATTAATAACTGTAACAACCTGCAATCTGAAAGCAGATTTTCGGTGGCTGTAGGAGAAGCCTTCACCCTCCCCCTTCCAATATTGGGCTCTGTATCTCACCCACATAATTAGGGTCAGATCTTATCGTCACCTCCCCCCGAGCTTCTCCTCCTCCCTCACAATCACTCCAGCTCTCTTTCATCTCCCCTAAAAGAATGCTTGTTTATCTTTGGCCCTCTCCAGATAGGGTAAGAACAAAGATTTTCATTTCATTTCAAACCTTTATTTAACCAGATTGGTCCCATTGAGATCATAGATCTCTTTTTCAAGGGAGACCTGCAAAAGATGCTTTCTGTGGTTATGTTTGTATGCACTGGAGAGAGAGCACACATGTATGAATGAAGTGAAAAGAGGCGTAAGCAAAGTGTGTGATATTTGTAGGTTAAAGGAGCCCATTTTAGAACAAATATGTGTTTTGAGTCAGTTTGATCACATTTCGAGTGGCCAATGGTTCACAAAACGGTCTCCTGCATGGGCACAAAAAATGAAATGAAAAAAATATATACTTATATAACTTGATGCTATTTAGGGCCAGAGGTTGGTTTTTGGAGCGATATAAAGAGGAAAGTAAGAGAGAGCTATACTGTCAGTTATGTGTGCCTTTTACTGCTGCTGTCTGATGCTCTTTTACCTTTGCTGTTAACTCAATAAACGACAGCACTAAGTACTGTTTTTCATGTCAGGACCTAATTGGACAGTTATGTGTGTTTGTGTGTGTTTAGCCCCTCACAACACTATCACTGTAAAGGCAAACAAGCTGACACCTAAAGCTCCTTACACACCAAGCCGATTTTCGGCGTTGATAGATGTTGATAGATGTCGGGCCGTCGATGAGCGTCGGATTGATACTCAGATTAGTGTGTACTGCACCGTCGTGTCTTTTCGGCCGTGCCGACACCTTCCGCCGCCGATTCGACATGTTGAATCGGTAGGCTGTAAGCCTAAGGCCGACAGCCAAAGAAATCACTCTGATTGGCTGTTCAGCTTAGCGAATCAGTGCATGAGAAGCGAAACGGAAGTGAGGGACCCAAACAAACTATTAAGAAGGCAAATCTGAGATTTAATTTAACTCCAGCTCTCGACACAGGTTCGGGAAAGCCCCATGAGCTTCTCGCTGTAGACTGAAAATGGAACGCACACGCTATTTGTTGTTTGTTTATATCACACAGTCTGTTCTTCTTCTCTCGGTGTATCACGCAGTCTGTCTTCCGGTTGTTGCCTCTTTTCAATGACGAATACACACTACCGCCGCCTGCTGGTAAGGAGAGTTATTGCCACTCACGCATGCGCAGTTCGTACGTGCAACTTGGCCGTCGGCTGAAGTCTTTGTGGTGTGTTCCAGTGCGAAAAATGGCCAAGACGCAGGAGACGTGTTCTTTGGTGTTCTTTGGTGTTCTTTGGTGTTCTTTGGTGTTCTTTGGTGTCAGTTTGGTGTGTAAGAGGCTTTAGAGAGAGTTACCCCCCCGGTCTGTGTACTATTGGTTTGTAAAGACAGCCATAGGAGACATGGAAACTCTTATAAGTTCCTAAAAACATCTTGGAAGGAGAGAACCTAAAGGTGAAAAGGTACATTTTTTATTTTAACCTCACCAGTTGACCACAATTAGGACACTCATTTTTTCTAACAGTTTACTGAGATTAAATATGAAAATCAGTCCTTTGCAAATAGGCAAAGATAGTAAAATATACACTTATATGGGTATTTTCGATGTTTTTTTGCCCATTTGTCCAAATGAAGACATTTTATGGAAGCAAAGCCAAAACTTTCAAAACTAACCAGTGCATAAAAAAACAATGTTTTGCCACAGTGTTTCGCCTTTGAACTGTGAACACAGAATATATATTTTGGGAAGAATTACACATTTTTGGAGGAGTGGTATTGTGTGTGCAGGGCACGAGCCAATCAAATCACCCCCAACCTCCATCACTGGTAAAGACCATGTTTTGAGTTCCTCCACCCTTCCTGTGTGTGCATGTGTGTGAGATGTGGATATCAGGTAGGCTCTACGGCTGCCATGTGGAGGGGAGGTGGGCTGGATGTTTGGATGGAGGGAGTGCTGATGGAGGAGAGGCTGAAGTATGTGTGGAGGATTCGGGGGGTGCAGAAAAAAAAACAAGAAACAGCTGGCCTCCCTTAGTCTTTGGCTTCATGTAAAATGGGGAAGAGGAGTTGGAGAGGGGGGGTCACTCAGCAAACTGTTGCATGGACTGGATTGCAATGGATTAGAAATGAACATGTGCTTATATTTGTGAAATATTTACATTTTTGCTTTAGTTGCATAAACACACACATTTCTATCCACTTCCTTTCCTAATACTTTTATATTTCATGAACATTGGCTGCCCCTACCCAGGGTCCTTGCACAGATCATTACAGTTTTAGCTCATCCGATGTTATGTGTCCCCATTGAGCTGTTGTCATTTTTATTCTGAGAAGGCCTCCACCCAGCCGTTAAACATCCTCCCTGGGTTGGCCCAATGAGAGTCCCCCATTGCCGGACCTTTGGATGAGACCCACTGGTCAGCCAAACAAATAAACAGACAGACAAACCGAAAAACATTCCCATAATGAGTGATGTAATGAGAACGTTGAGATAACATGGCTAAACTACTGGCTTGTTCTCAACTTCTCTGGTCATTGAACCCCCTTGTTGTTGGACTTGCAATGCGTGTTCCCGGATCGCAGCAATTACTATGTGAATGCAATGTTTTCATTACTGACCAAAATGAATGCTGGAGCTTTGAACTCAGATACTGGCTAGTCTCCAGTATTTTTAGTAAGGCTAACATTGGTCCAAATCAAACCCATGCATCATCCGGACCCCCATCGCAGCCCCTTGCTGTGGGTGTGATAATACATGTCTGACTTTACAACTACCAATTTGATATTCCCTTTTTGAGGCTATTTCATTTGATTAATTTCCGAAGAGTGAAAGCTGCAAACACGCATTTAATATGGAAAATGTCATTAATCACACATCTGTGTAGCTTTAAAGATCCTTGTTTTCACACTCCATGAATCATTTTGCTACTCCTATGGGGATTGTGAACCCCTGATTGAAAACCGCCCTGTTAGTGGAGAGAGGAAGTAACTGAAAGATGGAAAAAATAAATGGCCGTGTTGCGAGGTTCTTGGACTCGGAGCAGGGACAGAGAATTGTGGAGCGACCCCTCACCCGTCACAAATCATATAGAGTGTGAGTTCGGTCCATTAGTGGTCAGTTTGTGGCCATAACTCAGGGTTCAGCCTGTACATCCCCCTTATTTTTACTCCTCCAGACCCCCGCACCATTCCCCTCCTACCTCTCAACTCTGCCCCACACTCAACCCTATAATTTAGGTGAAAGATTCAGCGGCTGTTATTTTTATTGAATTCCCAATAACGCCGCTGTGATTACCGTTAAGTGCAGGCGACTGGGGCTCTTGCGGGAGCCGTTCTGGGGCCAGTGGGATGCTGAGTCGGGTGCCAGGGTGGGAGGTAGGGAGGTCATTGGCTGTTTTTCTTTTTACACAGCGCATGGGAAAACACGGGGCAACAATCATCACATTTATAGATGGCTCGCCACCCTCTCCGGGGCCAGACGCTGCCAGGTTTAAAGCCAGCCAGCGGGCTACTGGCCACTAATAAAAGGATTTCATCCACAGGGAGTTGTAAAGTGAGTCTATAGTACACAGAGATATGTGTGCATGAGAGAGGGAGACCGAATGTGTGTGAAAAAGTACCTAAGAGTTGTAAATACAAATTCAATGTGTCTGGATCGTTAATTGTCCATTCTAATGAGACTATTTCTGTATCCACGCATTGTGTTGAAGCTCTTCAGTTAAGCATGAAGACTGTCATGACTCAAACCTTCGCCATCAAGGTCTTCATGACCTCTTTTATGAATTTTCAATGAATCACATCCACTAATTTGTTCCGCAACAGTTGTGTTTTTGTTGCCGGGCAATGGGTCTATGATTAGCGATTATGAATGGAGTCCTATTTGGCCCCTTTCAAGGCCGACACAGTGACGTCAAACACAAAGCTGTTATTCATCCTCCCTCTCAATCAGAAGCTTATCAGATTTACAATCTAACGTGTGTATGTGGGTGATTGTTATGAGTTCTGTAATTTGGAAGTTTGCTTAAGGACAAGGATTTCACTGAAATTGCCTGAAATAGTTTCTTCATGCCAGGTTTCAGGGTTTGGTGATTAGGTGCTGAATAGCACAGGAGATACACAAAACAAAAGCAACACTGTTTTCAATATCGCTCCTCAACAACTGCCTCTGTGCAACATATAGACTGTTCTTAATCCCTCACCTAAAAAGTGATCAGCTTCCAAATAGGCATGGCAGGTCTGTCAAGCTCTAGAATTCTCCCCATGTAAAAGCAATGTGCATGAAGCTTTACTGAGAACAATACTCGGTCAATAAGTGTATGGGTTCCTCTAAGTCCATAAGTCATATGTAAAATTTAAATCCACGTACTTTCTTGAGAAACATGTCAGTTCTGTTGTCAACATTTTTTCCTATCAGTTGACACATCTCAAAACTCAAGCCAATCTTATCAGTCCATGTTGTGGAAAAAGTAAGTCAAGTTTTCATTACATGACTGGACTTTTGCAAATCCCTAGTCTTCATTATCTCACCTACAGAATGTCCAAAAATGCAGCTGCATGGATGTTGACTGGTACTTAAAAGTATGAGCACATCAGTTCAGTACTTGCCTCTCGTAATTTTCTCCCCATTTACTTCAGATATAAATGTAATATATTTCTGAACGCTTTCAAGGCTATTAATGGTCAGGACCCATGTTATGTTGTGGAACTTATTAATTGGCCCTCTACGCCATGGTCTCTTAGAGCTAACGACAAATCTCTCTTGTGTTTCATACACGGCTGAACTAAAAGGGGCCAGTATTTGCTGTTTCACAAATGTGGAACCAGTGGCTGTTACATATCAGATGTGTTCCTGTCATCTCTGTTTGAGAATCAAGGCCAAACACATTTATTTTGGCCCAATAAACCTTAAATCTGTTATCATGTGAATCTGTATGTACAAAGCGGGTTTTTTTTTTTTCTACTTTTACTTTCCATTTCAAACAACACTGCAAACATTAGCATAACTTGTGAAAAACCTTACCCAATAGTTACGTACCTCCGAGGCCAAGACATGTTCTATTGGATAAATAATGAAGTATTTCAGGGGCCCCTTAACTCTTTAAGAGAAAATAAAATAGAATCTGTCAAACCTCATGTTCGAGTTGTTTTCATAGGTGGAGAGTTTCTTACATTTAAAATTGCTTTGGCATTTTCCAGAGAAAACGTAAGCGCAACTTGGAACATTCCCTGGTCTGGTCAGTATAACTTTATTATTTGAGTATTGTGTAGTGAACTCCGGCCTGCAGTGTGTTTTACCCCTCATGGTCTGGAAGTCTGAACCTCCTGGGTTCCACTAGATTTTCTCACGGTCCTCATCACACACACACACACACACACACACACACACACACACACACACACACACACACACACACACACACACACACACACACACACACACACACACACACACACACACACACACACACACGCACGCACACACACACACACACACACACACACACACACACACACACACACACACACACACACACACAGTGAGACACACTGCGGCAGCGGTTGCCCAGCGCTCCCTAGTGAGCGGGTTTGGTTACAGCTTCGCATGAATCGCGGTGACATTGCAGACACTTGACTTGTCCACCAAGGGAAGTGCAGAGCCAAAATGGCCGCCGTCGGCTGTCCACCACATGTTTTAGTCCCAGACAAAACACTGTTTCTGGGCTAAAAGCAGGTTAAGACTTTTCTCACACTTTATATGACGTCATAATATGTTTCGTTCTTTGTCTCTGTGAGTTTGGCATTCAGTTCCCATGATCAGCAGACCACCCTATCCACCACAGCTGTCTTTGGTGTAACCTCCTGGATGATCCACCAAGTAATCCTCATGTAATGATACTCTTATCACTAGGGAGCGTCCAACATAGTTATATCCCCCTTAACCCCCTCAAGTCAAGACCCTGAACTGTGAACAAGACAGCCCGAATTTGTTCAACGCCTTACACAACACTGTAAAGTATCACTATCAACACAAGAATGTTCTTCTATGATAGTGCACCCAGACCATAATCCTTGATCAGAAGACTACTACCAAAAGAGAGAGATTCAACCAATTGTTGCCCATTTTGGCACCAACACACAATACAACTTTCAATGTCGTCTGATAGCTGTACTGATCAAAAAGAAGATGACAGTTTATTTTAGGTGCTGTAGTTTGGACTTTTGGACAGTCCTCTGATCTTTGGATGTGATAATGATCTGCTAAAAACATGTCCACGACTGGAAAATTAGGACTAAAATAGTTGCATACATTAATGAAGGCTTCTATGGTACTTTTGGGAAACTTTATTTTCTTCGTCTGTAAGGATCCTCCCTAAATCTTTGTCTAATATTACTGTACATTCCTCTCCAGTCTATGAAAGAGAAAAGGGGCAGCTGTCTCACTTTTATCCTTCATTTTTCAGACGTTTGACAGTTTCCGGTCTGTAACTGTAGCTCTTCTCTTTCTGTGCCCCTCCCCTGGCCTTGAGTTGTATAGCCGTTTGACCCCTGCCCCCTGAGCGGCATGGGGTCTTGTTGACGTAGTGAGCGGATAGGAGCTGGGCAGCAGCCCGTGATAGCTTCACAGCAATTGCCAATAAAGCAGCACTGTGATTTACTTGGTTCACTGCTGCCAAAAAATAAGCAGAATAGAGTTAAACTTGTCCTTGGCAAAGAAAGACGTCTGATTCCTGATTGTGCCTCAGCCAAGAACATCTCTCCCCTGCTTCTAAAGTACACAAACACAGACACACACACCAGCTCTGTTGCCCCTGATTCGTTGTGTACGTGTGCTGAGTGTTCACTCACACCCGACATGTGTTGTTGGCTCATCAAGCCAGAACATGGAAACTATGAGTGGCTGCAGATGTTCAGAAGGGGAAAATATGAGTTTTTTTTTGTTTTAACATGCTTTCTCCCACTCTAATAAGACGCCTCAACAAACTTTCGTCTTATCCCACAATCACCGGGGCTTAGAGGGGGGATCACATAGTGCACAAAGTTCTCACCGTCCATCACCTCCAATCTCTATCCTCTAAGGATTAGGGCCCCAAAGAATATTTGAACCTACAGATAAATACACTGGGGCAAATAAGAATGACATAGTGAGAGTTCATTTAGAAGCCGATTTGTGATACAAAAGGTCACAAATTGTAATACAAGATGTTTACTAACTGTTTATTTGGTACCACTTTAGAATAAGACTACCCTTATAAAGGGTTTACGAATAGTTTGTAATTCATTTATTAATTAGGTTGTGAACACTTTATAAATCATTAATAAGCTTTTATAAGACATGAGATAAACAGGGCAACTGTGACCGGTTGCTTGCTAAATAGTGAGCCCACATTTATCTGTACTGCTAAGCCTTATATTGGCTACTTAGCTTACTTCATCTTCTTCATCAGCCAGCATCCTTGGTGTCTGTTGCTCGCTGAGTTGATTCCCCCCCTTCCATCTTGATGTTTCTTGGCATCTCTTATGACCATCTATGAATGAGTTACTACCATTTATAATTGGTAAAAGGGAGCCTTATTGTAAAGTGTGAAACACATCACCATCTATTGATGAGTCACTAACATTTATAACTACTGAAAGGGTGCGTTGTTTTTAAGTTTAATACACATGTCCATTTATGAATGAGTTATAACATTCACGCTGACCTAATACACATTTTTCACATGAAATGCAAAGTAAGATGCAAAAGAGCCAAGCAAAACATTTTATTCACACATGAAGAAAATCAGGACTCAAAGTAATGACTATTTAGTATGACTGATACACATATTTAAACATAACAGCTTTTCTCAGACATAAATGAAAGACTTGGTAAGACTCAGACTGGAAAGGCTTTGTGTATATTCTTGAACAAGCGCCCAAGCAGTCCATCAGTGTGAGCAGAGCCAAGCCAAGATGACCATTCAAGAACCTTGAGGTGTTCCTCCAACAAACTCTCTGTACGGTTTCCTCTCAGTCTACGGACATGTCCTTTGACGGTCGACCTAGCCCTTTCATTATGTTGGATATGACTGCCGTCTGGGGGTTCACAAAACCACCTGCTGTGGTTTATGTTGTAGTGGTTGTACCCCATGTTACTCAGCACTCTCCTGTATGCCCTCCACTCATCACTAATAATGCTACTTCCTGACTTAACATGCCGTCTAATCAGAGGGACAAGGTGGCATCTTGATCCTTTCTCCACTAGTTTCAACCATAGACTGTATATATAAATGGACGTAGGGTCCGTGACGTCACCCATAGGATTCTGCAGAGTTGCCGAGAAGCCCTTAGTAGGCGGAGTCGGCCACTAACGGCTCGACAGTGGCGTCAGAGTCTAACTCCCGCCTGCTACATCCTGATCCAAATAAGGGCAAAGAGGCGGAGCCGTGGCGGAGACGAGGCGGGACAGGGCGGGACCTTCTGCCAACGGCCGTCAAGTTCCAGACCTAGCTCAGGCTAAGAAGCTAAGCTAACATGCTCACAGTATTAAGCTAACAACCCAGCTTCCGGTCACTGCTCCTCGTTCCCGGCGTTCTGAAGGTAAGATCCCCTGTAACTTTACAAAACTTGTCCTTTTGATTTAAATGTTCTTGAACCTACACTATACAATTGTTTTTTAAGTGCTTCACCGTTTTTCAAATATAAATGTCATTTGTAACAACTTTGTAAACTAGCAGAGATATGGCCAGTGTTGCGTGAATTAGCCTATGGAATTAGCCATAAACTGTGGCCTATACAGTATGTAAAGGAATTAGCGTATTGTGAATTAAACAAAGCTTTTCCCTATGATTTAACTGTTCTTGATATTACACTATACAAGTTTAAAAACGCTTGTCCATGATTCAAATATAAACAGTGTAATATGCATGGGCTAACAAATGCAAAATTTGCATATTTATACTTTTTGACCATCAATTGTATATACATTTAATCCAACGTTACTGTTTCAACAGCGCTGTGAGAGTATAAATTAAATATGACTGTAGAAAAAGAAAGGCGCTTTTATATTGATTAAACCATTTTTATTTCTTTCAGCATTAAGAAAAAAAGATGGCAACCTCCTCCACAACCTGTAAGTTGATGGTCCTGGCTTACTTTACATGACTTCAGATGGTTGACATTACACACAAACATACTATATATATATACATATATATATATATATATATATATATATATATATATATATATATACGTCAGGTGTGATTTCATATGTTATGTTGTATGTTATTGTCAAAGGAACAAAATGAGCAACCCTTTATACTTAATTTGATATTCCTCATTATCTGAAGCATTTGTTACTCTCATTTATTTTCCTCCCATAGTGACTGTATGGATAATCGGAGACAGCTATGTCCGGCGTGGAGCCCAGAGAGCTACAGAGACCATCGGCAGCAACCTTGGCCTCGACCTTCGCGCCTGCTGGTTCGGTTGGGGTGGACTGCGCTGGAGAGGTCTCCTCCCCTTCTTTTCCAACTCCCTGCGAGGAAGAGCAGCCCCGGATGTCCTCCTCATCCACTGTGGCGGCAACGACTTGGGGGATGTGCCCAGTGTTCACTTGGTGAATCAGATGAAGGAGGACCTGCACCAGCTTCACCATCGGCACCCTGGCATGAAGATCATGCTCTCCCAGATCAACCAGAGGTGCCGATGGAGGGCTGGTGCAAATCCTGTCAAAATTGACAAGGCCCGGAAGTTTGTTAACAGTGGCTATGGCTACTTTTGTTCATAGCCTAAATGGTGCCATTGTTGACCACTCCAACATTAGACATGACAGTCCTGGGCTTTTTTTGCGAGATAGAGTTCATTTCACGCCTAGGGGAAATTATATTTTTTTAAAGTCACTAGCCAATTGCCTGAAAGACCATCTCCAAAGACTGTGAACTGCTAAAATGTCAGTATCACTGTTTTTGGATTTGGCCTTTAGAGTATGTTTTCTAAGGCCCTTGCTAAGCCCAGACTGTCATGGCTAATGTTAAGTTAGATATTACATCTGTAGCCATAACACTGTTAACATGGCTGCTCTTCCTCTTCCCCACATCCCACCCCCCCCTCTTCCCCCCAATGGACTCTGTAGCTCTCCAGGCCCATGCTGGGCATGGCTGTCTGTCAAACTTTTTTTTTAAATTTGTTATTATGTTTTTTGTTATTTTATTTGTTAAAATAATTCTGTAAATATTTAAAATAAATCACATTCATATTTTCACTTCTTTTGTCTACTGCTTACTGAAAATGTTAGCTATCACATCCAAATCTGACTATCAAATGAAAGGATAAGCTAACCATACAATACAGAAAACATTACACATTAAGGCTCAAATCTTTTCCCAAGCCGTAGCAGTCTGAAAAGAGTCCCAAGTTTAAAAACACAAAATCTTGACAATGAATACTACCTTGTCATTTATCAGTGACAATGCAAACACCAAGAAGGTCTCCCCTAATCCCATGTATTTTGGCATCAAATATGTCATAAGCATACCATAGAATGTAATTATGAAATGCAATACCCACAATCCCTACAGGGTCGTAACATCACAGAAAATAATCCTTTTAGAGAGTTTCTAAATTGTTCAGTATGCAGATAATTATTTGTTTTACAATAGAAACATTTTTCTCAATAAATGTTCCCACATGTTGTGAGCATCAACTTTAAATCTTTTGTCAACAAATAAAAAACATCTTAATTTCCTTTACGACAACATTTTGTTTATAACACCACTACATTAACAATAAGCATAGGAAAATTATAAATGTATAATTTAAGATTGTGCTTTTACTCTATATTTAATCCGATCTATTTCACATTGAAAATGTACGACTTAAGTACACTAGAAAATAAATTAAGATGTGCAACAACTGTATCAGTAATTAAAATGATATAACTTATGTACAGGGTTGGGAGGGCTACTTGCCAAAAACGCAACCAGTAACTTAATGTGAGTATCAAGATATAAAAGTAATGTACTGTAACCTGATAACTTTATTTTTCTTTTGGATTACCTCAATATCAAATGCAATGCAAATAAACACAGGAGAGAAGAAATATTAATATGATTTTTTTACTTAAATGTATAATATACATAAAGCTGACTCAGGCAGTAGGTGTATAGATTCACAATTAAAGTATTAGCCTACAGAACAGTACCGCTTCCAGAGAAGAGAGAACATCTGATCATTTTACAACAAACACTATATGCTCTTTTCAGGTTTTGAATAAGATTGTAATCCTGAGTTTCCCTATTATTAAAAAAAGTCAAACTAATCCGATTACATCTTTTCCCATGTAACTAAGGATTACACTTTCCTTTTTTTCTATACGATCTTGATTCGTGTTAGATATAATCCATTACTACCTAAGCCAATAAAAGTCATAACATTTGGAAAATTGTCTCAAGTTATAAATTATGCCTTCAATCTCTTTCACGTGGGGAAGACATCACATTGGCCGAGGCGTTGCAACTTCCCTCAAGCGTCCTACATGAAAGAAAGATCACATGTTAAAAATGTGTGCACAGACTATTCAGTATGACCCGTCTTAGATTAAAGCCCACTCACCACGACAAGGTCAATCAGCAATTTTATATGTTCAAATGTCTACTGTGAAGGATGTCATAAATCCTTAATGCAATCGAATGTAAAACAAAAAGGTTATGATTGATGAAAGTAGTAAATCGGTCAGATTTGACCCGAAGACAACACGAGGGTTAATGCCATATTCACTTAATAACGCATGAACAACTTTTACAAATATTTCTATATAGTCTGTGTTGGTAAATGTCATCTAGGTTGCACATTTCCTGCTGAAATACATGCATACCAAGTTACTGCGTGGCACTTTGGTTTTGATAAAACAGTGTAGTTCCACTATATAAACGTTACATTCATAATCAAACGAGACAATCTGCAAGATAATGAGCTATTTGTTGTTATTTGTAATGCTTGTCATTCACACGTTAATAAAATAAAATAAGTACTGATACATAGCAGAACAATTGTGGCGATGTTCAGCTTAATAAGCCTTGTTCAACATAATTTATTTAGCTAATACTACAGCGGGCTGCAGGCGAACCAAGTCTGCGTTTCGCTGCATTCCTTGATCTCCAGTTATAATGCCGGACTCCGCCGCCGGCCGAAGCTAACGGAGCCGCCGGGACGCGCTAGCGAGCTAGCCCCCTGCGGCTCCGTTAGCTTCGGCCGGCGTGGACTCCGGCGGCCACCACTGGGATAATTGGGTCCCCTTTTAACATTTGCTCCCGTTTAGCATTATGGGCGTCACAGCCATATACTATAAAAGGCTGAATCATAAACTAAACTGTATATATATATACACATGTATAAAGGGTTACGTCCTTAGCTGGCTAATAAGCTACATAATAAGCTACATAACAAGCTAAGCTAACAAGCACACAAACACCTGCTAACGGGATTAACATGTATAATATTATCATTTTACTCACCGAAAAAAGCTGAGAGTAGACTTCTTGGAACTTCTGTTAGTACATTCAAGCGCACAGCACGACATTTTAATTGTCTGGTATTTGTAACAATATTCCCTAAAAGGCACAATCACCACGAACACGGCTAAAGGGTCAAGTACAGTAACTACAACTAACTAACGTTGTAGCCTAGCAGAGTGGACAAATTGCTGTTCGCTGACAGTGAGGCACGTACCTGTCCATCAAAGTGACCACGCCCTAATTTATGCAAAAACTTTAAGACCTAATATAAATAAAAGGGTCGCGTTAGAAAACAATTCACTCACAGATTCATAATCACGAAGGTGGAATCTAACTATATACATAATAAAATGTATTGGAGCCAGGGCTAGAAACGTTTTTTTTCTGCTGTGAAATTGGGCATTTTAACATTGGGGTCTATGGAAATTGCTCCTTTCTGCAGTCATCGCCTATCGGCCAATATATGAACTGCAGTTTGTGGCACTTCCGTATTGGCGTCCCGGCTCTTCCCCTGAGTTTGCCGCTTGGTTTCAACACTAGTCTCCGCCTTTTGTCTTTAACTCCCATCATTCCGAAGACCCATTTCTTCCTTCTCCAGGTATGTCCAAAGCGTCCACGTGCATACTAACAAAAAATAAATCATAACATCATCTTAGTTAACAACAAAATGCACACAAATTACAGTAAAAATGGTTGCACATCATTCAAAATGCCATACTTGTTTATTAGGTGAATTGTATAACATCATTTAAGGATAATTATACAGTAATGGTCCATATTGATTTAAAAATAAATAAAATGTATTCTCTTCGTTCTTCAGATATGACTGTGACGTTAACGTGTAAGCTAAATAATGAACTCCAGCTCAACCAACCATATTGTAATATCTAAGTAATCATCTTGAAATATGACGTATATATTCATATTTGTAATATACACACATCTTATTGTGAGGTTGATTTCAAATACACTACGCCGCTCTTCAACACTACTTTGACGTTAGCTTGTCTACATAATCGATCATAGCACATTTAAATTAACCTTATCAATGCATAAAGTTACCTACCTAATCAAATATCTCTCTAACTTACAAGGATGACCTTATGACCCTAAGAAGCCGTTTGTTCTACAGTATTATCCCACTTAATGATTAACACTTCTCTATTACGTTTTATCTTGGAGGCTACGATTAGCATCGTTAGCACAGATGTAGCTACCACTTGCTTACACGCTAACCCAAGCCTTAATATTCATTAACGTTAGCTGACTAAAAACATAAGCAACACATTAATAATTAATAACTTACCGTAAAACTGCATTCATGCACCGTCTGTTTTAAACGTGGAGCGAGTCACAATAGTACGATATAAGCATGAAGAATAGTCCACAAGGCACCAGCACAACAAACACGGCCGAGTTCAAGTTATGTTCCCCGGATGAGCTGCAGAGCCCCTGTACAGTGTTGCCAACTCCATAGTAAGGAAAGCAGCTATTGGCTGTCCTAAAAGTAGCTAGAAGTCGCTAAATGACGTCATCGCCTAATTTGCATAATTAGCCATTTGCACGTAGTTGTAATGGACACTGAAGGAGAGACAAAAAGTGAAAAAAAAACACTCTTAATGTGTTTAGAACTACAAATGAACTTCCTTCTGTTGATTCTTATTTTTATTTATTTGTAATGTTTGGCCATCACTTGATGACTTTAATGCTTTGTCTACTCTTGACCAACATTACATACATACATTTTGTCCAGTATTGTTAAAGAATTAGTCATTTAATAAAAAAAAATGGTTATGTGGGATGGAATTGCTACCTTCCTTCTTTATCTGGGCTTGGGACTGGCAACGTGACCCAAAAGAGACACACTGCAAGCCAGGGCGGGATCAGCAATGGCTTTGCACGATTAATATTCAGTCTGGACCTATGGTCTGGACGCGTAGTGTGTCTCTTTTGGGTCACTTTGCCACCTCTCTGCTCGAGTGCAGCTGCCTAGCGAGGCTGCCTGTGAGTGCTTTGGGACGGCGGAGGGGCTCAGCACCCGCTGCTCGTTGAGGAAAGTAACTGCGTAACGATTACGTGCTATCACGTCAGATTCTTCAAACACCAGAAAAGTCTCCAATAACACCAGAAAAAGTAGCTGGATTTGTCGCTAGTCGCTTTTGACAAAAAAAAGTAGCCAGAGGGGTTGGAAAGTCGCCCGATTTAGCGAGAAAGTCGCCAAGTTGGCAACACTGCCCCTGTAGCATCACGGAGTTGCTAGCAGAGAGACAGGAAGCTAACAGCAGCAGTCACTGGACAAAGCTGTCACTCAATGTGACCACGCCCTAATGTATGCATAACGTTAAGGCTTAATTTAACTTAAAGTGGACCTATCATGCTATATTTAAATGATATATTGTAGGGCCATACCTATATAAGGTATATTTATACGTTTCTGTTTTCAAAATACCAAACAGATCATGCATTTTAGCCATGCCTCATTTCGCTCTATGTGCTGTTTGCTGTCTACGGGTCTGATTCTGCTGACCACGCCCCCCTGCAGGAGAGGGTAGCCGTGCTCTGATCAGCTGCTGGGCTGTCAGAAGAGGGGGAGAAAAAGAGATCTCCGTCCTCCGTGTTTTATTATATAGAGTCGTTATTCATTTGTTTTAAAGCTCAATAAATAACAAAGAAGACCTTTGACCGGCACTTTTCTAATTTTGTCCGGAAGATTTAAACTTTAACGGACATCTTGACCGGCGAAAGAAACTGAAACTGAAACTCTGCCGCACGGTCCCCTCGTTCCTTGGAAGAGGCGGAGAGGTGGGTGTTTGTCATCTGCTGGTGGACTAACCGGAGAGAATTACAGTTCTTGCCTCGACGGGGAGGGATTGCATTGAATTAAAGCAGCGGGAGCAAACGCTTGCCTCGGGGAGGGAGAAAGAAAGCCACAGCGGAGAATAAACAGAAGGGTAACCATGGTAACTATGGGCGGGAAGTCTTCTACGCTGCTTTTGTGGCAGACTACAGCACCACTTACAGGCCTGGCATATGTACTACAGCGTCTCCAGTGCTTTCGAGCGGCAATGGCCGGCCGTGGCCAAACCCCACATTCCCCTGATAGGTGGAGAGTTGGCCCAATAGCCGTAGCGCCACCGTCCTGACGTCAGGACAGTGTTCAAATCTGGATCAGTTTTTATCAGATCCGTTGCAGCCCCTTTTTTAGAGATTTGGGTATGGAGGAAAATAGAGAGGGTTGTGTTTTCTGACACTTGGTGAGTTCCCTGGAACACCGGGGACACATTCATGTATAAAAGACGTACAAAAGTGCATTTTGCATGATAGGTACTAATTAAACTAATTATAAATGGTAGTAACTCATTAATAAATGGTGATTTTTTTAACACTTTACAAGGCTCCCTTTTGGCAGTTATAAATGTTAGTAACTCATAAATAAATGGTCATAAAGAGATGCCAAAAAACATCAAGATGGAAGGGGGGGAATCCACTCAGTGAACAACAGATACCAAGGATGCTGGCTGATGAAGAAGACGAAGTAAGCTAGGGTAGCCAATATAAGGCTTAGTCATCTTTGCCATGAAAACTATGTTAGAACTGGTTTATAAATGGTTCTTAATGATTAATAAAGTGTTTACAACCTAATTAATAACCTAATTATAAACCCTTTATGAATCCTTTATAAGGGTAGCCTTATTGTAAAGTGGTACCATTTATTTACCTCCAAAACTGTAAATCAGAACATCGAACAGACTCTAACTTGATCAGGAACAAAAAAGACAGACCGTTCTGAAAAGAGAATTCCTCAAATATGAGTGGGCGAACAGCACAGACAGTACCGTCCATTGATAATAAAATTAACAGGCGCTCATGCTATCAGCCATCATGACTAATCCCTAAATGTCACAGTGGCCACTCGGGAATCCAGCCGCAATATCCCCGTGGTAATTGTCTCGGAATCCGGATGGGCCTGCGGACGGAGTGCCGCGCCGCACAGAGGCTTATTCACCAGATGAGAAGTGTGGGAGAAAAAGCTTGACCTTGGAATCTATACATTAAGCCTGTGGTGTTAGCGATCTCTCACCATTGTCATCACACTAACAGGAATTCTCACACTGCCCCCACACACACCTGTCTGTGTGTGTTAAGACTGCGGTTACGCCAGCCTGGGATTTTGTGTGACGATGGTGCTTTCGGGGGTCTTGAGGTCGCCCCATGTGAAATGTGTGTGAAAGTTTTTAACGTCTGAACAGTTGTTGTGTCTGCGCTGTGTGAAATCTCCCCCGAAATCTCTTTCATTCTGCTGCAGCTCCGAATTTATTTTGGATGAACGAAAAGGTTTGGGGCCAATTATCTGCAAAATATTCTGTGATACAAGCAGTCGTGGGAAGACCTTCACTAAGTCTCCAGTTTCTTGCAATTTCCTGTCAGTGTTTGCCATGAGAAGCTTTTTTAAGGTATTATATTATACTCAGGTGAGGATGCACTATGAAATAACTAAATGGAAAACCTCCATAAAATTAAAATCTGGCTTGGAAAATCTGACGATTGGTCATTATCCTGCTCTGAATGCCATGAAGAATGCGGTGAGTCAGATATTGCTAAATTCCTCGACATGCTTTTCTAAGATTTAAGAGTCCAATTCAACTCATGCATTCAACTGATTTGCTTTGAAAGATTCAAGCTCTGATATAATTCCACATTATTGGTTCACAGGCTATTTCAACCTGAAATACTTTACATAAGGAAGTTGGCTGCAATTTGAATGTAACAATGTAATAGAGAATAAACAGAGGAAAGCAATGTCTCTATTGTTATCAAAGTAAAAACAATGTGTCCACCTCGGTCAGCTTGGTGTATCAGGTGGACAGTGCCAGTGTATCGTTGCATTTTTGCTTAAATGCTAAAGGTTGTCTGTCTGTCTCATTCTCCTGAACACAATTTCTCAAAAACAAGAGATTTTCTTCAAATTTGGCACATACATCCATTTGAACTCAGGGAAGAACTGAATACAAAGTCAGTTGAAAGTCACTCTGACCCAGCCGAACACGTTTTTGGCCATAAATTAACAATTCATATGCTAATCATGCCAATTCTCACAAAACTGTCAAATAGGATAAATAAAACATTTTTGACATTTTGGCATGTTTCATGATGTTGGTACAAGTAGGAAGTAGAATGATTGAATCTTTATGATGAAGTTGAAGGAGGTGTCAATGATGTTGATGACAGTGATGATTGTCTTACATTGCCTGTTTTCATCACCTTGTATCGTAGACTGCCTTACATACTGATGTTATGTTAGTTTAACTCCTCTCTGCCAAACATGTTTCCCATTTGGATGCATAAAGTTGAAACTTGAACTTAAAACACCCCTCTCATTATTCTTTCACTCTCATTCTTCTCCTGATCAACCCTCCCCTCTTCTACTTGTCCCATACTGCCCCCCCCCTCCCCCCTCCCTTTCCAATGAGGACTCTTATTCAACCCAATCAGGGACCCTATTTAGGGAAATCAAGTTAAATAAACTGTGATGTGAACCAAATCCAAATAGGGGCTCTTATATAAGAATGAGGTTGCTTCATAGATGAATGGCTCTTGGACTGGACATGGATTCCCAAGGTCTGTATTTATTTTCATTACCATCGGAATAGCTTCGCCTGTGAGCTCCGTGGCGAATGGGGACTAAAAGTAAACGAGAAAGAAATTCATCCCAACTCATTTAATCTTTAAGAGTCACTCCCCAATCCCATGTTTAAACATGCATCTAAGTGATTGATTTTTTTCATAAACAGTACTTAATGAATCAATAGTTTCCCATGTGGATTAAGGCTTGAAAACTTGTGGGTACATGTGAGTTGGTTCATTTTTACTGGATCACATTCCTCCTCATTTGGTTTGTGAACTGGTAGCTTACATTGCGTCTGTGTCTTCTGGTTTTGACTCTGGATGCAGTGCAGAGTCATTGTCTCTGAGAAATAAAACTTTTACATATTAGGAGTGCTGCATGGTTTGTATCAGGGTTATGTGTGTGTACAAGGGTCTCTGTCAGCACATATGACACACCAAAGTTTAGGCAGGAAGTTTCAAATGTGCAAACAGCTCAGCTCAAAGAAAAATAGTGTTTGTTTTCAAGATGAGATAAAACGTTAATGATCCTGCGGGGAAATTGGAAGCAGTGGTAACAAACCACAGTGTGATTCATCAAAGGGAGACAGGAATAGCAATAAGGTATTCAAAATGAAAATATGAGTCATTGCATGACAGGGTGTCAAAATGCCCATCAAACACAACTGTGTTGGTTTGGTTTCAAAATAGGGGGGGTCGGGGATGGGCTGGCATTGAACTCTAGAGTTCTTCATCCAAACAGGAAGAAAACTGTGAGAATGAATACATACTTGAATACCAAATAAGCCAAATAAAATAAGATTAAACTCGTATTATTTCTCTCTAGCAATTGTGAAATTGAGGTTCTGGAACCCATCGCCAAAGCTGGCAGTACAGTAAAGGAAAAAGGCAGAGTCACTACATGTCAAAGGTGGAGTCCACATCTCAATAGAAAGATTGTTGCTATGTCAACTGTATAACAAAACAAATACACCGTCAGGGTTGCCAGATTAACTCTTCCTGGTGCTTCCACTACTTTAGACTTGTTCAAGATGAACCAGCCTGGCGATAAAACCTGAGGCCGCCTCGATCTCATGACGTTAACCCTGGATGGAGTTTTTGGTGCACAAACAGAACGAACAGCCAGCGGACCATCATTTTTCCTGAATTTGACATGAAACACTGACTCCATATTTAAGTTACTGGTTGTCACGTTCCTATAATGAAAAAGGCCTGGATGGCCTAATTCAGGGAACAAAGTCCAATCAAAACGTTCCACTGCTGTTAAAGGACATATTTTTGGAGTGAAAAGTAATAATTGAGGTTAAGTGTATCAACATTTTTATCAACAAAAGCTTTTTTTATTTGGATTTTGGCAGCTGGGTAATATTTAAAGAGTGTCAATTATAGTGTGGGGGGGAGATCACGTTCTTGTTAAAACATACTTAAACAAAGAAACATGGATGATGTGAAAGTATTAAAAAACTCAGATAAGATTTTGAAATTAAAGGCATATGTGCAATGTTAAGAATCAAGTGAACTTTAGGATTGTGAAGAAAACAAATGAAGGTCCCTCACCATATGTCCTACACAGTTCTCTTTATGCACGGTTGTCAGTTTTAGAAACTGATATCACTTCCCCTGGCTCGCTCCGTTTACTGTGTCGGGCTGAACGTTGACATTGGCTGTGCGATGAGTGGCTGGAATAGACTGGAAAAAGAGATTACCGTCTTCTAAACTCAGACTAAACTCTGCTTGCCGAGAAAAGATTACAGAAAAGAAAAACATGACAGCGAGGATGAGGATGATGAGAAAGAGCCTGGGTGGGTTTGATCAGTCTCCTGTGTATGATCCTTAGGTAGACAAGGCTTCATACACATCTCAGCTGACACCCCATTTCAGCCTCTGTTCAAGTCATTTAGTAATCCCACTCTCTACATAAGAATGAGGCTTCGTTCCCAAAACAAACATGGCCGAGTGACCCTCGTCCACCTCAGCGTTGAATACCAGACACAGGTGTTGCTCTTTGATCCCAGCCGGCTGCTACAACTGTTATATTTGTATTAAAATATCGAGATATACAGTATTGATGTGCTTTTTGATCTAAAATGCAGGAATAGCTTAACGGGAGCATTAGGAGGTACGGCTGTGTTTATCTGTTGCGTAAGCATGGAAACGCCATAGATAGGGCAAACACAATCCATCATTTCCTCCTCTCACTGTGCCCAGGCTGCTTCCTGTAGCTGAGCTCAGCACGGACATCTGCTGCCCATCCCGCTGCCCCGACCTTTGCCCTAATGTAGCGGATAAGGAAGTGTCAGTGGGAACTGGCAGGGTCAGGTGGGGTCTCAGTCCTGGTTCCTGACTGCTCTGCAGGGCCCGCCGTCCCTCCCTGTATCGAGCCCTCCACATGTGTTTCCTGTTGTTTTCCAGACTAGCAGCGCAGCGTCGGCCCTCCGAACCAGAGCAGGGGCCTTTTCCTGAAGCTTTGTTTGGCCTGGCCTCTGGGAATGGCTTAAATTTAGATACATGTGACAGAATATCCCTCAACCCCCACAATCACCATGTGTGCCACAGTCAATACAGTTGAGTATCATAAGACTGGCCTGCCCTTTATTTTCTTCAATCTTTTTACACCCCTCGCCTCGTGCTGTCCTGAAAGTATGACCTAAGTTATCTGCAAACTGTAAGGAAGAGGGAGTGAGATGCAGGAGCTTGTGTTTCTAGGGTGTGTTCTAAGGGTTAGGGTTATGTATTGACATGCTCAACATTGGCCTTTTATTAAATACCAAACTTTGACACACACAGTGGCAATGATCCTGTTTCAATATACGTTACAGTAGGTCATATGTAAAGCTGAGTAGAACTTCAAAAAAGTTCCCTCAACATATAATATAATGGTATATTGCCATGGATTTGAGATTATCTTCAAGAATAAACAAAGACAATTTCCGATACATGATTACTTCATTTTGTACTGCAAGATAACCTTCACCAACCAGCATTACTCTTATGAATTTTGAAGCGTAGTTGCAATTACCGTAAATAAAAAGCTAGCATTTGGCTAGTCTTAAATGTACCAGTACTTGGTGGATGAGTTTCCCTGTAATTAATAAACCTCTGTAGACTAATTTAGCCACTTGTTAGCAACCGCCTTTTTAAGGACACACACAAGTGGGGTATTTACTGAGATATTTGATGTTGTACGAAAAAGCTGTTAATCTTGAGCTTGTTATAACCACAGACCCTATTTAAGGCATGTAACCCAAAACACATTCAATAAGTATGTCGGCTTTCAAATGAAGTGCAAAAATGCTGACTTATTTGTTCGGGTTTTTACGTCTCCTTCCTGCACTGCTATAAGGCCTTTAAGTGTTTCTGGTTTACGGCACAATAAAATCCTTAGAGTGTGACTGAGGATTGCAGCACGTCCCACGAGACAAGAGTCAGTGTAACAACACAACAGCTCTGGAACATTCAGCACTGGAAATTGCACTTCTATTTTTACCTAATTATCTCCAGCGGAGTGCGAGGGCAGGCTGCTTGTACCGCCTTTTGATTTTTCCGTAAAGGGGGGAGTACATAAAGACTTTATTAGAAGCAGCCTGTGCTGTTTCAGATCAGGACTCATCTGTTCTCCCTTGCATGCTCTGCTCCTCTGTTGGGACTCAGCCTGGGGGAGAGATGTTGCATTCGTGGCCTTTTTAATTGAAAAAGACCCTGAAACACCCCCCATCCTCGAAAGAACACGACTCTTTCGCATTTCTGGGGTCTCGGGAGGCCCCTCGGTGTTGCCCCTCGAATGTTTTCCATCAAGGAACCGGCACGCTAATTTACAGTGTGGTGAAAAGAAAACTGGCGGCTCAGCAATTCACTCTCTTTCCCCTCCTCCTCCCGCCAGCCCACCCCCCCCCACCCCCTCCTCCTGGTCCTCTCTTTCTCCTCCTCTTTACTGACACAGCAGTACTGTGCCAGCGTGTGACATCACAGCGCTCATCTCCAGAGCACCCAAAACATTCCCAGCAGCGAATAGAGGAGAGGCGAGAGAATGGCTTCCATATGGCGTACACACACCCCCCCCGCCCCCCTCACCTCCCCTTCTTTTACCTCTCCTTGCTTTTCCACAGGGCGGAGGTCGATGGGCATGATGGGAGGACAAGAAGAAGAAACAAGAGCATTTGCAGTTTATCTTTTAGAGTGAAATTTGACATGCGGCTTTCATCTTTAGCTGGCGCGGGGAGTTTGCCCACAGCCAAGGCTGCTCTCCCAAATCTATCATTTTATCATCTCCATGTAGACAGGAAAGACTGCTCATCAGGGCTCTCTCTCTCTCGCTTGGTGATTGAGGAAATGGTAACTGGATCTCGGTGTTGGGCCGCTCTCCTTCCAGCCGCCACAGGTTTGGCTTGGCTCCGGGCCAGCCAGCTGCCTGACACTCCATAGCATGGGAACATCCTGCCTGCCTGGCCTGACTGCAACACACACACACACACACACACACACACACACACACACACACACACACACACACACACACACACACACACACACACACACACACACACACACACACACACACACACACACACACACACACACACACACACACACACACACACACACACACACACACCAGTCATCTATTTATTTGTGTCCACATCAATGGAAGAAATACATAAACAGTAACGATGCATTTGTCAAGAAGCAGTGTTTCCATATGTGGCTGATCCTGGATCACACACACAAGTCTGGGCTGAAGCCAGAGCAACGGCCCATTTGTAGCAACTTAAGTAGCAGTATAACTACAATAAATCTAGGGGGAATATTTCCCGATATTGCTCATGCTGAAATTCAGTGTAAATCTACATTTGGAAGTGCATATATCATGGTGCTACTTCTTTAACCCCCCCTGAGTTAGTACCACTTCATTTTGGACAAGGGACGAAATCACCTGGGAATTGATTTAACTTTCAAATGAACCCCGTTTAAAAGAAATGTGAACATGGACATCATCTGGGCATTTTTTCTGAGGTCATTTATATCAGCATATTTTACACCATTCAGGTAGCCTATGCTGATGGGTGCCACCTAAAGTCTGGATGTTTTTTTTTCAGGATGTAGAAACACCTCCTGAAAATGTCTGTGCACGTCTCTGCATTCAACACCTGGGGTCAGGTTGCCATATTAATATGATAAAAATCCCTATAGATCTTTTTCATAGGGCACAAAAAAGAGAGGTCCTTTACATGGTTAAAAAAGGTAATTTCAAGACTGCTATGGCATACAAGCAGACAATTGCCACAAAACTAATGAAATGGAAATAAATCACATTAACACTTCGGGATTTGAAATCAAATATGAAGTGCTTTATAAATGGAACCCATTATTATTATTATTATTATTATTATTATTATTAACATTTAAGATATGAAATAAAAATGTTGTAAAATCGGATTTGCTTACATTTTCACGAGAAGTTTTGAGAAGTGATTTGAGAGATCTGAGTCTATAAAAAGGGGGGTGGCAGCAGAATGTGTGTGGCTGACTGTACTCCAGAGAATAGAGGCCTGCACAAAGAGATTAATACATGTCTGCCCTTTGTTCCCTTTCAGCCCGGGGGGTTTATGGCCCTACAGTTCCCCTTCAATCTCTCACACACACACACACACACACACACACACACACACACACACACACATACACAAACACACCACACACACACACACACACACACACACACACACACACACACACACACACACACACACACACACACTCTTTCTATCGCAAACACAAGTGTGCAGGGCTCCCTCTCTTTCTCCAGGCCTTGATTTATAGCTCCTCAGTCAGGCTGAAAGGCGGCCTACAGATGGAAAAGTTTGTGCTTTGTGTGTTTGCATGTGTGCGTATCTGTGTGTACATCTGGGCATATTTGCACGTCTGCATTTGGCAGTGTACATGTGTGTGTGCGAGGAGATCAAGAAAGAGAAGCCCTCTTTAAAGCCGCTCCAAGATGCCATAGAAGTGGAGCCTTTGTTTGGCTGCCTTGTTGTTTTTCCCATTAATCATAGTTAATGTCCGTCTAATCCTTCCTGCGCTGCCCTGATTGCCGGCCAGGGGGTCATCATCAGCAGACAGAAAAAACAACACAAGGATTAGAAGAAGGAGGAGGAAAAGACGAGGGGGCACTCGCCGGCACCTCAACTCCGACCCCGGGGCTATTGTTCCTCTAATTGATCACCGCTGATTGGGTTTAAATATTTCTCGAGCGTTAGATACCGTCGTCCTGATCAAAGGAAAACGCCCTCAATTAATCTGCTGCCGTGCTCAGAGGATTAACACATTCTTGGCCCGCTGTGGGCAAACAATGTAAAGCAAGAGAAAGACAAATGGCAGAGTGCGGAGGAGCTGGTGTGGCAGGGCGGCAGGTGACCCAATGAAGGCAAAGGAAAAAGGCCGCTCCAGCAATCAAGAGGGCTTAGCCGTCTTTTCTTCCCTCAATGAACTCCTTGTCTCACGATGTGTGTGTGTACATAAGGGGTTGGAAACACATACTTTTAAAAATATCAATATTGTTCCATTGGATTTCGACATGGAAATGATGTAAGTCCCATGCAAGATGATTTTTCCCAGGATGTATAGCAGAGCTCGAGCCAAGAGGCTCCCATCAGGCAGGGACATGAAGTTAGTGTTTAATCAGCGAGAACAAAAAGGGGAAAGCTAACGTGTGTGTGCACCTGCTTGGCTGCTGTTACTGTGTGTGAGGTAACTTTTTTGTATGTAAGCATTAGTTTTAATTATTTTGTGTACACTTTTAGTACAAGGTCATTCAGTTCAACACCACAAACTGCGGCCTCAACACCTGTTACCCTGCATTATGTTGTTATAAGAGGAACATGTAATACTTTTCACATAGTTATGCAACAACAACAACAACATATTTTTGTAATAGTCTGCTGCCAGTTGTAATGGTCACTTAGCGCAATATATGATAAATGTATTGTTCGATTAAACATGAAAAACATAAAAAACATAAAAAATCTCCCAAAAAGATAGTTTTCTTTTCTCTAATAATTAAGGTTTGTCAAAATACACTACGGAAATATTAGGGTTGTCACGATATACCCATATATGAAAACTGCCATAACCAAGCAAATCAATCTGACTCATTCTCTGCCTCCATACATTTTATGTAGATTGTAATTGATTGGACAAAAAAGAGACAAAGTGAGCAATAAAGAAAGTTAAAGATTATTTATACTGATAGAATGGGTCATTCATTTTCTTCAAAATGTTAAAGATAATGGGAAAATATTGTAATTGTGATTTATTTTGGCCGCAAAATATTGAAAATTGGATATCGTGACAGGCTTAAATATACATGAACAGAATTCATTCATTGCAAAATTAAAAATAAATAAAATCAGTTCCACTTTGAAATCATAAACTTGTCATAAGGGTTGAAAAAAGGGATAAGGGGTATGAGAGATTGTGAATGACAAAAGGAAGAGAGCAGAGTACAGGCTCTCTGTTTGCCTTCTCTATGTCATTATGTTGCATTTACTCTTCAACATGTTCTCTAGAGGAGGAGGAGGAGGAAGAAGAGGAATACGAGGTTAATGGGTTTGATGGGTTTGATTTCACAAGACAGACAGACACACCCCAACGTCTGCAAGGGTTTGTTTTTGGAACTTGTTCTCAGAAATGTTTGGCAGAATCTGTCTGCAGCTACGACTCATTAGATAGGGACAAGAATAAAGCCACTTTAAATCACACAGTGCAATAAATAACAAGAATTATCATGTTGTTACACTGTTGATGACTTATTGGCAAATAGCGCTTCACAGTAGGGTACACGGAGTCCTGGCGTCGTGCATGAGAAACAGGATATCATATACAGTGCAGTCCAAAATTGGCAAGGACAATTGCACAATTTATTGAACCATTCCTATAATAGAATTATATAAATGAAAGCTGGAAGAAAAAAAAGAAAGAATAAAGTTATTCCAACTAAAACAATTATTTATATTATGAAACCTAAACCTCGGTCTATCAACACTGTCATGGTTTGGCTTCAATTGTCTTTGGGGCTGTGCTAGGGCTACACATGTTGCGATAAAAAAAACGTACAATGGCATTCAGGATTGTTTTATAACTCTCCTGATGGTTTTACAAAAATCTGCTTGAGCTGTGTTTTGCCAAGACTGTAAACCATTATTGTCAAGGGTAGTTGAGAAGGGTGTACTCAAACGCGGGAGACCGGAACGTATCACGGAACGTATCACGGAACGTATCACGGAACGTATCACGGAACGTATCACGGAACGTATCACGGAAATATAACTTTATAGGCTCGGTCCAAGGTAAGACAAGGCAAAGCAAAACAGGGAAAACCAGAACCAAACCTAACCGAACTGAACCGAACCAAGCATCCCAATGTACGACAAACAAGGATCCAACAAAGACTGAACAAAAACCAGGACCTTAAATATAAGCAGAACTAATTAGGGGATGAAGTGCAGGTGTTACTGAAGTCAAGTGGTTGCAGGGCTGATGGGGAACAGGTGCAACCAATAAGGCCAGAACAGACAATTGGAAAAAAAACCCGGGGGAAAACACACAAATACAGGAAGTAAAAACAAACATGACACAGGGAGAAAACTTTTCTAAATAAGATCAGAAATAGGTAAACCAAAAACTGTGATCACGACAATTACGCATAAGTCTGTGCACTTTTATCTTTTCAATAAAGACGATCATAACAACTTGTTTATGCCATTTTTTAAAAGTTTTTTAAAAACGTTTAGTTGCAGTTGTTTTTATGTAAAGTTGAATATGAACGTAAAAACAGGGGAATAAAAACACATGTTTTTTAACGTTTTTTTAACGTTTTGTGTTATTGTCTTGTGTTACAGCCACAAGACAATAACACACTTTTTTGGCTCATCTTGTGATCAGCGACATATCATTGAGATGCCAAACCCTAGTAACTGTTAACAAAAAGTATTTAATTAGAATACAATTGTATGTATGTAAGTCTGGAGGAATAGCCAAAAAGAACAACAAATATCTTCCAGACCCCCTTTTAACTAATGGCCCGTTTCCACTACAGCCCGCAGCCCGGTTTAAGAGGGCTGTGACGTCAGCGGCCCGTCTTTGGTTGCGTTTCCACTTGGCCTAGTACCGGCCGGCGGGTCCTAATTCACAGTTTTTCTGGCCTCATAAAATCGTGGGGCCAGGGCCAGAGACAACGAGGCTGAGTCGGGCTGAGTATGCTAAACTAGAGAGAGCGTCGCTGGCAAGGGGGCAACAACTACAACAAGATGGACATATTTGACCGTGATTTAATTGTAATACACGTTTCAAAATGATGCCGAAGTAACAACATACTGATACCGGTTAGTAAAAACCATGAATTAATGCTTTGTCAAGTCTGCAGACAGACGGCAGGGGAAAAACCTTTTAAAATGCTTGTTTTCTAAATGGAGATTGGCTAAGCTAACGCAGTATATGCCCCGACCGTCCACACTCACAACAACGGCCTATACAGACATAAATAAAGCAGCGACTGTATTCACCATGACACAGGCAGTCTGTGGTTTGTACTTGTTTAACTTTTGTCTAGTTTCTGAACATATATGAGGAGCTGTGAGCTCTGAGTGCTAACAGCTAACGGCTGTGTTGTTTTTCTGGGGTCCTCTGAAGATCACGTCACGGCTCCGCCTACACTGCGTTACTATAGATACTGCCCCAGTTCCTAAACTGTAATGGAAATGCGCCATAAAGTGAGCCAGTCCTAACTGGGTGATTTTGTTGAGTGGACTGGAAGAAATCATCTGCTTTTGAATGTGGCCAAGACCAGAGAGATGGTCATTGATTTCAGGAGGAAGAGGACATCTCCTCCTCTGCCCCTGTGCATTCTGGGAGAGGATGTGGCAGTTGTGGAGGTCTACAAGTACCTGGGAGTGCACTTAGACAATGGGCTGAACTGGAGGATCAACACTGACGCTGTGTACAAGAAGGGGATGAGCAGACTCTATTTTCTGAGGAAGCTGAGATCCTTCAACGTATGCAGTAAGATGCTGGAGATCTTCTATCAGTCTGTTGTGGCTAGTGCACTCTTCTTTGCTGCGGTCTGCTGGGGGGGCAGCATCAGAGCCGGTGACACCTGCAGGATCAATAAACTGATCAGGAAAGCTGGGTCAGTCATCGGCATCAAGCTGGAACCCTTTGAAGCTGTGGTGGAGAGGAGGACACTGAACAGGCTGTTGTCCATCATGGATAACCCCACCCATCCTCTCCACCTACAGCTGGACAGTCAACGGAGCTCCTTCTCCAACAGACTGCTGCAGCTCCCCTGCCACAAGGACAGATACTGGAAAACATTCCTGCCCACTGCAATAACACTGTACAATAAATCACCTCTGGCTGGAAGAGAACTCTCTGCTCCATAGTTTCTCTAGAAATAAAACCACCTTGTACATTTTACTCACACATAATCTGTTTCATATTTAATACTCCATAATTCCATATATTTTGAATATATATATATTTGTATATTTGTATATATATATATATATATATATATATAATATCTGTATGTATATTTTCTATTTTGTATTTTGACATGTATATTTTATATTTTATTTTATATTTTATTTTATTTTATTTCTATTCTTGTATATTTTGTTTTTTGTTTTATTGTAAAATGCCTTTTATGCTGCTGTAACAAAAACAATTTCCCAATTTGGGATCAATAAAGTACGATCTATCTATCTATCTATCTAACGAGGCCCAGCCATACCGAGCGGGGCCGAGCGAGGCCGTGTAGTGGAAATGCGGCATAAAAGGCCAATGCATAAACTAAACTGAGAAACAAAGTCGCGAAAACTGAACTACCAAGGGTTCCATTTTGCAAATAAAAACAAAGAGCTAAACACCTGAAACCAGAGTTAACTTAGGACTGCTCAGTCAGGCAGATCTGAAACACTGGGGATAAGAGAAAGGAATACATAAAGAGGGAAGCTTGTAAACTTTAGTCTGTTACGAAAGCCAAAACAGTAATATGAGGTCAGGTGTACTGTACTTTTGTTCACTTACAAAGAGTTTTGGTGCTTTTTATGGCTGACAGATCTAATAAAGTGACAACAAAAACACAGCTCATTACAGGGTGCTGGGGTCGGCACACCAAGATTCTTTAGGTGACTATATGTATGTACAAACACCACACACTGATTCTGAAATGTTGTTTAATAAGATTTTGTATTGCCTAATAAAGCATCCCAAAACTCCTTTGTCTTTCATTCAAATTGTCACGTTCGTTAAGCATAAGCAACTGAAAAACCCTCTTGTTGTGATCGTTTCCCCCCCCCTTACTTTGGTGTTCCCGTTCAAATTTGACCAGTCGGTTTTAATTGCTCTTATATTAACATAAAAATATTAATCATCACCACATTTGATCAAAAACCCTTTCAAGTTGTAAAGAATGTCTCAGAATACTGGTTAAAATAAAAAGCTGCAGTGAATATACAAATAATGGACACTGACATTTTTTTCCAAAACTAACATGGTTGTCGAATAGGTTGTGCACTATCTGATGAATGAACATAATCTTGAGTTACCCATGTATTTCCTATGGAAGTCATTTTTGACCGGGAACACCATTGGTGTTACAAAGTTGACTAAACCTAAAATTCAATAAGAGTGGTCAGCAATTGTATATGTTCAAATGCCTACTGTGGAGGATATCATAAAGCCTTGAGGCAATCAAATGTAAAACACATATTTATGATTGATAAAAGTAAAAAATCAATCAGATTTGACCCGAACATGACAGGAGGGTTAAAGGATTACAGTTTACTCCAAGTGTAAGCAGAAAGTCAATTTCACTTTTCATTAAAAGCCTTTTATATATTTCAAGGACACCTTTTTTACATTCGCTCTTCCAAACGCAAAGTATCTGGTAGGTTAAGAAAAAAAAAGGGAATGATTCCCGTAAAATAAATCAATGAGAATAGAAAGGGAAAGGGGAAGAGAGGCTTAAGATGAGTACGAGCATGAATGAAGAGACTTGGCCGTACCAACCTGCCTGATGAATCAGTCCAAACCACCACTATCATCCCACAGATATCTCGCCAATCTCTCTTCCAAAGATACACACTCCTTCAGTGGAAATTCCCTCATCATGCCTTCTGCTATGGAAATAATTGTTACGTCCAACATTTCCATGGCAATCTTAGCAAACATCATCACCAGAGAGCCGAAGGGCCAAACTAGTGATGCTACCAAACTGCTGCACTGCACTCAGGCCTTGACTTCCTACACACTAAAAGTTATCTTTAGACAAGGGATTGGCCTGTTTCGCTATAGTAGTTATAGTTGAAGAGGAGGTGTTGAAGGTGCTCTGACTGAAACGGGTTGGAACTATTAAAGTCCAACAAATAAAATATCATTACAGACACATCTGGTCTGCTGTTAGCGCTGCCCAAGAACAGCATGTGAGAACCTGGGGAGCGATGTAACGTCCTGATTGATGTTAATCCCAGTAATCTGTCATACCACACCTTTTCCTTTATCTGAAACATAATGGCCGATCTACACAGTGCATGTGTGTGAGTGTTTCAAGGCCACAGGTCAAGTTATTTAGCACAGATCATTGGCATTTTCTATGAGATTAAGAGTATAATCGCAGTCACAAGGGAACCTGTTACAGTGCGTCTAGACTGGAAGGCCACAGGTTGCCCATTGTTACAGCTGACCAACAGAGTTTTTTTTAATTTAATTTAATTTTTTAAGACCAGTTTATCCGCTCATCAATCAATCAATGTTTATTTATATAGCCCAATATCATAAATGTTACATTTGTCTCAGTGGACTTCACAGTTTGTACAGAATATCAGCAGGACAATACGAGACCCTCTGTCCTTAGACCCTCACATCGTACAAGGAAAAACTTCCAGAGAAACCCCACAGTTTAAAGGGGAAAATGGGAGAAACCTCAGGGAGAGCAACAGAGGGGATCCCTCTCCCAGGACGGACAGACGTGCAATAGATGCCCTGTGTAAATCGAAGAGATAATACATTTACAACACAGGTAGTCCAAATGTTTGGAAATGCATGTGTCTATAATAAGAAGAAGATTCCACGAGGATGTCAACAATCCTGTGGGAGCCATCAGGGAAGTAGTATGATGAGAGTCAGGCAGGACCACAGTGACAGGTTCAGCCACGACTCGAAGTCCAGGACTCAGGATAGAGGATCCAGGACACAGGATCCAGGTCTCAGGACTCAGGATCCAGGACTTATGATCCAGGACTCCGGATCCAGGACTCTGGATGCAGGATCCAGGATCCAGGACACATGACTCAGGATCCAGGACACAGGACCGCAGCAACAGGATCAGCCACGACTCAGGATCCCGGCGTAGATAGACACCAAAAAGAAATTTGGGGGAAGCTGGGTTATTCGGAACATGAGAGTACACAGGTACAGACAGAGAGAAGGAAGAAGTAAGGTGTCCCCCGACAGTCTAAGCCTATAGCAGCAAAACTAATGTGTCTACGTACATGGACTCCCTTAGGATAGGTTGAGGGAATGGGGTAGCAAGTAAGAAGTAGAGAACAGAGGTGGAGAGGCATAACGTTTCTTCGTACATGCACTCCCTTAGGATAGGTTGAGGGAAAAGGGTAGCAAGTAAGAAGTAAGGAACAGAGGTGGAGAGGCACAACGTGTTTACGTACATGCACTCCCTTACGGCCCGTCCACCCATCGGCGTGCGTTAAAGCTTCAACGCTTCAGCCCATTCACTTTGAATGGGGTGACGTCACGCTTCGCTGAACTGCATTGTGGGAGCGAAGCGTAGCTTTGCTCGCGTTGCTCGCGTTGCTCGTGTTGCTCGCGTTGCTCGCGATGCTCGCTGCAAAAGTTGAGCAATGTTCAACTTTTGAAGCTTCGACGGAAGCGTCAGCCAATCGAATCATATGCCAGTACAAGCTCTAGCCAATCAAACCGCTGCTTGTGTGTCCGGGGCGGGAGATTCAGGTGATTGGTTGTTGGTCTAGCTTCAGACATGCCCGCCGGCAAGCGACAACGCACGCCGCTGTGTGGACGGGCCGTTAGGATAGGGTGAGGGAAAAGAGTAGGAACTAAGATGTATGCGCCACATCTATACCATGAGCGCATTGCTCCTAAAAAGTTGTTCTGGCACAGACACCAATCAACAGTAGTAGAGAGCTGAGATACACATTCATTCATCTCTTTAAACATGGCCAGTACAGTTTAGGATGACTCAAATCCACAACTGCATCTGTGTTGTCTGAGGAGTAGTCTTGTGTAAGGAAAGACATGACCGTTCATGTTCTATGTTCACACCAAGGAAGCATTTAGAGAATTGGAAGACGATCTAACTAGAAGGAAAGTTCCTCACAGGGCAGAAACTCACGAGAGTTCCTACACTCCTCCATTTTTGGGCCCAAAGAAAATGCACATTAGATGCATTCTCTGTATGAGCCATCCAACATAAATGTCTGAATAGCATGTGAAGTCTGTGCCTTCTGAAACGGCCGTATGTGTGTTTTATGACTTATGGTTGGGAAATTGGGATTTTAATGGGGAATGGGTACCTTTTATTGCAAATCTTGCAATCTTGAAATATAAGCAGTGTCAAATGCCGCTGCCAATGATCTCAAACCCAGTCCCATCAGTATCTTTGATATATTGATGTTGAAAAAATATGCCTTTAACAACTTTCTCAGACTTGCACACATGGATTTATGACCAATTGGCGCGTTCACACCGGAGTACTTTTCCCACAATAGTTAATCAGAACTACGATATATTTGCGTTCACACCAAAAAGCCCCAGGAACTAAATTAGTTCATCAGAACCATTTTTACCCTCTTTTCAGTTTCAGTAACTTTCGTGGGAGAAAAAGGTTCATATGTCTGATTGGCTGGGCGGAATGCAAACCACGCCCCGTAAATCTCTGAAAAAGTTTTGGGAGCCGCCATTGTATTTGCTCGCATTAAAAACCAACGAAGAGATTACTTTTGTGAAAGCAGTTATTATGGCAACACTAAATAAATCATCGGAGCGGTGGAGTGATGAGGACATGATCCAGAAGCTTCTACTGAAGGCAGTTTCCGTTGTTCAGCAAAGTTAGCCGACCTGGGAACCGTCCACAGCGCAAAGTCATGCTGGGACGACGACGAAGGCAATGCAAGGCAAGTTTATTTATATAGCACTTTTCTGTACGCGACAATTCAAAGTGCTTTACAAAACAAATTAAAAGACTTTTTATGAATAAATACAGTAAAAACACATTATATAATGGCATTTTACAACAGGCGTTACAAAGCAAAGATAATTAAATAATTAAAATAAACACCACAGGTATACAATACATGTTTAAAAGGCATACTGTAGTTCAAATATGAGCAGCTCAATTAAAAGCAGAGGCAAAGAGATATGTTTTTAGTCTCGATTTAAAAATGGTAAGCGTTTCTGCGGACGTGCATGATTTGGGTAGTTTGTTCCAGAGTGTCGGGGCATAATAGCTAAATGCTGCCTCTCCATGTTTTGTTGTTACTCTCGGAGCCGATAGCAGACCCGTCCGAGAAGACCTGAGGCACCTTGATGGCTCGTAATTGTGTAGGAGTTCATCGATATACTTTGGTCCTAAACCATGTAATGATTTAAAAACTAGCAATAGTACTTTAAAATCAATTATTTGGCCGACTGGAAGCCAATGTGAAGATTTCAGAACCGGACTGATGTGATCCACTCTTTTAGTGTTAGTGAGGACACGTGCAGCAGCGTTCTGAATCAGCTGCAGCTTTCTGATGGATTTTTTTGTCAGCCCTGTGAATACACTATTGCAGTAGTCGAATCTACTGAAAATAAAAGCATGGACAAGCTTTTCTAAGTCCTGTTGTGACATTAGTTTTTTAATCCTCGATATATTCTTCAGGTGATAGTATGCAGACCTAATGACTGTTGTAATGTGGCTGTTGAAATTCAGGTCTGAGTCCATCACTACACCTAGATTTCTGGCTTTATTAGTGGTTTTGTAGTCTGCCGACTGAAGCTCTGCGATTACTTTTAATCGGTCCTTCTTTGCTCCAAAAACAATGATCTCAGTTTTTTGTTTGTTCAGTTGGAGAAAGTTCTGAGTCATCCAGTCAGTGATGTGCTCAATGCACTTGCTCAGTGTTCTAATCGGAGAATAGTCTCCTGGTGTGATTTTAAAATAAATCTGGGTGTCGTCTGCATAGATGTGATAGCTTAGATCGCTCTTTTTAATAATTTCAGCCAGAGGTAGCATATAAATATTAAAAAGCAAAGGTCCTAAGATGGAGCCTTGAGGAACCCCGCATGACATATTTGTCAAAGTTGATGTGTAGTTGCCTATTGAGACAACGTTTTTTCTGTCCTTTAAGTAGGCACTAAACCAATTTAGAGCTGTTCCTGAAACTCCCACCCAGTTTTCTAGACGGTCTAGCAATATGTTGTGGTCAACAGTGTCAAATGCAGCGCTGAGATCTAATAATACTAAAACTGATATTCTGCCACTGTCTGTGTTTAAATGAATGTCATTTAAGACCTTTACAAGTGCAGTTTCAGTGCTGTGGTTAGGTCGAAAGCCCGACTGAAACACATAAAAACCGTCATTTAAAAACATGTTGAAAGACAACTTTTTCAATCAATTTGCTTAAAAAAGGAAGGTTTGATATTGGCCTGTAATTATTCATTACGGTTGTGTCTAAGTTATGCTTTTTTAGGAGCGGTTTAATTACTGCAGTTTTCAGGGCCTGCGGAAATACACCTGTTTGAAGAGACTTGTTTACTATGTGTAGTATATCTGAGGCCATGCAGTGAAAAACAGTTTTGAAAAATCCTGTCGGAATAACCGAGGCTACAGGAGGAGGATTTCAGATGTTGAATAATGTCTTCCAGGTCATTAGCATTTATCAGACGGAATTGTGTCATGATGTCTGGATTGACTTTAGGTGGACATAGGGACAGTACATTTGCTGTACCTGATGCAGAGGCACTGACTGCTTGTCTAATTTTCATGATTTTGTCAGTGAAGAAGGAGGCAAAATCATTGCAGGCCCTGGTGGATAGAAATTCTGAAGCTACTGACACTGGGGGGTTTGTTAGTCTGTCGACGGTAGCAAACAAGGCACGTGAGTTGTTTTTATTTTTTTAGTCTCTCTTTATATATTTCGAAGTAAACTTGGAGATTTGTTTTTCTCCACCTGCGTTCAGCTTTTCTGCACTCAGTTTTTGCTGTTCTCACAGTCATGGCTTTTCTCCATGGAGATTTTTTATTGCTAGATACTTCCTTTGTTTTAATGGGAGCAATGGTATCCATGACATTTGTTATTTTGGAATTAAAATGATCAACTAGCTCATTTACTGAGAAGTTAGCAGGGGCAATTGAGGGAGTAAAAATCTGAGCAAACATTTCCTCTGCATTTTCAGTTAAGTGACGTCTAGTGGTTACCTCTTTCTTAACAATTGTATGGACGGTAATAGAGCTCTCAAAGAAAGCACAGGAATGATCGGAGAGCGCTACATCAGTCACCACAAGCTTGTTAAAATAAAGGTAAAATAAACGACATGCACTGCACTGTTTTAATCTGCACAATACTGGTCTCAGATGTACTTTTATTTGCTCAGTAGATCGAGGTAGCCATGCTGGCTAACACTGTTAGCAGGCTGACTCCAAGCAGGCTAACAACATCTAGCTAGCTAGCTATTCTCAGCCGCTATGAAAACGTTTTGACTTGTGAATAAGTGTGCAATGTTCTGTCATTTGCTTCACTAACTCATGGCACTAATCGTGTGTTTCAGGCGAGGTGTTTCTCTCTTGATTGGAAACTAGTGAGCTTTCCCCTCCGGGATAAAACGATATAACGTTAGCAATTAGCAGGCTAGCTGGACATAATGCTACCTCTGTGGCTACACTGAATGAATAGAGAGGTAAAACAATAACTTACATTGTAGTTGCTATAATTTCATGTGTCATTTGCAACATTCATTCTACATGTTAATGGTAAAAGCTTATGGTGTTCGGATCAGGGGAGCGCAGGTTCAAACCCCACTGCAGTCAGCATGTCGTTGTGTATTTTTAGTATTTTGTATTATTGTGATTATATATATATGCCACTGTTATTAATACTGACACTTCACTTTGCACTAAGGTGTGTCTGCTGCTGAGCCTACCTATTATTGTTATTATATATATATATATATATATATATATATATATAATAACAATATAGCATCCTATACATCACATGTAAGTGATTATTCTGATACCATCATGTTTCATCGGTTATAAACTGGCGAAGCTTTATTTATTGTGTCCCACCCCAAATATGTGGCTTTGAAAAAGATAATTTGATTGTATTTCAAAATGGCGTCCATCAACACAAGCACTATTTATAGAAAGAGAAATGGTTAAGTTTGTAATTACCAGTGTTGTGAGTTCAATATTTTACGGATGCAGTTGCTCTCAGGAGGATATATAATAAAGGTGTGTTAACTGCTGAGCCTATTTACTGTGCATACGACACACCTGGCACAGTTTATTAATTTCACACTGGTTACGCAATCCATGTCGTCGTCCAATCCTTTTGTCAATCCTTCTTAACCGCCGTCGCCTCCGAATCAGCATTGCTATTGCATTTGACTGGTCGACGATCTGTATTTGTGTTTGCTTAAATAACTCAGACGAAGCTCATGTCTGAGGTCGGAAGGTAAACAGACGCCTCATATACAGCAGGTGGGCGTGGCAGTATACGTGGGAGCTTTTTCTTCTTCTTCTTCTCTCAGTTTTTTGGCGGATTGCAACTTTAAGGTGCATACCGCCACCTACTGTACTCGCCGTGAAGTTGTTTGCGGCCTGCCAGTAAACCCAAAGCAGAAGAAGAAGAAGTGACGTCAGCGGCTTCATTTGCCTAATCCACCCCCAGGAACTCATTTCGGTGTGAACGCGATCTGCTTTAGTTCATCAGAACTAAAAGAGTTCTCATGAACTGAGTTCTCATGAACTATTGTGGGAAAAGTACTTGGTGTGAACGCGCCTCTTGTTTCTATCTATACTCTCTTTACAACCATATACCTTGAATGCTAGATATGTGTTCACCACAATGAACTTAAAAAACACATAAAGACATGCATTTATTTCAAATGTCAAGAAAAACTTTGCCTGGGTGATGTTAACCACGGTCACCTTGTTAGTTCCACTGGTGGGTTCGAGGGCTTGGCTACAGCTGGACTTTGGAGCTACAGTACATCTCCCGTCAGCAGCCAAGATTATAACGACTATATGTCCTGCCTGTTACCGCAACAGCATTTGTGCTACAAATGGCAGTGAGCAAGCTCGATTTGTTCACTGACAAACAACGCAGTAATATCGCTGACACCTCAAGGTTGAGCAAGTGCTGACACATGCAATAATGAGGATAAACAGATATAGAGCTCTATACACATTCATACATGAAAGCACACACATGCACTCAGAAACACAAGGCCGCTGCATTCCACTAGCATGAAAGTGCTTTCATGTTTACAACAGAACAAACAGAGGAGGGCTTTACCTCCTGTGTTTATCTAAAATATGCTCGTTTCCCTGACTACTAGCAGTATGAAACAGTTAATTGGCTCTGACGGATTACAGTTTGACAAGCAGCGAGCGTTGAAGAAAAGCTGAGACATATTAGTGGTAATTTGTAACGATCATTCATATTCAGGGTGATTGCTTGATTACAAAGGTCATGTCACGAATGGACTAGATTGATGGTTATTACAACAAATACATTTGTCCTGTTAAATGATAACTGTGATTAATTACAATTAGGGTTTTATTTGAACACCTATCAATATTTAGACATAAACAATGGAAAAAACAACCACCTAATGTGTATATCTGTATCTAATCCCCCCGACTCTGATGTACCCCTTAGCTCTACTACAGCGTTTTGAGGTCTTTAAGCTATTGTTTTGGTTTTACTCTTACAACCTGTTTCCAGATGCAAAAGACAGATTTTGCCTGATAAACTCACTGTTCAGTTAGACCTTCTCAGCTCCAGATTTGAGACCAACAAAGTAATTAGTTTGCTTGAAGTTGGTGGAGACCAAAACAAAGCTCAAACGAGAGAGAAAATTGAAGGTTAGGTTAAAATGAATTCTAATGTTCTCCCATGTTTGCCGTATATAAATATGTAAACGTTTTACTCGCAAAATGCAGGTTTAAATGCTTACATTTCCTTCATTTGTAAGAGTTACTATAGGGGCAATTGAGCGTGACTTCTGCCAAGTTAAAATAATATTGTGTGTATCATCCGTGATTTGGATCTGCTTACATTTACTGGTTCTTCCTTGGCCCATGCTACACTCTTTCTTAATGGAGACCAGGCTAGTAATTATTCAATAATACTGCTGATAAACAATCACAACAACCAACAAATCAACCTGAAACATAACTTCCTTGGTCGGAGGTAATAATGAAAACATGTATTGGCCCAATGAATTGCTGAAAATACAACATCCTCCATAAAAAGAAGTCAGACATGCCAAGAAGCATGAGCAGATGTTAGCGAATCTTCATCAGAAGAGAAAATGAAAGCAAAAGATATCCGTCGTAAACAAGCATCTCATCATGTAAGAATGATACAGTGAGTGTGTGGAAACATGTTTAGAAACATCTTCTGATCAGCCATGAAGATGAAAAAGAGAATGAATCGTGTTTTCTCTTCCCTCATCAGTTGCATTGTTTGCCCTTGAGCAAGGCAGGAAGCTCTGCGTCAAACAGTCTTCTGGCAGCTCCCAGGCCTGGAACTGATTAAATGTGAAGCAGAAAGGAGAAAGTGTTCTCAATTGCCTCTCCTTGATGACTGTAATCTACAATACGTGTATTTTCATGGGTTTGTAAGACAGTCATACATTCCTTTTAACCTAAGTGTCTCGTTGTATTGTCATAAACCAAATCAAGGTAATGTAATAAGTCCAAACTGGCAGCAGGCTCTGGGAAAGTACGGTCCTCTGCTCTGTATCGGTTTGTAGTCAGTGGATGTGGTTGGAGGATGGGGATAGTGGGTAGAGTATGTATGTGTTTCTGTGTGTTTCTGTGTGTGTGTGTGTGTGTGTGTGTGTGTGTGTGTGTGTGTGTGTGTGTGTGTGTGTGTGTGTGTGTGTGTGTGTGTGTGTGTGTGTGTGTGTGTGTGTGTGTGTGTGTGTGTGTGTGTGTGTGTGTACAGTTCTTGTGAGTAGGGTAGAGGGTCTAGCCAGCTCTGGCCTCGCTCCATTTGCGATCTAACCCCAGCTGAAATAAAGAACACATTGGAGATGTTTTGAAGCTCCCTCATTGCTGGTTAAAAACCTATATTTCCCCCACGACTTCTTGCTGCCTCTCTTCAGCCCTCCGCCCATCCCTCATCCTACCCTTTGTGCTTGGAACTGTTCGCCCGGAACAGGCAACACAAATCGACCTCAACATTTCCATTCGGAAAAGAAAGGACAACCAAAATAAACGGAAAAAGAGAAGAAAGACGTGAAACAACGTTTGCGTGCACTGCAGTGATGGGAGGGCAAATTCAGTGCCAACTGTGTTATGGTTGGCAAACCTTGAAGTGCCTGATCTGCAGATGAGGGAGGGGAGGGGAATAAAAACACAGAACCGGAGCGACAGGCTGCCATACAGTGTGGTTGCCGGCCGTTGTATGTTTGAACCATGGGAGAAATGTCATGTGGTTGCGATTTTCATATTAAAGTAATGGGGGTCTATCAGTGTCTGAGATGTACAGATGGGAGGCCCACGCACCAGCTGCTGCATTTGTGTGTTTGGGAGTGTATGTACATTTACAGTGTCATTGAAGTTAGCATGTGTTGGGAGATAGACTGCAATTCACCTCGTAATAGCACCTAATAATGCCACTTCAGAAATGCCACAATAAATGGTTTGTTGGATGGAGTGCGAAGAGGAAAATAAAGTCCTTGAGTACCATTCTCGATTTCAGTATTACGGAAAGCACTTTGAACATTTCATTGCATATTAGGCTTAGGCTGATGTATGAGCAGATGTGCAGAGCTTATGAGGCCAATCGTTTTTTATTAAAATGTATATATGGTCCATTTTCCACTGCTTGGTTTAACTTGGCATCATTTTCAACTGATCGCTGAAAAATTGCAAGGATATCTTTAACATGACACTGCATCGTTCCATTTGCAACCAAACAGAAGAACATAATGCACTTTGTCAATTATACAAACGTAGTTCATATGTCCCACTAGATGCTCGTGACTTTTCCCTTAAGTAAAACTAGCGTCACGGTAGCAGTTCAATGTGAGTTGTCGGATCTGGCTCAGAGGCTTTATTAAATTGTCTTTGTTTAGTTTTGGCCTTTCTTTATTTAGCTGTTTTTCAGAATGCTTTTCAAATTCACATCATTGTCTTGCTTGATGCCTTATATTGTAACAAAGGCCTCAAGGACAAGTCTTCTTCATATAAAACTTTCAATGCCATGTTCAGGCTCCACGTTATTCTCCCACCACTGGGGTTTAAATCTGGCCTCATGTGTGTGTGCGTTTATGTTAAATAAGTGGTTTAATACTGGTTACTTCAAAAATTGTCCTGTAATTTAATGGATCCGACTTGCTTCTTTTCATTTCTGAGCATCATAGTGTGTGAGTTGTTGTGATTGTACACTGGTAACTTGGAGGAAACCAGTGTACAACTGTTCTGACCACGTTTGCATGCGTGCGCCGTGACTAAAGATTTGTTGGAGTCAATTACATGTTACTTGTTAGACGCTTTTATCCAAAGCGACTTACATACTCAATACTGTGGGCGATCCCCACAGGAGCAATTTGGGGTGAAGTGTCTTGCCCAGGGACACAACGACATGCTGACTGCAGTGGGACTCGAACTTGCTATCCTCTGATTCGAAGACCAGCTCACTAACCCACTGCGCCACACGCCTCCCTTCCCATAAGTCTCAGTCCCTTTCCAAAGACGGGAAAACAACTTTTATGTCCCCAGTGTTATTCTCATCACTTAGAATGAGTCAACCACATTTTGAAAAGTTTATATTTTATGTTGATGCAAACAAGAGCTAAAACAAGAGATCAAGTCAAATGCTGACATGTATTAAAGTGAAATGTTGAAACTCAGACATGCTTTTAGCTCTACCTCAGTTAAAAAGGCACGCTAAACTCCCAGGCATGCACATTCAAATCTTGGATTAGGATCTGTGGACTGTTTAATGTGACTAAAAAGAAAAAAGGAGCTTTGTTGATTAAACAAGTTTAATTTTACACCCCAGGCACACTGTTGTATCATTAAACAAAGGAATCTTTGCATGTGTGTAGTGCTTGACTGCTGGAACACTAGTATTTGCTTTTGACTTGTGCCAAAAAAAGAAATTGGGTTTAATACAACTATCAGCTCCTTAAATGTACCAGCAACACAAACAGTGTTACACTGATACATGTAGAGAAAGGAGTGAGAACAAAGGAACAGCATTCATGTTTACGTGCTATACATCAGATTCCTTCTCATTTCTCCAAACCCAGATATGTGCAAGGTTCCACACAGCCTTCATAAAGAGTGTGGTTTTGGTTGCCTGTGCCCAGATGGGGTTTTTGCTTCTTGGCCATCCATGTGAGGAGGGTCCAGGGTCTGCGTCGAACAGCAGGATTAGTGGTAATAGAGCTCTGCCAGAAAGATGGACGGATGGGATCGAAAGCCTGTAACTTGAAAAAAAAAGAACCTTCCCTGAACTTGAACAAAAACAGATGTCACTTCAGATAAATGACGATGCATTTTTTATTTGCTCTTGGGGGGTTTGAATAGCTTTCATGGGACCTGGGGTCACGCAGCTCGCTGTACCTTTAAGGGCCATGTCAAACTTCATTTCTAGTAAAAACATGAAATTCCCCGTGGTTGCAGTTACGGGGGTTTACACAACAGACGGAGAAAGAAGAAGAAGGCGGGATTGGATGGTGGGGTGGGATGAGGAGGGGACGTTTGTACTTGCCTGATGGATTGGAGCCAAGGGAAGATTTGGTAGAAACTCTAAGATATCTGTGGTTGGAGGAAGGACAAGAGGTCTGGATGCTTTTTAAACAGAGACAGAGAGAGAGATGGGCTTTTTTGACCTACATCCAAATCTTAGACTTCGAACTGTGGTCGGAAAAGTAAACCAGAGTTGTCTCCGACATCCAAGTCACTCCTTTATTTCCTTTATGTTGGTGTTTCATGCAATCGACACTAATCCCGTTTGGTCTTGCTTGTCTTAAGCAAATCTTTTTGTTTGTTTTGTTCTGGGACAAAGTTTGACTTTTCACTCCAGTGGAGGCTTCTCCCACTCCCTCTGTGGTGGCTTTGAAGAGAGGGATCTGTGTGCTGGAGAGTCACTTGATCACTTGATTCACTGCACATGTCATTATCTGTATTTGGGTATGTGGGTCTTTCGGTGATCGACAGTTGTGTCGTCTGAAGTCATAACTTACAAGATTCAAGTACAACCGAGCTTGACTGTGGTTAAAGGACATTTCTTGAGTCTCATGTTGATATTGCTGTACGTATGTTTTGAATGTACTGGTTTTATTATAGCTTATGATATTATTGCTTTTGAATGGCATGTTCACAGGCACAAACTAAAGGTAGAAAAATTGACACTTTCAAGAACATTTGGAGTTTATCTCTAGGAGCTTACACGCACACGGTTCGACTTTGAGCTCACTCTCCACTCCCTGTCCTTTGTCCACAAACGTCTCCTCTGTGCAACCTGACCACAGGGACAATCATCATTCCTCAGCTATTAGCACCAAATCTTTGGCAAGGCCTGAATGTGAGGAGATGTTGTGTTGTCAGCTGGAAGGCTCTGGTTTCTCCTCAGATGAGTGGAGAAAGGGGTCAGTGACGCCTGTCAACGACCCCCAACGGCCCCTGGTTTCCTGTCCAGGGACCACTCAATGGCCTCCATTACGTGTCATTGAAGAACCAAAATGGCCTCTGCTCTAGATATCCACTCAGAGGCCTTTATCGTGATAGTTGCTTGGCTGAAACTCAAGAGTTCTCATAATGGATTCCCATTGGATGCAAAAGCAAGCAGTTGAAGATATAGCTTAGATATCCATGCACTGATATAGGTAATTTACTATGAAAGGCAATAAGGTTCTTTGTCCAATTTTGGAGATTGGACATCCTTTCAAGGGTCTAATTTTTCTGTGCAGATCTCAGTGATAGGAGACTGTAACTTAAGAAGGAACTGGAAGGCTTGGCAGCAGGGTGGAGGACACAAGAACATTTGGGATGTAACTGTTGAGCTTGTTGGATTGCTAAAAAAAACTGCATTGGATTTCAAATAAGCCAGTGAAAGTCCAAGAAAGCAGCAAAACAAGCAAGAGCAGAATGTAAAACCACTTTTGTTTCTTCTCTATTGAACATAAAGTAAAGCACTTAAAGCACTTTTTCACTTTGTTCAGTGTTCAAGATCTTTGAGTTTATGTTCTGCATAGCACTGCTAAATGCTGTAAATGTCAGAGAAATGTTCCTTTTCCTGACTCTGTGGGAATTCAAAGGCACTTGAAAATGTTGTTTCATTGCTGGAAAGCTTAAAACCCACTTAGACATGGATAGAGTTAAACCTGTGGTGTGACTTTCTTTTGCCTGTGAAAATGGTCCAAGAAGGCTGTTCTGTGAACCAGAAGTAAAAACTTTCCATAGGTAATGTCTCGCTGTCTCCTTGCTCAAGTTGCTCGATTTGTAGAGCTGTTTTCTTGAGCCTCCTGGTCCCGACTCAGTGGGTCAATATTTGCCTTTAACTTTTGACCTGAATGTTTACCCACCTTTTTACTCAATTAGTGCCATCAATGCTGTCTAGCACAGAGGCCATTTAAACCCCACAATCCAAAAACCCTGTGTACGAAATCCAGACACAGCAAAGATTGAGAGGGCTGTGTTGAAAGACAAATGACATTCTGTGAATTATTTAAAGGCTAATCCTTAATATAAAACATGTGTTAGTACTACACACTATTGGAGCTGAACCACACAAAAACGGTCATTAGTGTTGAGGTCATCATAAAGTAAGGACACATTAATTGTAATGACTCTGCTTGATGCACCATTTTAAATTAAAGGACAGAAAAGAGTTACAACTAAATAAGTAATTAGAACTTAATGAATAGTAACTGAGAGTTAGCAGGCCAGAGTCATGGAGATATTGGTACAAAGATATCTCGGATTAAATAATTACTTACTGTTGAAGTCTGTTCCAACAAGCATCATCTACTATCTATCTGCAAATTCGAGATTCATTCAATCATTCAAGTTTTCTCCAAGACATATAAATGACTCAGCAATAGGAAAGGTCAAGTGGAAAGGCAGTTTCGTCAGCTGGAGAAGCAATCATGAGTTTGTTGGTTTGGATACTGAGTGATAAAGATGTTTTCTTTAATTGCTAGGCTAACTAGCTAAGTTCTTAAAAAATATTAACAGAAAGATGGGTTCCGAAACGGTTACATTGGTTACACCATCAAATAGGAATTTGCTTGAATGAAGGGACACAAAATGGTAATTGGTTTTGATTATCGGGACATATTTAGTCCTAGGGTTAGGGTTAGAGTTAGCCTTAGCGGGATTTTTTTCACAAAACTGTGTCCCAGGGCTTCTTAAAATGTAATAAACTATGAATGTGTCATACTCACTTAACGGGAGAAACTAAGCTAACTGACGATATGAACCATTTTTACCGAAACAAAACACAAATCTCACAAGAAACGTCTAAATGAGCCCTGAGCGAAAAAATGCTAAAGCTCTTAGCACAGAACTCTAGGTATAAATCGATCAATATACTTATCAGATCTGCACAAACAAGCTTTGCTAGCAAGCTGAGATTCCACAGATTCTATAAATATAAGTATCATCACTGAGCGATCAGAACTCGCGACAGGGGAAGCAAAACCAGACAACACACGACGTATAGCTTTAGGTAGCAAAACACTGTGATATGCTCACCTTTTGCTGTTATTCTGATCAAAAGTTGTGTTCAATGGCATTAAAACGAGAAAAACGCGGCTGAAGGTTAATCCATAGGTTAATCCAATGTGTCTGTCACTTTGAAAAAAAGTATCGATAATCCATGATTCAATTTTTATGTCAAAAACTGAGTTTTCATATTAGCTGCTAATGATAGCTTCCAGAGTGTATGACAGCTTCCTGTTTTGGGTATTCTGGCTACGAGTCACTCTCACTCCTTATTTGGTAACGTGTGTGTGTATGTGGAACTTCCCCTCGATTCCATTGGCCCTAACGGTTAAAAAGAGATGTCAATCATCAAAATCGAGTGTTTTTCTTCTAAATCTCTCTAAAAAGGTCAAATGTCACTTGTTTTGCATCAATCTTGATACAGGGTACTTATTATATGTTATAGTTTGGATTCCTAAAGCTTTTAGTCTACTATCCCATCATTCAAGGGTAGTTTTCATTATAAGTAATGTATTTATTTTGGACGGACACAATAATTTACATTTTTTTACTATGTTCAATCTGAATTTACTTTAAAATAAAAAAGATCTATATTGATTCTGACTCTTCTACATCCAGCTCACAGGTTTATCATTACTTTGAGAAAAAATTATTAATTTACCCCTTTTTAGAAGTGAAGTTATGGTCATTTGTTCTGGAAATGTCATTTTCGAGCCTGAGACCTGGAAAACAGGCTCGGGGCTTAACAGGTTAAGTGAATATTCAACAGTGCAGACAAAGAGGCTGCAACAAGAGGCAACTAATTAAAATAGTTGGTTTGACCGCTAATGGTAAAAAATAATGCGTCGTTATGCTAAGTTGGCTTTGGTCCAATACAATGTGGGGCTACTTGCAAAAGTGTATATGCATTGTAGATATTGGATAGCATCAAGCTTTTAGGAAAAATGTGTTTATCCACAGCCAAATGGTTTCAATTATCAAAATGATGCGATACAGACACACACCCCTTATTAACAAAACTACACAACCACAGCATGAACAGCTAGCGCTGAACTATTATTACTGCTGTTACAATTACTGCCACCACCACATATATCACATGCTCATGCGTACAGTCTGCTGTTAATAATGCAGACTGCTGTGACCTGCTTTAAATACATCCCCAGACTAATAAGATCATTACTGCTCTGCAGTGGGTCAGAAATTCTGAAAGACAAACAAAACATACACACTGTTATGCTATGTGTACTTGTGTAGCACATACGAAAAACCCACACTTGTAAACTTTCTACATGCTTTAGCACAAACAATAATTTGTTGGTGCATGCCTCACGTGCAGACATGGATGCAAGCAAACAAAGGAGGGCACACACACACACAGTCATATCTCCTGCAACCCATCCAACTGTACATCCATTCATACCTGGCTTTGCAGGCACCCATAGCGTAGCCAAAACTGTTTGTGTAAAATTAGAAGGGGAAACCACATCCTCTCTGATTGAATCTGGAGACTTGCTGGGTCTCTGGGTGGCTGTGCAAACAATTGGAGCTGGACCATTACAGCCTGGCTCCTATGTGGCGTCACAACACACACACAGAAACAAGAATACAGGAAAACGTGGGTGCATTTGCCTTAACACAGACTTCTAACTTTGGGTTTTAGAGATTTGAAATCCTTCAACATTATTCATATAATCTAGAGCTTATCAGGAACGCACATTTTTACATTTGTACATCTTTAATGGATTTCTTGGCAAATGGACAATGCAATGAGGTTGCCATAACGTTTCAACAATGATCAGAAGTTTTTTTTCTTTACAAATATGAGATCAACACTTTCTCTGCCACAACTTGCATGTTTTACTAGGGATTATTAATAAATGCAGGAACTTTTGCAACCAAACTTGTAACAGACTATAATCTCCAGGTTTATTAAAACAGGACACAACATGACTTGGCAGCCAGGAGGCCATGACACACCGCCATATCACTATTTGTTATTCCTCACAGTGTTCCAGTTCCTTGGCCAAGTCTGTCTGTTTCATTGGTCTGATAGCTCGGATTTCTGCACTGTCTCATTTAGCCGGTTTACATAAATGACTGATGAGTGCCGCCTTCCTGCCTTGTGTTCCCATCCATCCCCTTTGTTTTACTTCTTTCTTTTTACCAAATCAGGCCTACAGCGATCTGCTGCCTCACCACATCCATTTCTCCTCATGTATAGTTATTCTGTCTCCTATAATTAAACTTGAGTCTACAGGTCATATAAGAACAAGTCTACAGTTTGGCAAGAGGAGAACTACATCTTATTGGGCAAATAAAACGTGCAAGCAGACGAAAAAATAAGTGAAAACCTCCAATGAAGTATAACAAACTGGCAGGCAAAATAAAATCACAAACTAAAGAATTAGACCAACAATTGACACACAAAAAACGTTTATTTTCAAGAGATAAATATTTGCAGATGCTTTAACCTTGGATGCCCAGAGGAATTGGGGGGCCTCACTCAAAGAAGTCCAAAAATAATTATAACTGCTATTTCTTTGCATGGTTTTGACAATAAACCAATGGTGGTTTTGTATAGAGGAAGGCTGTTGGAAATGTTTTGTTGAAAGCAATTCAAAACAGCCATAAAATGACGGCCTTTCAAAATTCATAGAAATGTGGATAGCCTGACTAATGTTCATCTCCGCTGTCTCAGACACCATTCCTCTCATTTTGGTCTCTGTCTAACTTACCCCATGATACCTGATCCCTTAAGGCTCTTTTATCTTTCATTATTTACAAGGGATTATTTATCCATTTATAGTTATTTCCTACGAAAAGCCTGACGTCTGCATTTAGATTCATCAAGATTCAGCAGCACCGACAGAGCCTAAAGCTTCCAATACCCCTGGCTTGGGAACCTGGACTTCCTTCCATCAGAATATTCCTTTGGCAAGCTTTGTATCCAAGCCGCAAAAAAAACGTATTATAAGGTATGTTGACTATTTTGTCAAGGCCAGACATCTCCACATGCAGACAGACTGTTATGAAGAGTACCAATATCAATATCTTCTCACACATAAATCCAGGAAAGTGTGGCGCCAGTCTGGTGCAGGCTTCATTTACACTCATATATATTGCTACACCTACATAGAAGACCTGATACCAGTGTTAGACCAGCAGCATCTCATACTGTATATGAGGGTTGCAGACTTATGGAAAAGCGAATGGAATAAGGATACAAAAAAGTTTACTGTATTTCTTCACAAAATAGAAAAAAGACACAATCAAGTTGTAAAAATTGGGATTATCAGCAAGGTTTCAAGTTTTAAACGTATACTACCATGCACACATTAAAGCATTTCACAACATAAAACAAAAACAATGTATGTAAGGATATTGTTGCTTATGGAATCTTACACTTTATCCACAGAAAACCTGACAGACAGAGGAAGCCATGACCTTTGACCTGGAAGCTGCTCAGTAATGGCTCTGGATGTGGCTGTGGGAAAGTGGAGTCGGTGATAAAAACGAGGGAGATGAGTCAGATGAGTCAGAGCGATGTGTCGGAGTGGCAGCGTATCTTGTTTGGACAGCAGTTTCCTCAGTTGTAGAAAAAGTGACGGGCAGGTTAACTGCTGCTGCCCTCAGCCATCAGCAGAGAGAGGACGTTGGTCCCTTCACAGGATTCTTTTTGATGCCTCTTTGTAAGGTCTGATTTATTGCACAGTGGGTATCACTATCAGAGTTTCTCTTAGCGTCTTCAACGACAGTAATTGTCCTAAGACTTATTTCGGCCCAGATTTATTTGATAGAGAAAAGGAGATTGATGGTAAAGATTTTACCAACACTTTACATTTTCAGCATCCACCACACTCTCCAACTTCCTGTTTCACCTATCTCCAATTATACCTGCCTGAGTTGTGTGTGCTTTCAATTTTAGTATTACATACATTTCTGTTGTGCTGAGTTTTGATTTTACCTCCAAAATTTGAGATGTGCCTGGTAATGGCAGAAATAATGTTTAAAACTTCAATAATAAGACCCAAAATTGTAATTAACCTTAATGATCCGTGGTTGTATTTTTGCAAGTGGGGGCAGTAGAACAAGCTCGATACACAACTCTTTATTTGAATTGACTTTTCTTTGTTTATGTTTAACGGCCAAGGTACCAGTGAACTACTGTACGTTGGTTTTCAGTCTGCAATGGAAGATGTGTAGACTTTTGAAAGTCCTGATATCAATGGGAAGCTCTTCCGACCATTTTGGGGCCAAACAGGTGTTTTTGTTGAGTGCTACCTTGGTCTCATTTACCGTGAGGGATGAGCGAGCCCATTGTCCAATGCAAAGTGAAGTGCACATGCTGGAGAATATGGTTTAACCATGTTCTGAATGTAGGAGCTTCTGGATCAACGCAAGGAAGGCTAGTACTAGTGTCTTGAAGCGGATTCGAGCATCCACTGGCACCAATTAAGGGAGCCGGGCAGTGTATATACATGTATTAAATATACAAGTTCATATAATAAGATGGTAATCTGTATGAGAAATAAAGAAAATCAATCCATAAGCGGTTTCCACTGTATTTACCTTCCTGTCTCTTTCCTTTTCCATTACTCCTTCTCTCTCTACAGACCTGTGTGGCCAACTCACTTCCCCTGGCTTTTCCAGAGCTACTCATCACGGAAAGAAAACCCATCACCGCGCTTCACCTGCTGTTCCCAGCATTCCCCGCTTAGCTGCAGTAATCCTGAGGGCCGTGGATGATATAAACACACAGTGGATTGTACTCGGTGTGCGTCTGTTGTGTGTGTGAAAAGAGATGAAACAGAGGATGAATATTGCCAGTGCGCTGTAATCCATTTGCACGAAGACTGTGTGTATGTGTGTGTCCATGAAGGGCCCTCACCAGGTAGGCCCATTCATCACTGTTGACGGTTGGTGTGCACCAAACTTACTGTAGATCCCCAGCTCTCTCTTAAACACACACACACACACACACACACACACACACACACACACACACACACACACACACACACACACACACACACACACACACACACACACACACACACACACACACACACACACACACACACACACACACACACACACACACACAGTGTACGATGAGGCCACCCAAACTGAGCGCTCCTTTTACTTCTGACAGCATTTTTCTTTTTCTTCGTGGTTTCACAGACCATCTCTATTCAACTGTGATCGAATGCCTAAAATAGTGGAACATTTAAATGCTCCTACACACACACACACATACGGCCCACCCAGGGACAAATGTCAGCAGATTAATGAAACATGCAAATATCCAGCAGGTTCATCCAGCTCTGTCCCCCCTACTGTGTTTTATTCACATGCATGAGGACCATCAATATGAACGTGAAAGGGCCTTTACTGTATGCTCCATTTGAATGGTAATCCTCGAGGAAAAGAAGAAGAGAAGGAGCAGATTGAACATGTTAATGAACTTGAGGGGTTACCAACGGACCTGGACAATAAAGTCCCCCTAAGCATGAAATGGAAGGATGGGTTTTCCTGCTGGTCTCACACACACGCACACGCACACACACACACACACACACACACACACACACACACACACACACACACACACACACACACACACACACACACACACACACACACACACACACACACACACACACACACACACACACGCACATGCGCACGCACACACACGCACACACTACATCCTTCATTCTCCTTCATTCTCCTTCCTCCATGGACCTCTTTAAGATGTCCTGACCAAGGCAGGGATGCACTGGGGGAGTAAGGGGGGGAGGGGGGGGGGGGGGGGGTCTGGATGCAGTGTCCAGTCCTTCTCTCCGACCCGACTCAACAACAACAGCTGAAATGGCTTGCAGATGTGGCTTGGCTAATACATTCTTTGTGAACTCAGCAGACATAGGGTGGGGGGGCGTTGGAAGTTTTCAAAGGGGGAGGGGTTGTGGAGCAGGCTGGACCTTAGGGGGCTATTTGCGTTTGTGAGTTTTGGTGTGCGCATTTATGTGTGTTTGGAGGGTTTTATGTAACATATGCACAAGTGTGTGGTTGTGTGTGTGTGTGTGTGTGCGTGCGTGCGTGCGTGCGTGCGTGCGTGCGTGCGTGCGTGCGTGCGTGTGTGCTCAGTAAAACATCAGAACCAGTGTATACATGTAAAGCTTGTAGAGAACAAAGAATTACTGAGACAACCCGGGATACAGTTAGGTGTTCTGTATATGTAGGTTGGTTAGTAGTGCTGGTAGTGACTTAAAGTAGTGTCATGCAGCCTATGTGATATGTGGGCCAGTTTAACCTCTATTAGATAGATAGATGGGGGCATATACAGTAGACAGATGAAATGTGTAAAGGGACTTAAGGCCAGATTGGAATGGGCTGTCAGCTCTACCAAATGATCTATGCGACCCACCAATGTGACTTTTAGAAGACTAAATCATTCTTCGTCTTACAAATGTCATAGCAATAAAACATGCTGATTCTTAATATAATACACTCCATGGCTTAGTCCCTATGACCCTTACCTTCTATACATATTAAACATGGGGTACTCCTGCAGAAAATGTTTATGCCATGGTCGAGCAGAGCATGTTGGACCCAAGTGCAAAATGGACAGTGGTCTTAAGAAAAAATACCTTTATTCAAGGTTTAAACCACAACAGACCAGAACTCTCCCGTGTGAAAATCAAGGAATCAAACACCAACAGAAAACCAGAACTTAAATACATGCAGAACTAACCACAAGGACAAGAGGCAGATGGGCAGGGCAGGAAAACACAAAGGCACCAGGTGAACAGAATCAGGTTATCAAACAGGAGGGACAACCCAGAGACAGGAAGTGAAAACAGATATGACACGGGGGTGAACACCTTTAAAAATAAAACAGGAAAACAGAGACATATTAACATATTAAGCACTAAACACTTTATTTCATTGATTCTAATTTTCCTGCACCAAGCATTAGAGGAATTTATTTTTCACGAAAAAGCTTGGTCTTTGATCAAAGTCGCCTTTAGCTTGCTTTGCATTCCATTATTTCTCTGCTGATATTTTTGTATTGATCTTTACACCGTCTGACAGTATCTTTACCTCATTTGGGAGTTGCTCTGCCTTGATGGCTGGAAATGGTAACCTGCAGGTAAAAGACTTGAGATCATGCATATATCTGTGGCTTATTGTCCACACGTATGTTAACTTCACAATCTGCGATAAAAAGCACAAGTGTTTACTATAACTCAGACAAATGCTTTGTTGTTGATCGATGGGATGGCTACTGAAAACATGAACAGGTCATGAAGCCTTCAATTTTACTCAAATCAATTTTAAATGATGCTGATCATGTGCTTTTATTATTTAAGCTAACTTTTTAAGCAAGTTACTGCGATCAACCCAAAATGCAAAGCCCTGTTATTGTGATCACACATTAGGCAAAACACCAGCAGCCCTATGTTAAGTTGGAGTTATTTTGAGTTTTTAACCATGGAAAATGTTACTTTTTTTGGGCAGATGGTCAATAATGTCTACATTTCATGCCAACATTTGTATGGAATTAGCTGCCGCTGTCACTGCGACTTGCCACCGCATTAATGGCGGCGCCTCTGGATCTGTCTATGCCGAATAAATGCCAGAATTGAAAGCCGTTTTTAAGGGGCCAAAAACACAGCAGGAGTCTTGAAAATTTGGAAGCACAGTTAGAAATAATAAGCTTTAAAATAGAAAACAAATGTATTACCCCCAAAAGTCTTTGACAAGTAAACATAGCACATACATTCTGAACTCAGTGTTGCTGTTCAAAGGATATCCCTTGATCCTGCGCTATTTACAGATTATTTTCCAAGAGTTCCCCACTTAAATGAATAAAATTTGATTATATGTTGTATAATCTAATGATATGTACTCTGCTGCAAGCTATCTGGGTCACATGTCTTGTTTTTGTACTGTACAAAAGCCACTTTCCCACTGGGGATTTAGGCTGTCAGCACTCAGATTACACCGCTGGTTCACTTTTAACATGAACTACACACATGCACATGCACACACCGTACAAATCATACACCTTAACCTGACAACACACACACACACACTAGGCCTCTTTGCACTCTGAAGCTTTTGGATAGAGGGTTGGCTGTTTTTCTCCGAACAAAACCAAATTGCCAAAACCATATGCATGTGCCAAGTCCCTGGTATGCCTGCTTTTACTCAAAAAACTCCCCTAATACTCACACACAAACACAACACACACACACACACACACACACACACACACACACACACACACACACACACACACACACACACACACACACACACACACACACACACACACACACACACACACACACACACACACACACACACACACACATCCTCTCTCCCTTTTGTCACAACTTATGTAAAGACTTTGTGTGTGTGTGTGTGTGTGTGTGTGTGTGTGTGTGTGTGTGTGTTCAGGGGAGAGAAAAACCTTGGTGACATTAAACACGGTTGACGGGGAGTGGGCAGAATAAACAAGGTCCTGAGTAGAAAGGCTGCCCTTCAAACACTCCATACTCAGAGCATAGGCCCGGGATCAACTGTGTTTATCAAAATCCTGGGGCTACAGAGGGAGAGGGACAAAGAATGAGGAAGGGGTAGAGGGTGGGGGGCTGAGAGTATTGAGGAGAGGATAGAGTGAAATGCTGAGAGACTAAGGTCCTTAAAAACCGAGCTGATAGTCAGCAGTCCATTTTTGGCTGACCATCTCCTGTTGTTCCCAAAGACTCTTTTTGGATTAAAAGGTCTAATTAGACTTTGGTTAGTGACCTGGCTAATCTGTAAAAGCTCAAATAGACCCGCATCACAACGTTTAGTGCCGTTCAAAAATGAAATCTGTATACTGTATGTTGGCCAGTCTGGACTTCCAAAACTTTCAAAAAACCCGGGGAATACGCATGATGACTAGCAGAGTTGGGTGTAACGCGTTACAAAGTAATAATAATACTTTTGTCGGTAACGGAGTAGTGTAACGCATTACTTTTATAATTCAGTAATCACACTACAGTTACTAACATTGCCCCGACACGCGCTACTTCGTTACTTTTATAAAATCAGTCATAATCAAACTGACAGACAAGAGGGGTTTCCGCCGCAGGTTTACGTAATCTGCACGACTTGCGCGTCCACATCTCCGCGTGCAGTGCTGCATAAACATGGCTGAGTCAGCGATAACTTTCGAGGGGTGGAGATATGCCCATTATTTTGAGTTCGTCCGAAGAATAGACAGGAATGTGACGGTGAGGTGCAAACTGTGTCCAGGCCAGAAGCTGTTATCCACTGCTGTAAACACCACGTCAAACCTCAACAAACACCTGCAAAGAACACATGCTAAGGTGAAGCTAATAGCTAAGGACCCCCGAACCCAGAGTGAGGATGTTGTGAGTGCGCCGCCGCCGACTCCGAAGCAGCAAAAATGAGAATTTGGAGGACCGGTAACCAAAGCAGAGATGGACAGGCTTGTAGCATCCTTCATAGTAGAGGAAATGTTGCCCATTTGCACAGTGGAATCACCATCGCATCGTTCAGAGATATACTGTGCAAAATACAGATAGCAGGAGACAGAGGACAGCCATGGTCAGATAGGAAAACATTCAGGAGCTATCTGGATCAGTCTTATGCGACAATGGAAACTGAACTAAAGAGAACATTTGAAACTTTAGCAGTCTGCGTGATCTGCCTGTAGGGAGGGGCGGGCCGGCCCTGCGAGTAAAGTAACGAGTAAAGTAACGAGTTACTTTATGTAGAGAGTAACGAAGTAGTGTAATATATTACTTTTTTTTAAAGTAATATGTAATATGTAATATATTACTTCTTTTTAGTAACGACCCCATCTCTGATGACTAGACTCCGCCCTAAATTGGCATTGTACTGTAGTAATAATAACCTGTTTAAAACAAGGTTAGAAAGTGTTTTAGTGGAGAAAATAAGCAGACACACAATGCAAATAGACAGCTGTTTAAAGGTCCTACACAATTGAGCAAAGAAGCTGCATATGAGTAAAAAAGAACATTAAAAGAAACATTAAAATAAGAAAATAAAATAAACCAGATATTAGTGAAAGTTCCTGCCAAACATACTTGGAAAGCATACCTAGAAAATATAATTTTAAGGATGACTGCCGAACTGTTGGGTCTCTAACAGAAAAGGCCCCAAAAAATGGACCTGACATACTGTAAGTGCAGTTATGAAACCGGTTGAGGTTGAGGTTTCAAAAAGGTATTTACAGTCCGCATTTACAGCCATTCTCTACACAGCCTTTCGACTTGAAAGCCAGTGTATCAGGCTGGCTGTGAGTTTTATTCGTACATGCCTCCAATATAACCTTATCTGTATTCCCCCGGGCCCTGTAGACCATGTAATAAGTCTGTATAAAACAAGTGTGTCTGGGTCTATGTGGGTGTTCATCCATACGCATATGTATGAGATAAACTGAGTGTCTGTGTGAGTGCGTTTACTTTAGACTCTGATCTCAACTCCCAATCACAAAGCATCTTCCAGTGGGACAGGAAATTGTTTTGGAATTCAGAGTTTATTACACGAGCCACAGTTCAAAGGCAGAGCCTAGAAAAGTATCAGACAAATCTGTACATTTATGAGAGGGGAATCCATTTCACAGCATAAATCACTCCTGCTCTGAGTTCTCTAATACAGACATGCTAAAGCCACAATATGAGCTCATAAAGCACGAGTCGGCCTCGGGATTGGGAGAGCTCGGCTCCCTTTACATTAAAGCCTGAGCGGGTGAACCGACCTGTTTCTTTGTACATGAAGCACTCATTCAGGCATAATAAAAGAAAAACATATCTTTTCAATTTTCTTTCAGGGTATCTAGCCAGGCAGATAGCTTTGGTTTAATTTGTTAGTTCGTCGAGGTATCAGTTTCTACATCCACCCCGATAGAACACTTTCATCCCTTTAAATATTGTTTAAAATTAATCCAACAGAAATGTGTATTTAATAATCCTTTTGGTTGAAGGGATGTTTTCATTTGACATACTTTCTATAAAATAAATAGTGCCTATGAAATCAGATCCCAATTCACGTTCATTGGATTTCAATGGAGGCCAAAGTTCACAATCAGATATCTAAAAACATGGGGAAGAAAACCAAAAGTATGACTAGATACCAAAAGAGATTGAAAATGTTTGATTTTAATAAAACAATGTTTCCACAATAACTTGGCTTTAATTCATATTGGTATTCTAAACGATCTGCAGATAAGTTATACGAGATGCCGGTCAGAGAATATAAGGGAGTGAGGATGAAAGGTGTTTTCATGTAAGTGTATTATCTTACAACCACTGTGTGTGTAGTGCAGTTGCATCAGGTTTCAACGTTACAGTAGGGTTAATCTTACAGCATGCAGAAAATCTCAGCATGCACACACACAGTCTTCTAGAAACTTGATGGAAAACAAAGATAACAATAGACGCTAGTGTCAGGTTTTCTAGAAGGTGTGAGAACAATAGGCCACACACACACACACACACACACACACACACACACACACACACACACACACACACACACACACACACACACACACACACACACACACACACACGCACACGCACACACACACACACCACACACACACACACACACCACACACACACACACACACACACACACACAGACACACACACACACACACTTAGATGTTTGCCGCCCAACAATGATGAGCTTTCAACACATCACCTACAGTATTGTGCTGTTTTCTAGTTCCCCACTACATCACCCTTACCTCCTCTTTCCCTTAACACATTTTAATAAAAATAAAAAGATTGGCTAAAGAAACTAGAAAATATTCAATGTCACATGGAAGCAAATACTATAGGGTTCAGGATTCACAAACCGCTCCAGTTTAGTTTGAGTAATGTATATATTATATTATAATTATTATATTTAATCATATTGTCAGTTGTTATGCAATATTTTCATTCTACTACTGCAGAAAAACAGAGGATGCAACACAATAACTTAATAATAAAAGGAGCGCTAGCCGGACATCAAATGGTGGAAAACAACATAGAAAACTGACATTTGTTTGTTTGCATATTTAATTTGAGGAAGGTTAAATCTGATTTGTGTAGAGCGATGAGGAGACGGTTTAGATCTGTTGTGTTTTCATGGACGTCCAAAGCATACACTGGCATTATCATTTCCATTGCACTTGGTCGTATTTTACTTTTATCGACATACTCACTTTTCCACCTTAACCCTTGTGTTGTGTTCGAAAGCTGTTACCGTTCATGGTGTTCGTGGGTCAATTTTGACCCATGATTTATCTCAGTCCAAAACACTCAAAAATAATGACTATCATCCAATATTGTTTTAAATACATCATAACTAACTTATTATGCATTCATAACCGTACAATCCTATTGTTATTTAATTTTATGGCCCCAAAAAACATTACACCACATATTTAAGTAAAACATGTGATTCAATTCACTCATTATATTCCCTATAGTGAAGACAGTGGATCATTACGTTATCTGACTATAATAGACTAACATTAGAACACAATCTCCCCCCAAAAAGTTTTAAATTATTGTTACAGTGGATGAAGGGGGTCAATCTTGATTGGGCCAAATTTGACACTGAGTCACCCACAACAATTCTTCTGGGTCTTCCCAGACCCGAACACCAAATTATACACTTCTTTTTTTTAGAGACCTTCAGACTTGGCTAAAATTGTCAAAATCAGTTTTTTTTGTGTTTATATAGCTGTTGTGGAGGATATCATGAAGCCTTGTTCCGTTAAAAAAAACTAAAGCGCAGTTATTATATAATTTTAACTTGAAACGGGTCACGGGAGACCCGAACACAACATAAGGGTTAAAAGCTTTTTTACGATGTTTCAAGATTTTTCAAATTGTTGACGTTTCAATGTGTCTTGGTGCTGAAATGTGCATAAAAACAGGTGTTTGGAAGTACACTTAATGTCTCTACCCCTCCCTTATTCTCCCCCTTGCATCCCTTCCAAATATAGCTCAGTAATCAAAGTGTTAATCATAATCCCCAGACTTTGCAGACACACAAGCCCTCTTTGTTTCAGTACAGAAAAAAAACAGTTGAGCACAGATAGAGAGAAAAATCTTAAGTCACGTTCGTGGTCAATTAAGCTTTACAAATATTTTAAATGTGCTGTACTGAAACAAGCTCTCCGCACTTCAAATAAAAATCATCAGAGAGCTTACCCCCAGAGTAATCTGTAAGGGTTTAAGTGTTTTAGTGGGGGTTGCACATTAATGACTTATGCATGTGTGCGTGTGTGTGAACATGCATGGCTGATCCACAGCCCAAATCTTAACCAGCGACACGTTATGAAGAAAGTAAGTCAGACATACAGGCTGTGAACATTTGGCCTGGCTCCAAACTAAATATAGGAAACGCACTGTTAATTTATGGCAGGTTGAGTACAGCCAAAGCAATGTATAATATGTACCGCTTTCATCCGCCCAGTATGTATGTGTATGTGGAATGAGTCCTTTCAGATGGCAGAATGATAACATTGTTCTTTGCCATCCAATTACATCAGTATGGGCTGTATGTGCATGTGCAGACAGGTCCAACCTTTAACATATTAATGAGAGAAAACAAACTGCCTGCTTTCACTTAAGCACTCTTTACCTGCTGTGTAATTCCCCAATTTAATTTGACTTGTAAAAAAAACAGCCGTTATGCTGCCTGGCTGTATCTAGAGTTATTAACGCTGAGTAGGCAAATTTGTCTTTTTTTGGTCTCAAACATTAGACTTAATAAAATATTTGGACATAGAACTTCAATTCTTAAAAGTAAAGTCAATGACAAAGAGCCTAAAATGTGCATTATCCCTAATATCCAAAAGGGGACTGGATATTTAACGGTTAAAAAATAAATTGTATAGAAGTTTATAAGAAAAATTAACATCTAATTTGATTAATTTTGTTAGTTAACTAAATACTTTTTGGGCTCGATCGCTAGTATGTAGTCTTCTTCAATATATCATGATATTTATTTTGCGAATGTTGGTACCATTAAGAGCAAGATAGATTATGCTTTAAGGTGTGGCTACCTTGTGACAAGTCGCTACCACGAAACAACAAGGATAGAGACTCATAAGTGCATATCTTGGTACTGGCTCAAAAAAACTTAGATGTTGAGAACCAAAATGCTAAACTTGAGGATACAAAGCAGTAGTCAACAAACAAATTGGTGACGTCAGGGGGTAACGTATACAGCCTACGTATCAAACTTGTGACTTTCTCATAGTCGATATATAGGACGGCTCTTTAGGCTCTTAAAAATGCTTAGCCGCACTGCAAATGTAACAATACGTTTACACAGTTTATAAAAAAAAACATTTGTGACATTGATTCCTGTCTCACAACTGTCAAAAAACCATGCTCCGTTGGAGAACTGTTTGTACTCCGACAGTGGAGGGTATTCTACAGTGGAAGTTGGTGACGCAGCTAATGAGCTACGATAGCTTCCTCTTTACCCTGATTCTCCTTACCAAACCAAACAAATACAAAACCCACAATTATGTTTGTGTGCTGACAATTTAGGCTCCGTTTATGTATGTCCCTTTGTTCAATATAGCTGTTTGTGCTACTTTTTAATCTCCTTGAACTGCAAATGAAAGAGGTTTTTTCTGATGTATGAAACCTGTCATTTCCTGTGAAAAAAATACATTGTCCACTCCTGTCTCTTTCTCTTGCTCTCTGTTTAAACTTGTCAAGGATTTATCCTGCTGTGTGTACCAAGAAATTGCCCCATTCTCCTGAACAGACTTCAAGTTTGTTTGTTTATCTGCCTCCTTACCAACAGAGCAAACCACACACACACACACACACACACACACACACACACACACACACACACACACACACACACACACACACACACACACACACACACACACACACACACACACACACACACACACACACACACACACACACACACACACACACACACACAAGATAAGCTTGCACACAATCATGCATGTACATACTTGCACATATGCCCACATAAAATGGCACACAAATGGCACATGCTGCAGGTTTGTGTGTGTTTTTGTGTATTTTTAGCATCTTGGTTGTATTGTTCAGCTGTGTACCGAACCATTGGGAGGTCTGATGACAAATCACAAGGTCCTGCAACATGTTTCCTGTTTACACTGCTCTACACAATAACTACCCAGCTGACGCATTGAGGGGATGCTTACAGTAGATGTGTGTGGACAGTATTGTGTGTCTCTGCCTGTAAGTTCTTGCTCGTCTGTTTGTGTGTCGGCATGTCTGCCTGCCAATGATTTGTTGCCTTGTTATGTTAAAGCCAGCAGCCTTGGTACATATTCCAGAATGCTAATTCAGAAAGAAAATATTATTTCTCAGATAACTGGACAATGGTGAGCAGTATGACTGCAGTGTTGTTACTGAAACCAAACTGTCTTGCATGTGGAATGATAATAGAGGCTGGTGAAATAGTATTATATTATTCTATATGGATCAGCAGAAAAACAAGCTATTGTGACATTACTGTCAGGCTGTGTTATCGTTACCACGGGTTAGATTAAGGTTAGCCTGCCACAGAAATGTCTTCAATAAAGAAACAAGTACTGTACATGTACTGAAAGGAATACAGACAGGACTTTTGTCACATACTAAAACCAGAAGGATAAAAACAAACTGAATAAGAATACACTTTTTGTCCATCACAAAGCAGTGGAAATTAGAATTTGACATGGCTCACACGAAAAACAAACGCCAAATGATTAAGTAAAAACAGCTGGTTAGTAATAAGAAAAATATGCTAACAAGGCCAAGGTTGCATTCACTTGCTCCCTGGTTGGTCCAATTTCTCAAGTTGTTAAGTTGTTCCTCAGGGTGTCGCAACACAGTCTCACTCCCTGATCGTCCATTAGCGACGCTTGGTCAGGGTCCTTTGGCGTGCAGTTGTGATGCACCGAGTCTCCTTCAGCTTCATAAACAGACGCAAAGAGCTTTCAACTGATTGCAATGTATTCCCAGGGCCGTCCCTGGCCAACATGAGGCCCCACGCAAAGTTATATGATGAGGCCCTCTGTTTCGCGAGCGTCGACGGGGACGGGGGGCGGGGGGGGTGCTAGTGGAGCCTCGTAGCGGCGAAACCGTGCCGCGCCACACTAATTGCGTCGCATAAGCGCATAGGTGCTAATAGTAAGTATTCACCTTACTGCCGATTGATTTTACAGTGATATCTGCACTACTCATCAACTCAAAAACACCAGATTATCTTTGTTAATTACACAACATTGATTGGTTTAAATGGTGTACAATGCTTTTGTGTTTTTCTCCTTCGATTGGGAGAAACAAATAGTTTTTTCTGAGTTTAGGATGGCCGAAGACACTACACTACCCAGAATCCTCAGCTATCGTTTAGGACTACACCATGTGCTTTGTTTGACAAACCCCGTGATTAGTCCTCAAGCTCTGTGATTGGTTGACCTCCGACTGTATTCCATATGAAAAAAAACTTTTCGTAAAAGATAAAATCATACTTTATTCAGCAGTGCTTGCTTTACTCGTTGAAAGTCATCACATAAATGCATTGTAATAAATGGCTCAGCTGCATTAAATATTACACATCTGGCTTAGTTCTTTATTTATCTACAGAGATCGGGCCTCAGAATAGACCGGAAACTATTCTTTTACCGTTCTGTTTTAATTTCACAATAAAGTTAATAGTAATATTTTGTTTGATATTATTATTATTATTATTAACTAGACCGCTGGTTCATGTTAAGACCATATTTTCTGTGTTGCTGTGGGTTTTTTCAATCGCTTTTGTGTTACAAATATCAAAACGATATATGTGTGTATATAACAAAATATATCCGTCGTAAACTTAACCGGAAACAGCAGTATAACCTTTATATATACAGTCTATGAGTATATCTTATTGTGTTAACACTGTAAACTTGAATGTTTTTTAACCCGCACCACCTACTGGTTAAAGCACGTTATTACACGTTTAGAGTAATTGCAATGCAGGTAGATTGTGTTGCTTTTTAATGACTGTTTAAAATGCCTTTTTCTTAATGTCTTTCATTTTTGTAAAGCACTTTTGAATTGCCTTGTGTTGAAAGGTGCTATATAAATAAACTTGCCTTGCCTTGCCTAAGGTCTGCTGCATGTTTTGTTGAATGTGTTGTATTTGATGAAAACATTTAAATATTGAGAGTACATTCAAAATAGGAGGAAAGTAGAAGGTCAATGATAGAAATATAGAATAGAAAATCTCAAGAAGATACTGTAAATGATATCTAGAATAAAACAGTTTAGTGCCGGATGTACAAAGATATTAATAGGAGGATGTGCAAAACAGACAAACTAATTAGGCTTTATTAAAACATTAAATAATACTTTAGGTTAAGGTCTTCTTTAAATGCATGTAAGCAAAAAGCTTTGGGGGTATCTGATAAATATTAAGCCTGACAAAGTACTTAACGTCTAATATATTGCATGGTTTGTTTTGGGACTTGACAATCAACTTTCCTGCAATGTTAACTATGTTGAAGCACTTGTTTTAACCGATATTATACATATTTATTATACTCTTATAAGATGTAAGTAGATAGAATAAGAAATGTGCAGAATATGACAGTTTAATGGTGGAGGTACACACATATTGATAGATATCTTGTTGAGGAACCTATGACCCAAGTTTGTCATCATTGCATAACTACACCGTAGTTGTGTATATGATATGTCAATAAACCTTTGAAAATCTTGAAATGTTGAAAGGGATATGCAAAATAGCCATTACATACAGTCTTTAATGAACTATTAGAGAATAACGAGTAATGAATATGCTTTATAGGGATCTGCAGATACATTTTTAGTCTTCTCAAGCACCAACTATCAAATATCTCGCCTGATTGTTGGGACTTGACAATCACCTTCCCTGAATTGTACTCAGGTGTACAGTAACTAAAGTCTGATTTAAGGGTTGTTTGTATTTCACATCATTAATCCAAATCTGTAAAGTAACTCAAATAAATGTAGTGGAGTAAAAATACCAGTTTAACCTTAACCCTTAGATGCATAAGTGGGTTTTTTTTGGACCCGGTGAGGTGGTTTCTTGAAGTATTTTATCATTTCATATTCCAGCTATTCCTCAAAAAACATGTTTTGGATATCATGCCATTCAAATTTTAAATTTACATTTTAAGAAATTGTAGTTTTGGTATTACTACCCGAAGCTTCAAAAATGAATTTTTTTTCTATGGAATCCTATAGGAAACTTTGATTCTTATCACCTGTTGCTCTCAGGAATACATTCACTGTAGACCACACAGACTACATCACAAGTGACACCTCTCAGGAAGATTATTTTACACAGCAAGATCTGATACCTGTCAGTATAATAATAATAATAATAATAATAATAATAATAATAATAATATAATAATAATAATAATAATAATAATAATAATAATAATAATAATAATAATAATAATAATAATAATAATAATAATAATACATTATATTTGTATAGGGCTTTTCAAGAACTCAAAATCGCTTGACAATATAAGGGAAGGTTAGGGTGGGGGGTATAGGACTATCAAACTTGATCAACCGGCATGGATTGATGGGGGGGGGGGGGGGGGGGGGGGCTATGAGTAGACAAGAGGAGAAGAGATGAGTTTTGAAAAGGGACTGGAATACTGTGAGGGTCTCAGAATAGCGGAGATCTTTGGGACAATATGTTCAAAACGTTTTTTTTCAAAATGTAAAAACATTTTCTAAAATTATAAATTGTGAAAAATTAAATATAAAATATTTCTAATGTGAACCAAAATATAATACTAAATATTATACAAGTGATTTTACTTAACCAAAATGACAAAAATGGCATAAAAACACATATTATTCTAATACGGGTCCTTTTAGACCCACTTATGGAAGAGTGTAGGGTCCAGTCACTCGTGCATCTAAGGGTTAAAGAAAGCCCTCAGGATTACAGAAGACCCCCATCACCCCAGCAACAAACTATTCTGTCTGCTGCTGTCTGTCTGGCAGGCGGTACCGCAGCATCAGGACTAAAACCACCAGACTCAGGGACAGTTTCATCCCACAGGCCATAAGACTGTTAAACACCTGAACTTTGAAACAACATCCACAACATGGCTCCAACTTACAAATTATTTATCTAATATATCATATTCCAATCACTTGTATATAGTCTCTTATTGCACTATTTCACTATTTCACAATTTTACTTTTTGTATTTACTTGCACTATTTTTTCTGTTTATCTGTTTTATTGTGTTGCACTGTTGGAGGAGCCTGCGACCTAAGATTTTCATCGTCATAACTACACTGTAGCTATGTAGGCATGACCAATAAAAGCCTTGAACCTTGAACCTTGAGTAGAATTACAAAGTAACAATAAATTGCATGTTTTACATGCTGCTGTAACAAAAACATTTGGTGGGGGTGGACTAGTTCGAATCATGTTTTGGATAGTGTGCCGTCGATGGGCTTCATTCCGTTTTAAAGTGCTGTTTGACGCTCGGCGTAACCTTGGCTCACTGCCACTCCAACATCCAATCACAGAGCTTGAGGACTAATCACGGGGTTTGTCAAGCAAAGTGTAGTCCCAAACGATAGCTGAGGATTATGGGTAGTGTAGTGTCTTCGGCTATCCTAAACTCCGAACAAATATTTGTTTCTCCGAATCGAAGGGGAAAAACACAAAAGCATTGTACACCATTTAAACCAATCAATGTTGTGTAATTAACAAGGATAATCTGGTGTTTTTGAGTTGATGAGTAGTGCAGATCAAAATCAATCGACAGTAAGGAGAATACTTATTTCCGGGTGTACAATTCTCCGTTATCCAATGGGAATGGACGCTCACATTGCCTTTAACTGCCGCCGACATGGACCGATGCGGTGCTTCCCTGAGCGTCAAATACCGCTGCCGATGGGAATACATTGCAATCAGTTGGAAGCTCTTTGCGTCTGTTTATGAAGCTGAAGGAGCCTCGGCGCGTCACAACTGCACGCCAAAGGACCCTGACCAAGCGTCGTTATTGGACAAATTCCTCGCATGAAAGCTAGATTCAGTTGGTTTTCTTCAGCGATCCGTTCTACCCTCTGTGTCACTTCTTCTTCCAAAAAACACAAGATGTCGATTGCCAAAAAGGAAAACTTGAGGCCCAAAACCATAGTCCACAAACCAATAGGTGATGTCACTAATATACAGTCGATGATTCCAACCAATGGCTTTTGAACTCAGGGTATTTAGGAAACCCCCAAAGATACTTGGTGGTGCCATTTTGTTGTCCCAAAAAAATGACTATTGGCCTAAGTATATTATGATAAAATAAAATAAAGATTAAAATCAGGTGGTTGATGGCCTATATCCTGCTTCTAGGCTTCATAAATGTTGCTAGAAAATAGCTGTACTACAGTATGTTATTTACGAAGCTACACTGCCTCTCCCGCTATAAAAGTCTACTTTACCCTCCCTCTCATTGGTCTGTATCCACTACATGTAAACTTGAGATGATCCAAGCAGCATAACTGAAAAGATGTGCGTCATCATCTGTCCGGGCACCATGCAAGAACATATGAAAGTGTTTGTATTATCATGTGCTAGTGTGCTTGCCTGCATGTCTGGGGAGGAACCCACCAAGGAACTTCATATCTGGCTGAACTGACAGATAAAGCACATTTGTCTGCACATGCTCATGTGTTTGTGTGTGTGTGTTTCTGTATTCGTCATCTCCTCAGTATTTCCAGGTCCCAAGACCCCAGCTAGACTGTTTAACTGAGCGCTGAGTAATGAAGCCAGCAGATGCTCTATCAGCAGCAGAAGAGAGCAGCTATATTTGTGTTGCGCTTTGTACTCTTAGATAATGTGCGAACATACAGAATCAAATACATCACCCATGTCCCAGTGTAGAACGTGGGAGTGAAAAATATGTGTTTGTGTGTGTTTCTGTTGAACCAGTGTTGCCTAGAATCAGACAACAGACACATTAGACATTACATTTTCAGTCTGATATTTTCTCCACTCTAAACATGTTTTGTTTTTGGAACAAATCGCTAAAGGAACAACGTATTTGCCTGAATCAAACATTATTTTATCATTCACGCTTTTACGGACTGGAAAACTTAATTTTAGTGACTTGTAAAACACAAGGTTGCCATGCCTTAAAGCACACCCTTCTTAAGTGTCTATTTTATTGTAAAATGGGACTACGGTGAACATCATGCTCTGTTGAAGAACGATTGAGACTATACATTCATTAGGTAAATGTCTAAGGTTACCAGTGACGTGCGGTGAGGTTCATGGCTGGTGAGGCACTGACTCTTTCAGAGTCAGATTTACAAATATTATATTTTGACCTTAATCGAAATATTCGGTTATTTTCAAAAGCTTTTTTAGTCTGATGCTTCGATTAATTTTAAACAGACCGTTCAACAAAAGGATACCCACAATCTAAATATTGGATTGTTCTTTCTTAGTAAGATCCCATTTTCATTACAATTGTGGTCTTACCTTGACTTGAAGATGAAGTCCATGCTATCCTTCTGGACAACAATCTCCATTACCTTTTTTGTAAAAGTCCTCCTTATCTCCCTCTAGTTTCAAAAGTCTAGTTTGTTGTTTGCATCTACCGTCTCTGCGTAGAATAACAGTAGCAACAAGAACCTGTGGGCTCACGTGCGCCCCCTTCAGTGCGGCAGAGGTTATGGCTGCCTCCCCTGGTGCTTTTTTCATTGCCGTTGTATGATGAGACCAGCGAGCCTAAATATCATATATACGTGAAATAAGTTATTTAGAGACTGTGGATGGCGAGGATAAATGTAATAAAGGGATCTACAAACATTACATTGGTGACCTACAGTGAGATGGGAACAGGCATGCGCTTAGGGCCCGCTTTCCAGCCAGTTTCTGTGGGGTGACGCATTCTGAGGTGAGGCAGAGCTCACCTGTGCCTCACCTCACCCCACAGTAAGCAAATGTGCCTAGCTTGAGCGCGCTCACAAAATAAGTGCCCGCGCTACATTAGTGCCCGTGCTCCAGTCAGTTACTGTGGGCTTACGAGAGGCAGAGCTCGTCCCTGCCTCACTCCTCATTGCTCCCATATAGTTGTAGCGGAGCTCGGCCAATTTGCTGATTTTGACTATAAAAAGCAATTGGAATCATACAGAAATCACACTTACAACACAGATCAGTGGAGTCATTTTATTATTATTACTATTATTATTTAGTTTTTCTTTAGTTGTTTTTCTTTAGTTGTTTTTCTGTTACATTGGAGTATGACAGGTGAGGCTCTGCCTCCCCTGCCTCCCCTGACTGCACGTTGCTGAAGGTTACTAATCAAATGAGAATCAGGGTAATTTTCTCATAGGTACCTATAAAACCGGACGTCATTTTCGGAGTTACCTCCTGCTGGTCATTTGAAAGAATGCAGGTTAAAGGAACTTCTGGATTGGCTTCACCTTTCACCAGGAGGATGGTTTGAGTGACACTTTCGATAGTGAATTTAAAGCACTTTAAATCTATTGAGAACAGTTTCGAGAGCTGCGTCTTTCTTGTATCTAACAGTTGCCAGTGTACTTATTACTCCTTGTTTCCAACAAACAGATAACAACGCTTGACCAGAACTTGACATTGACATTCCTTTTTATAAGAAAGAAATGGTTGTTTCATGATATTATGCCAGACAAGTAAGTCAACTCGGATCAAAGGGGAAACTCAAAGTTTTGCACCCACGCAAGGAGGAAAGCTAAGATGACTAATCAGGTAGGTGATATGATTCTTAGGAAACACTTTCATATCTTGTCTCCAACCACTCCCAGAGCCCAACCTAGAGTTTTAGGTTTTTTGTTTACAAAGAAATCACAGGATGTAATAGGGAGGTAAGGGTTGAAAGCTGGTTTCAGTAGAAGCAGACAATCCAGACAGAAAAAAAGAGGAGGTTCGAGATGTGATCACAACAACTCAAACACCTAAGACATTAGCTTTCCGTGAGTTTCGTTCTATAATGCAATCTCAGCTTTGAAGTTTTGACAACATTCCCTCAGAATGTACAAGCATGGAAGAAGAAAAATAGTGAGAAGCGAGCGTGCTCATGCAACTTGTACAAGATGTAATAGGGTGTAGCGATCAATCTTTTTGGGAATGTTGATAAAAGTTGCATGCACATTTGGACAAAAATAAAAGATGAATTGGATCTTAAAACATTTTGAGAAAAAAGCTGATTACAGGAATATATACAAAAATAAAAAATACTCCAATGATGTTGGAACTGCTCTTACAATGTTCCATGTTTTTGAAAAGCAGACTCATGAAGAACAAACAAATGAGTCAGAAATGAAATGTGAAGACTGGAGGGATGTTGAAATCAAGATGTTTGAGCCTGACATGACAGTCAGGTTGACAAGAACAATCCCTCGCTTCCTCTGTTTATTGTTTTATTTGAGCCAGGGCAAATAATCACCAATCTGCAGAGATGCACGAACACATCTTTTTCAAAAACCTGCTTTCAGCATGAGGCTCAGTCTCTGGAGTATGTATTCTGTGTATATGTGAGGTACGAGAATATAGATCCGAGTGACGTTCCTCTTTTAGATACGCACCAGTCCTGTGTGAGGACTGAGTCAGAGGTAGAAGTGTTTAACCCAGCTCAAGTGCACACTTCTAAGGCACGCTCAGTCCAAGCCAAACAGTTGTGCAGGTCTTGATTTCAAACCTGCTACAGCTTTTAATGGCTAAGTCAACATGAAGTCAACAGCATAGTATTACAGCTGCTGAACGCTACGGCTGCTTTCAAAGGAAGATGGACCGTTTACACACTGACCCTTTTGTGTTTGCTTGTATGAGAGTGTGTGTTAAAGGCTGTGGTGCAGTGAAAATCAAAGCCCAGTGATATAGCATTGTTTGGCTTAGACTTAGAAGCAGATATGAGATTTTCTTTTGCTGTGTAAAAACAAAGTTTACTAGAAACATGTCGTAACAGAGACTGGTGATAAATGTTTAACTGTTGGTTTCTCCACCAGACAGATAAGAGGTTTGATATTAATTAGTTGCTATGATTTCTTGATTTAAAACCTGTTAGGAGTTTCCTGAATTGCTCATGGCTTCACATTTTGCAAGACAAAACTTGAAGCTCCAATATCTGGCCCGGAGGCAGAACGTGTATTGTCAGCCGTGCTCTCCTCCCCCACAGTTAGTCAAGTTTCCACACAAGCAGTTGTCACTCATTTTGATGAGCTGTCTATCTGTGAAACAGCAGACAGCCTGAGGCGTACTGACTCAGGTTTGACAGCTCATTGTTTTTGTTGTGGGGCTTGCTACTTTTCCATCTAAGTTCACTCACACCAATCCCATCAACCCTGGTTCCACACCGTCCAAGCCAACCCACTTCAATTCCCAACTCATCACATACGGACTATTTGTATAGGCACTAGGTCCCTTTCTAACAAACTGGGTATCCTTTCGTGTCAAATTCCATAACAGTTGGAGCACCATTTGCATAATGTGGCGAAGGACTTGATTGCGTTATGAAAAGATTGTGGTTTAGATTGTAATATTTTTTTAACCAACTCCCTGTTGACTTATGGTTTCACACGGGACCCATCCATCAGCCTCTCCCACAGCCGTAAGCGGCCTTTATTGACTACGTCTCCTGACTTGTTCTTGCTCCGTCTAATATTCAAATTTTTCCAAGCGTCTGGTGTTGCGTAAATAGGCTTGAATCCAACAATGCACTCACGAGCCAGCTAAAGCTAGCAACTTGTATCTGCCAGAAACAACCATGACTTCATTTTAAAAAGGAAGGAACAATGGTGCTTTTTGGACAAACATCAATGTTCAGGCCTAGATGGTTTGGACCTTTGACCCAGCAGTGCCATAGGTTCATCATCAGCATATACACATCTATCACAGTCTGACAACCACTTATTTTACTGGCATGCCAACAGCATATAAAAATGACATAGTTAAACCTTATATTACAAGGTTCTTCAAAGTTCAGGTTGTGGGTTTTTAAGATCGTGCAGTGTAATAGGGGCGGATATGAATTGTAGTTTTAGCTGACCTAAGAGGTGCATGTTGCAGTAGTTGAAAATGTATAAACTTCATACTTTGTTTTCTTTTGGCCCTCTTGGATTGCTTTTTCTTAATAATCGATATCATCACTTTCATCACAGTTTCGGCACAGATACTTACGAGCTGTCATTGAACGTTGGCCGACTTCTCCCCAGTCCCAGCGAACAAATAAACTCCACTGTTCTCTTAATTGCTTGCGGTGATGAAATACACGCTAATACTCCTCAATTCACATTGAGCTCAGTCTCCGTTTATAGCTCTGTGCTGTATGGCACATATTCTTCTGTCATCATAGCTTTTCCGCACACCCTCGCTAATAACTTATAGAGGCTGTTACTGATATACGCCAGCCAAGGCAGCACTGAAAATACATTTTTTTCTGTCAGATCTGAGCTGGATAATGCCAATTCGTACAGTTTAATAAGTGGTGTTTATTGCACAGCAAGGCCCGTAGAGTGGCCTACTGCTTCTAATACATTTGCTAACAAAGAGGCTTTTATTGATTGTTAGACCGAGTGGATTTGTGCGCCATGTACTTGCATTGATGGTGAAATACAAGTGTGGATACACACTAGTGCTTGCTTTTGAGCAGGAAGTAGAGAAACTTACTATGCAATTAGCTTTAGAAAGACATATAGTCCATATAAATGTATTTCAATGTAATTTGTTATATTCCATCTTGTTTAATTTACATTATCTTTAGTAAGGTATTTATAGTATACAACCCTGTCTATTCATCTGTTTGTTCATACTGTATACACTGGTTTGTGTGACTGACCGTGTGTGAGGGGGGGGGGGGGCTTGCAGTCCGGCGCACAGCTGGTTGTGTTTAGACTGTTTGTCTATGTGTCTCTTTGTCATGCGCTGCACTGCGGTCTATGCAGGCAGAACGACAGACAGACAGGTAAATATACTTTAAACATATCCATTAACATGTCATGCAATTTAGTTCAGAGTTTAAAGCTGCTTGTGACACTGCCTCAAGGAGTTCCCCCTTAATGATGGTAAGTAGTTACAATAGCTGGCTTTGACTGAGCTGATTTTTAGGACTTGAATATCCAGAAAACGTTCACAATTCACTTCTGTAAAACCATTGACCTTTTTGCCATAGAAGTAAATTCATGGTGTCTCAAGTTGTTAGCTGACGTGAGCTTCTCTTGTTGTCATGATTTAGGTATGGGGTATGAAACCATGACACATGCAAGTAGGACACAACTCTTGTTGGGTATCTCCGCTTATGTTGGACAGACTAGCTTCGTCCCCTTGTCTTAATTTTCCATTTGGGGTACTATAAACTTGTTTTTTCACTATAAAGATCAATTGAGAGATGTTTGCTGTCCCACTTCGTATGAATGAGCTTTTGAATGGCTCAATCTGACAGCCGTTGAGTAAGGAGGATGACCCGCATACAACTATAAAAGTACTTACACTTACCAGCAGCAATGTTAAGCATTCTCTTCGACAATTTTCACAAACACATGGGTTTTTCGTTCTTTGTTAATATAGTGTTCGTCTGAAAGAAACAGCCGAAGCACCACTTTTCTGAAAAGTTGAGATATTTTCAATTCAATCACAGAAAATGCTGCGTCAAACCTTTTTACGAGAGGCAGCATGCACTCTCTCCTCATTGAAAAGTAGTAAAAAAGAAGCTGGTGCTCAGAAGAAGGTGCTATGTGGACACAGGTCCATAATGACCATGCATTCAACTGAAGAGGACCCTGGTTAGAATAGAAGCCAGGGCACACAATTCGAAACCTTTTCCACCCTTTTTCTCCAACAAACAACACTTTCCACACCACAGTTTTGTGTCGACACTGAAATATTCATTATAGCAGCTAAGAAAACAAAAAATAAATTGGGAAGATCTAAAAATCATTCCATCACTGTCATTTTGTCTTCTTTTTTTAACACATTTTTTTTCCATTTAACTTTTTCGGATTTGGCCTTATTGATATCCCACATGTTTTACACCAGGAAAAGAGTGATATGTGATATGATCATTTATTTATTTTCATTTTCATCAGGTTGTATGCCCAAATTCCGTAAATGCAAATGTTAAAAATGAGGACGGAAGTGCAACAGTATATCTACATACGCAGCTCGAACATACGTATTGACTATCTTGAATCTATACTGTATGAACTTAACATTGATTTCAGATATCTCTGTCAGCTGCTCCATGGATCTGTATGCAGACAGACAGGGAACGGTACAGACGGTAAATGGACACACAGGAAGGTCAGGTTCATGAGGAATATAAACGTTTTCTCTATTTCCCCCACAAACAAACCAGTACAGAATGTTCTTGGCCTACTGCCAGTGAGTGAATGAAGAGACCGTCTCTCCCTCTCTCTCTTTCCGTCTCAGATTCATTGTATACCTCTCTCGCCCCGTGCTCCCCTCCTCCCTTCAGAGCGGGAGATGAATGGTTGACAGAGGAATGGAGGAAATATCCAGCAGCCGGATTCCTCAGCTCGTGTAATGCCATTCACACTGGTGTGAGTGTGTCACTGTGTGTGTGTGTGTGTGTGTGTGTGTGTGTGTGTGTGTGTGTGTGTGTGTGTGTGTGTGTGTGTGTGTGTGTGTGTGTGTGTGTGTGTGTGTGTGTGTGTGTGTGTGTGTGTGTGTGTGTGTGTGTGAGAGAGAGTTGTAGCCCCTTTGATCGCTGTTATAAACATCTGCATGTTCATTTCCGATAACTTTTGTTTTACAGGAGTGAGGTTTTTATGTAGGGCATCACCAAAAGACACACACACACACACACACACACACACACACACACACACACACACACACACACACACACACACACACACACACACACACACACACACACACACACACACACACACACACACACACACACACACACACACACTGATTGATGACCCAGTTAATGTGGTTTTGTGAAATAGAGGTGACCCAGGCAGGTCATTGCCTTTTGACATCCATCCATCAACACCTCTCACTCTGGGACTATTCTAGCTGCTAAGTTAAACACACACTGTACTGTGTTAATGCACAGTGTGTGAGTGTGTGTCCGAGGTATGCACTGAAAGCTGCCTTGCTCAGGGAGATGAATGAGTTTTGGAAAGTGTCACATAGGCTCGCTGAGGATCTGTTCCAGGTCAAGAGGTTTGAACCGAGAACCCGGCTTCCTCACACACACACATACACAAACACTGCCCGTGCCATTCTTCATCATGTTTCTAACATCCCTACAGGTTTGTAATCATTAGGGCATTGACAGTGTTCGAGTGCTCTCAGGAGAAACTGTCACATCATCTTTTCTCATTTGGAAAACAGCGTATGAACTCTGACCTCTGAAGGGGAAACATACATGCTGAAACTAGGAAGGCTTTGGTGAAAGAGTCATGTTTTTACTCGCTAGTAAATTAAACTCAGCTTTTCACTTCAACCAATCACATTTAGCCTCTGTGAGCCAATCATCTCACTGCTGTGAAAATGTAAAGGGGCCCTTTAACGCTCATTTGCAGGTTTCATATTTGTATTTTGTGCCTCTACTGCAAAAACAAAAACAACGCACGTGCCTTGTTTGCTACCGTCGACAGACTAACTAACCCCCCAGTGTCAGTAGCATCTGAATTTCTATCCACCAGGGCATGCAATGATTTTGCCTCCTTCTTCACTGACAACATTCAGAAAATTAGACAAGCAGTCAGGTACAGCAAATGTGTTGTCCCTATGTCCACCTAATATCAATTCAAACACCATGACACAATTCCATCAGATTAATGATAAAAATTTAGAGGACATTATTCAACTTCTGAAATCCTCCTCCTGCTGCCTTGATATTATTCCAACAGGATTTTTCAAAGATGTTTTTCCTTGCATGGCCTCAGATCTACTTCATATAGTAAACACATCTCTTCACTCAGGTATTTTTCCACAGGCCCTGAAAACTGCAGTCATTAAACCGCTCTTAAAAAAGAATAATCTAGATGTCTCAGTAATGAACAATTACAGGCCAATATCAAACCTGCCATTTCTAGGTAAAATCATTGAAAAAGTTGTATTTCAACAGTTGAGTAACTTCCTGCATTTAAATAACTGTTTGGATGTGTTCCAGTCAGGATTTCGTCCAAACCACAGCACTGAGACTGCTCTTGTAAAGGTATTCAATGACATCCACTTAAACACAGACAGTGGCAGAACTTCAGTGTTAGTATTATTAGATCTCAGTGCTGCGTTTGACACTGTTGACCACAACATATTACTAGACCGACTAGAAAACTGGGTGGGACTTTCGGAAACAGTTCTAAATTGGTTTGAGTCCTACTTAAAGGACAGAAAAAACTTTGTTTCTATAGGTAAATACACATCTGAGTTGACAAATATGACATGTGGGGTTCCTCAAGGCTCCATCTTGGGGCCTCTTCTCTTTAACATCTACATGCTACCACTGGCTCAGATAATGAAAAACAACCAAATAAGTTACCATAGCTATGCGGATGACACACAAATTTACGTAACAATTTCACCAGGAGACTATGCTCCAATTCAAACACTGAGTAAGTGCATTGAACAAATCAATGACTGGATGTGTCAGAACTTTCTCCAATTAAACAAAGATAAAACTGAGGTAATGGTTTTTGGAGCCAAGGCAGAACGTATAAAAGTTAGCGCTGAGCTTCAGTCTGCAATGTTCAAAACAACAGATAAAGCCAGAAATCTAGGTGTAGTCATGGACTCTGACCTGAGTTTCAACAGTCACATTAAAACAGTTACTAAATCAGCCTACTATCACCTAAAGAATATATCCAGGATTAAAAGACTAATGTCACAGCAGGATTTGGAAAAAACTTGTCCATGCTTTTATCTTCAGTAGACTCGACTACTGTAATGGTGTCTTTACAGGCCTCACTAAAAAATCTATTAGAAAGCTGCAGCTAATTCAGAACGCCGCTGCTCGAGTCCTCACTAACACTAAGAAAGTGGATCACATCACTCCTGTTCTGAAGTCCTTACACTGGCTTCCTGTGTGTCAAAGAATAGATTTCAAAATATTGTTGCTGGTTTATAAAGCTTTGAATGGTTTAGGCCCAAAATACATGTCTGACCTACTGCTAAATTATTAACCATCCAGAACTCTCAGGTCTTCGGGGACTGGTCAGCTTTCTGTCCCCAGAGTCAAAACTAAACATGGTAAAGCAGCGTTCTGTTATTATGCTCCACATATCTGGAACAAACTCCCAGAAACCTGCAGGTCCGCTGCAACTCTTACTACTTTTAAATCCAGGCTGAAGACTTTTCTTTTTGTCGCTGCTTTTAATTGAACTATTCATATCTTAAACTGCACTGTAACTTTTATCCATGTATTTTTTCTTTTAATGTTTCTTTTATTATTTTTTATTTTTAATGACTGATTTTAAATGCCATTTTCTTAATGTCTTCCATTTTTGTAAAGCACTTTGAATTGCCTTGTGTTGAAAGGTGCTATATAAATAAACTTGCCTTGCCTTGCCTTGCCTACTGTGTTTACATGCTTTATTGTTCAAAAAGCTCTTTATTTTTCTCATATAAAGATGCAGCACCTCTTTTCACCCTCTGTCTGAAACCAGAGCCCAGTATGCTCTGATTGGTTAGCTGGCCGGATCTGTTGTGATTGGTCAACTGCTTAGAGATGTCCCTCCCCTTAGCCTATATCCCACAATGTGTTGGAGCTCTATCCAATAGAAGCAAGAGTGTTACAAAGTGATGTCATAATGTTATGTAAGTAAACAAAGGAGTCCAATGGAGGCGGAGTGTGTCGGAGAGAAACTCCTTCTGGAGTGAACATTTGGATTTTAGCCTTTGGAGACCATTTACATGCACACAAAACCTATATAACACACTACAAGAAATGGAAAACCCCAAAAAGCAGAATAGGGCCTCTTTAAACACTTCTCTACCACTGTTAGCTGCCATTACACTTCTAGTTTCTTGAGAACCAGCAGTCCAATGGGTCCACATAACCTCTTGCACACAACTAGGGTCTGGATCACATTGGGTACATATTTCTAGAATGCCGTGATTGACTATCGTACCGTAAAATGATGACATTAGGGTGTAATAGTTAAACACTCTCTTAAACCTTTGCTATTGTGCAAGCTATATTAAATACATGTTTCACTCGTTAACTTTCAGCTACACTATAATTCTTTTTTATGAGACAATTTGTGTGTAATCTAGGTTTCATCATACGTGAAAATCAATGTGCCAATACCTGTTTTTAAGTATATACATTTTACAACTTCAAGATTTCACCTCAGGGATCCAATGCAAAATGTGTCTTTCTAGAGAGCTGCTGTTCAGACGTTCCAAATAACATTAAACTCACAGTTATGTCTGATGTTTGCAGGTTCAAATCCCACAGTGTATGGCCAAAGCTTAATCATTTAACTACCTATTTGTACTTATTTTTGAAGAATAACACTGGTAAATACAGCAGTAACTTTTTCTGAGTTGTTAGCGATGCTATTTAAGTCTGGGGTGTATCAATGCGATTCCCAGGAAGAGCTCATTAAAGGTTTTCATGTGAAAGTCTACTCTGCAAAGTAAAAGAATGCAGCTGTCAGAATAATCTAGTGGTGGGAAGGATCTTGTGAAATCTGTGGGGGGGGCGAAACAAGTATCAAGTCTCACAAGACGCTCTTACTCAATACAGTGTGGTAAGATAACCCCACCTGTTTCCAACGCTCCAAAATTTAGTTCTCACCGCTTTTTAACATCTTGAAAAGGAAGCACAATAAGGCCCCCGGATTGTGCTCGGATCAACAGAGCAGGAACGGCACAGCGTCTCCTTTCTTGCCTTTAAGCGTGACACATTTATTACTGTCTTGACAGCAAGTGGCACAAGAGTGAATTACAAGCTGACAAAAACAGGAAATAAAAGAATATGTGGTCGGAGCATGGGTCCAACGATGACTTAAAGATCTGGGACTCATTGAGAAACTGTGTGTTTGGAGAGTGCGTGGGCTGGGAGCATCAGCAAGCATGATCTTTCCATCTCTCACCATCCACACACACATGCAGAGACTCCCTGAGCACTTGTTGTTCTGTTCATTTAGCTGACTGAGCACATAAAGTCTGGGAAAACTTCCCGAGCCAAGAACGAGAGGACTCTGAGAGTCATTATCACCTCAACATCTGCTGGTTTCACTCAAGTCAAGATTCCCCCGGCACTAATACCTGTAAGATAACTTCATGCACAAAGAGGAAGAGAGAAAGAGAAGAGGAGAGGGAGACAGGGGACATACCAACACAAGGGGGCGGTCTAATACAAAGCATGGCAGCAGCAGAGTGGAGTTGCATGGTGGTTGATCACACACAGGCATGTTACTTTAAAACATTTTTTAAACACTCCTGGAAAACAACATCTCAGTCCTGGTTTTGTTTGTACAGATGATCATCACTTTGTAAATCACCCACATTTTTTCAGAGCAACATTAAACACATGGTCATTTGGCCCATAATGGCTCTGTTTAGTGCTCATTAAGCCATTAGAATGTGCAGGGCAGCAGGGGAGTGTTCACCCAGTGAGACAAAAGGCAGAGAAGGGAGGGCTTTATTCTGGATTTGGCCTATTCTACATTCAACATTACTCTTCCTGGTTACATAAACAGCATCTGAGATAGCCAGCCACATCCTCCGCATTAGATTCAATTGAATCTGCATATAATGGCTGTGGTGTGGAGGACTCTCTCCCTTTCTTTCTCAAGGTTGGTGGGACCCAGCGGCTGGTGAAGCAGGGAAGCCAGCGCTCCTTGATGTGGCTTCAGAGGAATGGGAGCCGCGGCCACAGAAAGAGCTGCATGGAGCGGCATCAGCGAGCTGTAATATGAGTCAGAAAACAACACCAGGCACCTCCAGCCATGCTCATTCACTGTGTGTTTGCTTTCTGAGTGTGTGTGAGTGCACTTGTGAATGGGTATGAGTTGTGTGTATATATACCCTTTATTTAACCAGGTTAAAGTCTCATTGAGCTTAAAAGCACTTTTGTCAGACAACATGAATGAATGAGCTATTGGTCCAGTTAATGTGCAATTCAAAAAAAGCTCTTTAATGCATATAACAGGTACCCATTCAGATTTTGCTGAGCAATTACATTGACCAAGAGTGCTATTTTCTTCAAATGCAAGTCCCTATTTGCATACACTTTAGTTTGTGGTGTGTGTGTTGCAGCGTCTGTGTGTTGCGTGTGGTTAAGGTAAGATGAATGAAATCTGTGCAGAGTAATTACTGTGCAGTGCAGGTGCCAAGTAAGGTAAAGGTGGATTGAATGAATGTGAGCACTGATTACAAGAACATTCCGTTCATTCAGTACATTCAGTATGTCAGCAACACAAATATAGAGTTACATGAGTAAGGGAAAATGAAAATACTCAAGCAAAGTACCTGAAGAAAGTACTTAAGTACATGTAATTGGTCACTTTCCAACAAGATGTTTATGGTTCTCTTTGTTCAGAGCTTGTACAAAAGTTGTTTCAAAGTGTATGGAATGGAATGGAGGAATAATCTCTTCAAAAAAAGCACATGAGAACATTTTATAAACATAACACTAAACACATTTGAACAATATATAACTAAAGCATTCTCATAAGCCAATAGGAATGTTATAGAAGCGGCCCTTGAACCGATAATTGCTAGTTGGGATAGCTGTTAAACTTTAACAGCGTCTATAATATAAAGAAATAGTAATGCATTTGGAATTCTGCTGCAGTAAGTGTTCAGAGAAGTTTAATTCTAACACTAACCCAAATGTGTAAATGTAATGTTTATAGCCATTGGCAGGGACTCTTTAGTAACTACTCCAACTATGTTGCTTCTCAAGGATGCTAGTAAATTATAACAATGCGATTCTGCAGATAAGATACCATCAGTGGTGTTTTCTTATGCTGTAATACTGTCACTCCTTCCAGTCTCCTCATACACATGCACTGCAGCCTAGAGATACCTAGATATTACCCAGAAGGAGTTGTATGTGCAGAATAAACAATGACTCTGACATCAAACAGACTTTACTCTGCTTAATTCCTAGTACAAAGTCTGTCCAGTTGAGCCCATGTTAATGGAGCAAGTATTTGTTGATAACTCAAAATGGAGTAAGTGCCATGTTTCTACCCTTTCCATCTCAGCTGGCATGGAACTGGAAGAAATCAAACATTCGAAATTGAGGAGGAACGATCGTCTACAGATGCACCGACCTAGGTTTTCTCCTCCAAGTCGAAGGCCAGCTGGCTGACAGCCAACCTAAGAAAACTAAACCAAAAAATAAACAGAAGACATGAAACGAGAAAAAAAAATCTGTCGTAAGGTCTGACGTCAGACAAATGAAAGGATCGACAAGTGACTTTGTTGTTTATTAGCAAATTGTGATCCAGCTACACGCCCCCAGTGTAATCAAGTCATGTTATTTTTCCTGCACGATATACCAAGCTGCCATTCCATGCCAGAACCAGGCATTGATTTCCAGTAAGTGAGAAGTTTTCTCCTGTTTTCAGCAACATCTGTGAAAGTGAAACTTTGGACCTGATATTGTCCTGAGTTTATTTGACAAAAATGGCTTTACATTACAGTTAACCATGTACCCTTTGAAACTGTAGCCCCTTCTGTCCAGTAGTAAACTGTGTTTTAATGTGCTTTACAATACATAATATCATGCGGTTGTCTAAAGAAAAGTGGGGATGGGATTTTGGGGAGCATTACATTCCATTGTTCTTCTCAGGGGGATACTCAGTTTGGAAAGTCCCACGTTGACCTGCTGCTGTATCCCTTCCTGGGAAACGTAAAGAAATCTCCCTCCGATCTGCCTCCTCTCTTTATCCACATCTCCTTTGCTGTGTTTGGCTATCAAGGTGTGTGTGTGAGATCAAACACACCTGGTCAATACATACCCCTCCCACTTCCCCACAGCACACAATCATCTAAACACAGAGGCAGTAGGACAGGAAACACTATGTATAGTCACTTGAGTGTGTGTCAGTGTGGACACATTTTCCCATGCATGCAGGAGAGCTTTCAACAACTGGTGTGAAGGAATCCAACTCCAGTGGCGGTGAGCCCTCCTCTTTCCTCTCCTTACTCGCTTCTCTTTCACCCTCTTCATCATATCACCCCTTACACCGCCTGCCCCGGAGAGACAGCTGCGGAAGACATTATGATGTGCTGTGTGTGTGAGAGAGAGAGAGAGAGAGAGAGAGAGAGAGAGAGAGAGAGAGAGAGAGAGAGAGAGAGAAATGAGCAGATAGGGAGTGAAAAGGAAAGAGTGTGAGAGACAGAGCAGGAGAGCATTCGACACAGTGGCAGCACGAGGCAAACTGAACTTTCGCCCACTTACACGTACGTGTTTCTGCAGTCATCTCTCAAAAGACATTTGCATCTGGTTTGAAAACAACCCCTGTGTAGCCCCTTTAACATAATATCTTGCAGATCACTAGATGGATAATGTGTATATGGTGAGGAAGGGGATTGACTGCCTCATTCAAAACGACATCATTGTCATGCATTTGAACATTCGACTGAAGTTTAGGGATCTCTCACTTCCTGTACAGTACGGGTGGTGGGGTGACAGCTGTTCGACCCTCATGTTAGTCGTTTATGGTTATTTCACCACAACCTAAGGGGTCATTTCACCCACAATCTTAAAATTGCATCCTCATCATAGAAAATTGCCTTTCTCGGAAAAGAGAAAAAAACAAAAACATTCCTAATTGCTTCGACTTTATTTTTCAAATGTGCTGTTGTAAAAAGAGTTTCAGCCGTTTCCTCCAATCATCTTTATTATTGTGGGTTTGGAAGCTTGACATTTGGGTTTGGATTCATGGGAAAAGTTGTTGGGTCCATCAGTTGCAAGGGTGTGTATACTGGGTCTTGTAATTTTGGTAATCATTCTCATCAGTAAGAAAAACATTGGGCCTTATTTTTTCTCACTCGTTTGTTTTTAAGAATAATGTCAATTTTAAATTCCTTCTATTTTTTTAGCTATTTTTAAAAAGATTCAGACATTTACTGCTGTATTTTTTCTTATTGTGTTGCTTTTTATGTATTATTATTTATTAATTGTACGTTGGTTTGTTTGCAATGTTGTGTCACTACAAAATATTTAACTGTTAACTGAGCAAAAGGCTATACAAATACTATGTAACCCCACATTAAGAACAAACAAACTTTAAAAAGATTCAGACATTTAACACCGTTTTCTCATTTTGGACTAAGGTAGGGTACCGTGTGTTCCTATGTGTCCTCCTGTGTGTGTTTCATTGGCATGTGTCCACTGAGTGTCCACATGCGTCTCATGTCAATGAGTTTGCAGATCACTGTTGTATTGTCCGCACGTATTAGCAGTGTTAATCATTGTGCGAGTTAGTGTGTAGTTTGTGGCAGGACTCTGGATGCGGCTTCTTCATTAAAATGTTAACCAGGCCACACGGACAATGGACACACTGTTCACCATGCTGTCTTCTTCATGCTGAACTGTGTTTCTCTTACTCTCGCGCTCTCTCTCTCTCTATGCCCCCTTCACCTCCCTCTCTCTTTATCTCCTGAAACATCCGTCGGCCTTGACTGCCGTTGAAACCGCAAGCCCACAAACAGTTCAATTTTTCAGTTCTACCTAACATCAGTTTTTTGTTTAATCGCTCCTTTGTGTCAGCTCTTTTTTCTGTGCTGTGGTTAATGTGCAAGTGTCAGTTCTCCTTAGGTTCAACCTGAACGTATTTCAACTCTGTATGAACTAAGCAGTCATAAATCTGATTATGCTCCGGCTCACGCTAATTATACCACATTACTTGTACACGTGTTCGTGTGTATCTATATGCCTGCATATCCATGTATACTGTACATGCATGTTTTTACAGATGGGAAAACTCCACACCTACCAGGATGCAAAACGTTGACATTTTGAGGCATTACATTAATATATACCTTATTACAAGGGGGTTATTCATACAGTTTAGTTTTTTCTTTTGTTGTTTTTTTAAATGGTAATGGGAGAGTGATTTTCATAACCTTGGTGGAAGAGTGTGGCAAGAACCAAGGAAACACCCAGTCAATTTTGGAGCAGATCCCCATAACTGGGCAAATACGTTATATTTTTTAAAATATGGAAACGGCTTTGATGAAGATCTGTTCTGTGCCCTTCGACTTGGGTAGGTTTTTTGAAACATTATAAAAAGTAAAAACCATGCAAATTAGCACTAGCACACAATCTGAAAAAAGGTATAATAATATTGAATATTTTTATAAATATAGTAGTCCAGTTTCTATCTTATCAACGATTACATGACTGTATGTCAAGCCAACCATTTGGTCAAACATATTGTATATGTAATGACCGGAAACATAGGGAAACCGTTACTTTTCTTCTACGGATTAACGGAGATATATCATTAATAAGATATAACTTTTATAAACTGATGCTGGTGGGTGGAATTTGTAACCTTCAGAGTAAGCAAGGCTAGTAATTTCTAAAGCCTAAGCTAACTAGCAGCAGCTTCATATTTAGCTCACAAACAAACTGCAAAAATGAAACTGCTATCAATCTTCTCATTTAACTCTCAGCGAGAAAGCAGTGTATGTTCCAAAATGTCAAAAAATAGTTTAAATATATGCACAAAGGCAGGCTGCCTGTGTTGTTGCATATACATTGTTCGTGTATTTTGGCTTGGGACTCCAGCATGTGTTCCAGTTTTGTAATAATCAGTGCAGTTCAACCGTGAGAGCATTCGTTTTTCCCCCGGCCGGGTGTCTGTTTCACCTGTCCCCGAGGATCAGCTCTGGTGGGAAGAAGGGCAGGGGTAACTTAGTGTGCGGAGTGGGGAAATAGGGGATACGGTACCCCCTCCAGAGAATGGTACTCTACGTGTAGGGGCGTAACGAGGATCAAAGTGCCCCTGACACCCGTGTCTCCCATGGGCCCTGTACCCAAACGCCCCCACCTCACCACCATCGCCCCCACACTCCCAAGCATCAAAGCAGCTATCGACTGCGACTTAGAAACAGGTGCGTGTGTGTTTGCATGTGTGTGGGTGTCTGTTTGCATGTATGTGTGTGTGTGTGTGTGTGTGTGTGTGTGTGTGTGTGTGTGTGTGTGTGTGTGTGTGTGTGTGTGTGTGTGTGTGTGTGTGTGTGTGTGTGTGTGTTTTGAGCCGTCTATCTTTCAGCACTGCAGCTGGGCAGCTATCTTCTCGCTGCTGCTACAATAAAGAATAAGGAGATGCTTCCTCTTTTCTGACAACTGTTTCCTCTCGAACACAAACACACACACTCACACATACAATGCACACATGCCTAACCACGCATCTGGGTGTGATGACATTTAGATGAAAAATGTTCCCCGAATCCACAACAAATTTGATCTTTGACCTCAATAGCCTATTCATGACTTGACTTTGCTAGCTTATGCAGAAAGACCCTTTGACTCCCAGACCACAGGAAATCAAATGGGATTAAAGAGGAAATTATGTCATGAATTATTTTCGTGCGATGATAGAGTTGGTGGAAAGTGCATTGAGTCATGTGAGGGTGAAAACAAAAGGGAAGAAGGAAAACTGTATCTAAGATCTGCTCGTAAATTGAGCATGTCCGTCCCACTCTCACATGGCTATTTTTCCTCTCAAACACACATGCACAAACACACTAACACAAACCTCTCAGTCACCTACATTTCCACTTTGCAAATTACAGCCTGAATTACGTTCCCCACCAATCATGGCACACATCTGTCACCAACCCACCAATCACAGGGCCTCGTGTTGCTTGTCGCCGTGCAGGGCGGTCGAGGCAGACTGAAGGTGGTCATTTTTCACTGAAGCCTGTAGTTAAAGCCAGTTGGAACAAGGGGTCGGCCATTTTGGCGCCCTGCAGACCATCGCAGAACTGGCAGGGGATTGTAGGGTTTCAGAAATGTAAATACTGAAACTAGTTTGTATCATAAAACTAGATTACTCTATACCATCTCATTTTGGTGTAAAGACTTGTTTTTCTGAATGCACCTGGAGGTAACATTTAACTCTGACAGATATTCTGGACCTTATGCTGCTATAAAACCTAAGTGGCAGATGCCAGATTTGACATGGGATGTCCCAAAATAGGTAGTTTTTGCAAGTCTGCTGTGTGTGTGAGATTCACCCACAAACTATAAGGGTGCCTTTCCAAGCAGTGACGAGTGTCTAAGCTACGTAGAGGAATAGACTATATGACGATGTTTTTTGTGATATTTTTAGTAGGTTGTAGGTAGCATTTCAGAATTAAAACCTCCTCTCACAAATGCCCTGCAACCCTAGACTCTTTCTAGACCAGCAACAACCTCCTTTATACAGAGTGTGAAGAATCTTCAAGTTGGTGCTTATAGGGAAAAATCAAATGTATATATTTTTTATAGTAACACAAAATACTTAAAATCCATGCTAGTTTGTTCAAGAGCGGTGATACATTGGGAGCGGGAGTTCCCCAGCGCCTTTCTGCTAGAAAAATGCGCTTTGTGGAACCAGGACCATAAACTTGCTTTGATAAGATGGGGACTTGGACCTGTCTGATTGTATTGAGATTATTTTAAAGCTGCCCATACATGATCAGAAGTAAAATCGTTCTTCCCTGGTTGTGCCATTGTTTTACGATGGGGAGAGTGCTGGATAATTGTTTGGAAAAAGACTTGAAACCAGCTCTGTGCAGCTTGGACACAGAACATAAATAGCCCTGAGTAATGATGACATTATGGTTGCCGACTACAGTGTGTTTTACAAATGTGCCTCATGTTACCATTTAGAGTTATTTACCCTAACCTGAACCTTGAGTGTATGACGCATTCAGTCAGAAATGAGTGTGTGAGTGTGTGTTTTGGGAAGAAGTTCCCTGTATAATCTCCACCAAGCGTGATGAGCCATCCCTCATCGTGACTTACCTCACAAGCATCCTCAGGAAATTAGAGAGCATCCAAAGACGTGTATGTCATCTCACGGGAGTGCAAGCGTAAGTGTGTGTGTGTAGTGGTTTGCTTCTGTTTGTGGGAGTGTGTGCAAAGCTACAACTGGTGAAAGGTTTGTGTGCATGTGTGTGTGTGCGTGTGTGTGTTTCAATGCAGTCTGGGATCTGCTGTCTGTCTATATGTGTGCATGTGTGTGTTCTCCAAATCACCATGTTTAAGGTTCTATGATCACAGGCTTGCTGAGCATGCCCAACCACTACTGAGTGACAGCCACTGACCCCCCCCCCCCCCCCCCCCACAACACACACACACACAAACACACACACGCTCATAAACAACATGCACATATGTCCAGACAAGCACACATATGCACACTTTCACTATTACATTTAAATCCACATCTTTATCTAAGCCTTTTTCTTTTCTTTTTACATGTACACACACTAACTCAGCCTTCACAGTCACTGACAAGAGACGATAAGGCCGCTGCACTAACAAATATACAAAATCACACGCCATCCCAGTCTTACCCACCGCTGTCAATGTTGGTGGGATCCAGCAGATCCAAACAGGCAACCTGTGACAGAGGGGAAGGGTAGGGGGCTATTGTGTGTGTTACAGAGAGTCATCTTTACTGAGATTAGTAACTCTTAAGAAAGCTAATTAGAGAGGTGTTGTATCGCTGCTGTTGAAAAGCGGTCGGCTGTGGGAGCCAATGATAGAGGATCCTCCTGGGTGTCTTGAGGAGGGACAGGTTATGATAGGGATGTGGTGCCCTGTGTGTATGGCTCCCGCTGTCATGTGGCTCAGGTCAGGGAAACACTGAGTGTGTGTGGGCGGATACTGCTGTGTTTGGTGGAGTGGTGTGTATAGAAGTTTGTTTGTTTCCTTCAGCGGATGAATTATTTTTTGTATCAACCCATTTCTTTGCTTTGTTGTCAGCATCTAACAAACTTGCATTTGGTTTTATTGTTTGCAATATTGTTTTTTTTTTTTCTTCAGCAAAAACTGATAACCACTATTACTATTAACAGTAAGTCAATGGTCGGAAACTAATTGGTATGTATGTAAAACTGCTTTGGCTAACTACCGTTAGCCAGGAGTTACGTAGTTATTTCCAGAGATGTGTTTACATTTAAGACGTTGCTGATTATATGTCCCTAGTTGTAGTTGTTTCTTGATGCCAACTAAGACCAAAATGGAATCGAATTGAACATATTGGATTAATATTGTTATACAATTTATATTTTTGCCAGTTCATGAGTGCATAAACAACCAAACAAAGTATGAACGTTAATTTTGCACCAGTTTTGTTTTTTTGTATTTTAAAGTTTTCAAGTATAAGTTGCTGGCTATGTTTTAAGCTTGGCTTTGGTAAAGCAGGGGCCAATGAGGAACCGGTTATATTTTGGAGCGGAATCGGATACACAAATGATGTTTCACTTTCATTAATATGTGCTGCATTCATGTCATGCAATCAAAATTCACGTAAACGCTCTGGGCTATAATAGAACACAACAGGTGTGTTAGTAGGTTTAATTACTGTAGCTGCATCATAACTGAAATTAAATCCACATGCTTTTTTGGCAAGAATAACTGTCATTCTAGCAGCCAATGTCTATAGCTTTGAAGATTGAACACAAAGTTTACAACTGTTTGCATCATGGATCGATCACATATGATTGTGACATTAGTTGCTGTTACTGACAGAACTGTAGGTGGCCTAGAGCAGCGTTTCTCAAAGTGTGGGGCGCGCCCCACTGGTGGGGCGCAGAGATTTCATAGGTGGGTAGCGAATGGACGCGATGAACGGGAGATTATTATTATTATTATACATTTTTTTTAAATACATTTTTTGGACCTCAGGCCGGAATCGAACCTGGGTCCTCGTGGGCGGTAGTGGACTGTTACAGCCGGAGACTCGCAACAGCAGTGGACTTTCACAGCGCCGCTGCGCCGGAGCCTCGCATCGGCGGGTGTTTGCGGCGGCGGATGCGGTACTGGCGGATGCGGTACTGGCGGATGCGGTACCGGCGCAGCGGCGCTGTGAAAGTCCACGGCCCACCTATGCCAGAGCCAGCGGCCCACCGAAGGCAGCAGCCCACCAACGGCAGCGGCCCACCGGGAAAAGTCCCGAAGCTCCCGATGGCCAATCCGAGCCTGCTCACACACACACAACTGAAACCAAAAACATTTACAGACATATGCAAAAATCTCTCATACACACATGTGAAGCGCTCTCTCACACACACAACAGCGTTGCAGTCGGGAAGAAAAGCAATGTGGAGCGGCACCTCACCACTTCATAAGGAGTTTAACCGTGACACTTTTCGAAATGGGGCTTGAAAAGGCCCACCTGTTCAAAGTGGGGATTGACAGAAAAAGTTTGAGAGCCACTGGCCTAGAGGGAGAGATAAGCGTTGTATATGTGCCAAGTGCAGCAGCGATGGAATGCCCCGCTCGTGTTCTGCAAGGTGCTGGTTGTGAGTGTGAGGTCAGGGGTGAGGCGTGGGGGGTGTTTGTGTTTGGGGAGGGTCTGGATGGGGTTAGAGGGTAAACTGTGGTGTAAAGGGAGCGGGTTCAAGGTGTGGTTTGATGTTTAAAGATATGTGTGTTTTAGTGGGTTCGTGGGAGGTGGGTTGAGTGTGTATGTGTGTGTGTGTGTGTGTGTGTGTGTGTGTGTGTGTGTGTGTGTGTGTGTGTGTGTGTGTGTGTGTGTGTGTGTGTGTGCATGGGGGTGTGTGTGTGTGTGTGTGTGTGTGTGTGGGGGGGGGTGTGTGTGTGTGTGTGTGTGTGTGTGTGGGGGGTGTGTGTGTGTGTGTGTGTGTGTGTGGTGTGTGTGTGTGTGTGTGTGTGTGTGTGTGTGTGTGTGTGTGTGTGTGTGTGTGTGTGTGTGCTCCATCTTGTCAGAGCCAGATGTTGGGTTGTGTAACACACACTCAGCTAAATCAATGGACGTGTGTGTGTGTTTCTGTCAGCAGGTCAGTGAGATAACCACCGGCCTGTCAGATCTCACCAAGTGGCTGACATGTCACTCCGACCTGCAGGCCCCGCCCATCGCTATCAACACCACAGGCTGAGTGTGTTGAGTCGTCAGGTGTCTGGATAATATCACACACACATACACACACACACTTGACGCTTCGCCACATCACACTCTGCCATACTGGACTGCTCAAAACTGTGCTCATTCGTACACTGTATACATAACAAGTGGATGCAGTCACGTGACCTATGGTTTTTTAAATGGTTTGGCATTTTGGATGCCACCATCTTGTTTTCTTGCAAACAGAAGTAACACGCAATGGTGGAGGGAAGTACTACAGACTATTTTAAGGCGACCAAAATGGTACAATTAACTTTCCCAAACTTTAAAACGGTGCAAGGGTTTGTGTTGCAAGACAAAAACATGGAGATCATCCAAACTGGACAATACAATGGTAGCAACCTGCCAATCACAAAGTAGCGTCACCATAGTATAGATCAGTGGTTCTCAAACTTTTTCTGCCATTCCCCACTTTGAACAGGTGGGCCTGTCGTGAGCTACTTTTACTCCTCTTTTTTTTGTTTTTTGCAGTGTATATATTTAGCACATTTTCACTAGCAAGAACCACGCCACAACAGTGTGATGTTTGTACGTTTATTGAAGTAACATGTGAAGGATATGCGGGGGGGTGAAGAGATGATCTGGGAGGACGAGCTACGGTCCGTGCAGTGGGAGACTCAGAGTGGGGGTTCCGTCTCCGGCATGATCTGCGTGGGCTGATTACGGTCCCCCAGACGACCTGGAATTTAATGTTAGTATACGCAGTATATAGATATGCACCGTTTAGATATAAATGGTGATGGGCAGAGGATGTTGGGATGAAGGGATGGAGGATGAGGGATGAGGGATGAGGATGAGGATGGAGGATGAGGGATGAGGGATGGAGGGATGAGGGAGATGAGGGATGTGGGATGAGGGATGGGGGATGAGGGATGTGGGATGAGGGATAAGGGATGGAGGGATGAGGGATGGAGGGATGAGGGATGAGGGATGTAGGGATGAGGGATGTGGGGATGAGGGATGGAGGGATGAGGGATGAGGGATGTGGGATGGGATGTAGGGATGAGGGATGGATGAGGGAGATGGGATGGAGGGATGGAGGGATGAGGGATGAGGGATGTGGGATGAGGGATGAGGGATGGAGGGATGAGGGATGAGGGATGTAGGATGAGGGATGTGGGATGAGGGATGAGGGATGGAGGGATGAGGGATGGAGGGATGAGGGATGTAGGGATGAGGGATGGAGGGATGTAGGGATGAGGGATGAGGGATGTGGGATGAGGGATGGAGGGGATGAGGGATGAGGGATGTAGGGATGAGGGATGTGGGATGAGGGATGAGGGGAGGGATGTGGCTCTGTAGGATAGGGAGGAGGATGTAGGGATGAGGGATGGAGGGATGTGGGATGGAGGGATGAGGGATGTAGGATGAGGATGGAGGGATGTAGGGATGAGGATGGAGGGATGGGGATGAGGATGTGGGATGAGGGGTGAGGGATGTAGGGATGAGGGATGGAGGGATGTAGGGATGAGGGATGGAGGGATGGAGGATGGAGGGATGAGGGATGTAGGGATGAGGGATGGAGGGATGTAGGGATGAGGGATGGAGGGATGAGGGATGGGGATGTGGGATGAGGGGTGAGGGATTGTAGGGAGAGGATGGAGGGCTTGGAGGGAATGAGGAATGAGGGATGTAGGGATGAGGGATTGGGAGGGATGAGGATGTAGGGCATGCAGGATTGATGGGATGTAGGGATGAGGATGAGGGATGAGGGATGTGGGGATGGAGGGATGAGGGATGAGGGATGTAGGGATGAGGGATAAAGGGATGTTGAGGGGAGGGAGGTAGGACTGTATCGCTTCGGTGTTGTGAGTCGGAAGGGGGAACTGTATGGGTAGAAGGGTGAGGGAGGGTGGGTTGAAAGATGAGACAAGCGGTGGCCGGAAGTTTTGCCGGATATAAATAGGGGTGGCCGTGGTTCGAGGCGGAGTTTTAGGCGTGGCCATGCTCCTGAACCTACGTTAACATTTAACCTCATTTCACTAGCAAGAACCACGCCACAACAGTGTGATGTTTGTACGTTTATTGAAGTAACATGTGAAGGATATGCGGGGGGTGAAGAGATGATCTGGGAGGACGAGCTACGGTCCGTGCAGTGGGAGACTCAGAGTGGGGGTTCCGTCTCCGGCATGATCTGCGTGGGCTGATTACGGTCCCCCAAAAGAGTCGGATTAAAAGCAGCTGACTTAAGCGTGTGCATGTCAGACGTCGTTTAGATTGTTGCGGATGTAATCGTGGTACGCTTGGGATGACGAGCGGCCGAGGGCCTAGGTGGTTGGATAAGAGATGCCTGGTCTAGCTGCTGTGGACGCTGCACCGATGCGGGAGAAATGGCTCTAATTCTGAGAGTGCCCCCAAAATGTGCGGGATGTTCTGAAAGTGTTTCTGGACCAGAAACGTGTGGCTTGAAGATAACGTGCCCGGAACGAGTGCCTACATCTTCACTTCTAAATCCAACTAAACATTACCTTGAGGGGTTAGAATGATGCACGCGCGGTTTGCCCAGAACCGGGCCTCCGTTGCGCTCTAAGGGAAAATACGTTGATGCCATAAATGTTAGGTTGGGTTGTGGGGGCAGGTGCTCCTGGTATGAGCGACGCCGGGGAAAGAGCAGATGTGAATTAGGTGGCGGTTAGAGAGCAAGCAGCCTCGTTCGTTGAAGTTATTACACGCCGTCCTGCCTCCCTGCGGGTGATAGACGGTTAAAGTCTGAGGCGTTGCGTGATGGAAAGGAAAGTGAGTGAGGTGTTTGAGGTGGTGGAGCGCTGACTAAGCATGCTGAGGCCGGGTGGGAGGGGGCTCCACGTAATTGGCAAGAGAGGGATGCGCGTGCTGCGAAGATGCGGCAGTAAAGCTTGGAGTCTGGAGCGCCCCGGTATGTCCCCTGGTTGAACTGCTTGATGCGGCCGGCGGCATGGCTAGCGAAGTTTATTTTTATTTTTTATTTTTTATTTATTTTTTAATTTATTTATTTTAATTTTTTATTTATTTTTTGGAGAGAGAGACCAGAGCGTCTGCTCACAGCGAGGGTCAGAGGGAGAGAGACCGGAGCGTCTGCTCACGGCGAGGGTCGGAGAGAGAGAGACCGGAGCGTCTGCTCACTGCGAGGGTCGGAGAGAGAGAGAGACCGGAGCGTCTGCTCACTGTGAGGGTCGGGGGGGGAGAGACCGGAGCGTCTGCTCACGGCGAGGGTCGGAGAGAGAGAGACCGGAGCGTCTGCTCACTGCGAGGGTCGGGGGGGGAGAGACCGGAGCGTCTGCTCACTGCGAGGGTCAGAGAGAGAGAGACCGGAGCGTCTGCTCATGGCGAGGGTCGGAGAGAGAGAGACCGGAGCGTCTGCTCACTGCGAGGGTCCGAGGGGGAGAGACCGGAGCGTCTGCTCACTGCAAGGGTCAGAGAGAGACCGGAGCGTCTGCTCGCTGCGAGGGTCAGAGAGAGAGAGACCGGAGCGTCTGCTCACTGCGAGGGTCAGAGAGAGAGAGACCGGAGCGTCTGCTCGCTGCGAGGGTCAGAGGGAGAGAGACCGGAGCGTCTGCTCACGGCGAGGGTCGGAGAGAGAGAGACCGGAGCGTCTGCTCGCTGCGAGGGTCGGAGAGAGAGAGACCGGAGCGTCTGCTCACTGCGAGGGTCGGGGGGGGAGAGACCGGAGCGTCTGCTCACTGCGAGGGTCAGAGAGAGAGAGACCGGAGCGTCTGCTCGCGGCGAGGGTCAGGGAGGGAGAGACCGGAGCGTCTGCTCACTGCGAGGGTCGGAGAGAGAGAGACCGGAGCGTCTGCTCGCTGCGAGGGTCAGAGAGAGAGAGACCGGAGCGTCTGCTCGCGGCGAGGGTCAGAGAGGGAGAGACCGGAGCGTCTGCTCACTGCGAGGGTCAGAAAGAGAGACCGGAGCGTCTGCTCGCTGCGAGGGTCAGAGAGAGAGAGACCGGAGCGTCTGCTCGCTGCGAGGGTCAGAGAGAGAGAGACCGGAGCGTCTGCTCGCGGCGAGGGTCAGAGAGGGAGAGACCGGAGCGTCTGCTCACTGCGAGGGTCGGGGGGGGAGAGACCGGAGCGTCTGCTCACGGCGAGGGTCGGAGAGAGAGAGACCGGAGCGTCTGCTCACTGCGAGGGTTGGGGGAGGAGAGACCGGAGCGTCTGCTCACGGCGAGGGTCGGAGAGAGAGAGACCGGAGCGTCTGCTCACTGCGAGGGTCAGAGAGAGAGAGACCGGAGCGTCTGCTCACGGCGAGGGTCGGAGAGAGAGAGACCGGAGCGTCTGCTCACTGCGAGGGTCCGAGGGGGAGAGACCGGAGCGTCTGCTCACTGCGAGGGTCAGAGAGAGACCGGAGCGTCTGCTCGCTGCGAGGGTCAGAGAGAGAGAGACCGGAGCGTCTGCTCACCGCGAGGGTCGGGGGGGGAGAGACCGGAGCGTCTGCTCGCTGCGAGGGTCAGAGAGAGAGAGACCGGAGCGTCTGCTCGCTGCGAGGGTCAGAGAGAGAGAGACCGGAGCGTCTGCTCGCGGCGAGGGTCAGAGAGGGAGAGACCGGAGCGTCTGCTCACTGCGAGGGTCGGGGGGGGAGAGACCGGAGCGTCTGCTGGGTCGGAGAGAGAGAGACCGGAGCGTCTGCTCACTGCGAGGGTCGGAGAGAGAGAGACCGGAGCGTCTGCTCACTGCGAGGGTCCGAGGGGGAGAGACCGGAGCGTCTGCTCACTGCGAGGGTCAGAGAGAGACCGGAGCGTCTGCTTGCTGCGAGGGTCAGAGAGAGAGAGACCGGAGCGTCTGCTCGCTGCGAGGGTCAGAGAGAGAGAGACCGGAGCGTCTGCTCACTGCGAGGGTCAGAGGGAGAGAGACCGGAGCGTCTGCTCACGGTGAGGGTCGGAGAGAGAGAGACCGGAGCGTCTGCTCGCTGCGAGGGTCGGGGGGGGAGAGACCGGAGCGTCTGCTCACTGCGAGGGTCGGGGGGGAGAGACCGGAGCGTCTGCTCACTGCGAGGGTCAGAGAGAGAGAGACCGGAGCGTCTGCTCGCTGCGAGGGTCAGAGTGAGAGAGACCGGAGCGTCTGCTTGCGGCGAGGGTCAGAGAGGGAGAGACCGGAGCGTCTGTTCGCTGCGAGGGTCAGAGAGGGAGAGACCGGAGCGTCTGCTCGCTGCGAGGGTCAGAGAGAGAGAGACCGGAGCGTCTGCTCGCTGCGAGGGTCAGAGAGAGAGAGACCGGAGCGTCTGCTCACTGCGAGTCCCAGAGGGGGAGAGACCGGAGCGTCTGCTCACTGCGAGGGTCAGAGATAGAGACCGGAGCGTCTGCTCACTGCGAGGGTCAGAGAGAGAGAGACCGGAGCGTCTGCTCACTGCGAGGGTCAGAGGGAGAGAGACCGGAGCGTCTGCTCGCTGCGAGGGTCAGAGAGGGGGAGACCGGAGCGTCTGCTCGCTGTGAGGGTCAGAGAGAGCTGTGGCTAGGGTGTAGCTGGTTGCACGGGGAGGAAAAACATTGGGTGTTGGGGAAGGGATGGGGGGATGAAGGGATGCATGTGCTCAGGAATTTTGTGACACAGAGGGGAGGGCGATACTACCTGGCCCCCACCAGGGGGTGCTGGTGAGTCGGGCTGTGTCCGTGGAGGAGGACGGAGGCCTGTGACGTCACAACCCGTGGTGCGCGCGCGCGCGGTGGTTGACTCTGGAGCGGGAAGAGCTGTGTGTGTTGTTGTTCTTGCCGTTGTACTGCTGTAGGCTTTGTAGAAGTTGAACAGTCTAGCCTTGTTGTCATTTCGGTGAAAGTGGATGCCGTTTTCCTTCAGGAAACGTTGAAGTTGAATGACTGTCCACCTCCGTAGTTCAGGCTCCGTTTCGGAGCGCAGCTCCGTCCGAGAGGCGTGTCGAGTGCGCCGCCGCGAGTGGCCGGGGGCTGCGAGTGAGGCAGGCTGCCGGTGGTGGGGAGATTGGAGCTGGCTGTGCCTGTTGGGCCCCGGCTGTTTGCCCTCGCTGGCGGAGTAGACGAAGCCTGGGACCTGTCTGGAGTTGGAGGTATCTCGTTGGGGGAGCTTGAGTGGGAGCGGTGGCGGCTGGTGTGTGGGACACTGATTGCCGAGCGCACGCGGCTCCGTTCGGATGCTTGGCTTAGATCCGTCTGCTGACCTGAGGATGGCGGGTAGCCGATGTCGAAGAGATCTTCATCTGACTCCGGCGAGTTGATCAGGAGTTCGGGATCCATGGTGAGTAGAAATGTTCTCGTGGTAGCGTTTAGCTTGTATTGAACTGTGACGACGCGCAGCGTGAATCACAGTCTGCCTGTCAGTCTTTGAAAGATGAGATAAGCGGTGGCCGGAAGTTTTGCCGGATATAAATAGGGGTGGCCGTGGTTCGAGGCAGAGTTTTAGGCGTGGCCATGCTCCTGAACCTACGTTAACATTTAACCTCATTTAACATTATGATATGCTTACCTTTAACCTTTGTGTGCTCTTTGGGTCTGTGGGACCCGTTGTCAGTGTTTACTAAAGTAAAATGTATGCAATTTAATTATTTTAACCTGCTTTATTTGGGGGTGGACCTCGCATCCTCTAGGGCAGTGGTTCCCAACCTGGGGGGCGCGCCCCCCTTGGGGGGGGCGCCAAAGATCGCAGGGGGGGCGCCAGGCCTCAGATAATTTGAGGCCAAATATCATATTTAGACTTCTTTTTTAATTTTTTTTTTACATAGAATTGTAACGCAATACATGATTGTCACTAAAAGCCTTGTCTCTACATTACAATAAAATATAAAAAATACTTGATTAATTAATTTTAATAAAAATTCAAGTTAGTAGCTCGGCATAAAAAGACAGAAATGTATAATTCTTTCTTTAATAGAATAATAGTTTCTTCTGCCCGTAAAGTGAAACACTTGTGTGTGTGTGTGTGTGGGGGGGGGGGGGCGCAACTTCCAACAGGAGACATTTGGGGGGGCTCTTGGGAAAAAAGGTTGGGAACCCCTGCTCTAGGGGGGTCCGGGGGCATGCACCCCCAGGAAGATTTAAAAAAAATGTTGAAGTTAAATGCATCAATCTGGTGCACTTTGAGCACAAAATGAATTGATGGATACAGCTCTCAACACTCAGATGAAAGGGAGCTGTATACTTTTCAATAATCCAAACATCTTTAGAATATGATCACAACCAATAACAAATCATTTAAACTTGTTTATTCTTATCTTATGTTACCTAGTTAGCATTCTTTCTTTTTATTTATGCATATTTTACTAATCACTCCCCTTTTAAACGTTTTTTTTTACTGTCCTATAGTACACATTGGAATGATTTCTTACATTATTTTTTACAACTAGGCTATATTAAATAGATAAAGGTGTGCTCTCTCTAGCTCTCTCGCTGTGTGCTCCTCCGTGGCGATGACGGCTTGCGTTAAAAAAAAATAATACACATATTTGTAAAGTGGGGGGACACAAACGGGATTTCGAAAAGTGTGTGCGAGAGCGAGAGCGAGAGCGTTTCACATGAGTGCATTTCACATGTGTGTATGAGAGATTTTTACATTTGTCAGTAAATTATTTTGGTTTCGGTTGTGTGTGTGTGAGCAGGCTCGGATTGGCCATCGGGAGATTCGGGACTTTTCTCGGTGGGCCGTTGCCGTTTGTGGGCTGCTGCCTTCGGTGGGCCGCTGGCTCTGTCATAGGTGGGCCGTGGACTTTCACAGCCAACCTGGTCTCACCAGAATGCGTGACTCCACCACGACTCCTTAACACAGCAGTGCGTGGTGGAGTCACGAACTTTGCTACATTTACGTGTCTGCACCACGCAAACAACCCCAATGTAAAGTGAATGAGGCTCCTTTGTCGTGGTGCACATACGCATTTCTACAACGTCCAGCAGTGAGCTTTTATTCTATAAAACGTTTGTAAAATCTACTTTATAGCTTGTAGTAACTCACGGGAGGCTTCTTTTATTTTATTTGTATTCATAATTATTTTTATTTTTCGTCAGAATGTATTATGGTGCATTAGTTACGAATTTTTGTTCTCAAAAAACAGTGCATTGTGTGTAATACAACTGTGATTTTTATTAAATTAGTTAGTTTTTAAAGAAGGCCAGAGCTTCAGCTGTGTCAAATATATTGTTGCCTTTAGTTAACGTTATTTAAAAGATAATTATATTCCTATTTGATCATGTCCCCTTTATTGTATTACGGACGCAGAGAGCAATGTGAGCGTCCATTCCCATTGGATAACGGAGGATTTTACACCTGGAAGTAAGTATTCTCCTTACTGTCGATTGATTTTACAGTGATATCTGCACTACTCATCAACTCAAAAACACCAGATTATCCTTGTTAATTACACAACATTGATTGGTTTAAATTGTGTACAATGCTTTTGTAATGTTCCCCTTCGATTCGGAGAAACAAATATTTGTTCAGAGTTTAGGATGGCCGAAGACACTACACTACCCAGAATCCTCAGCTATTGTTCCGCTTTGCCTCAAGCTCTGTGATTGGTTGACCTCCAACTGCATTCCATATGAAAAAAACGTTTCGTAAAAGATACAATCATACTTTATTCAGCAGTGCTTGCTTTACTCTTTGAAAGTCATCACATGAATGCATTGTAATGAATGGTTTGGCTGCATTAAACATTACACATCTGTCGTAGTTCTTTATTTATCTACAGAGATCGGGCCTCAGAATAGACCGGAAACTATTCTTTTACCGTTCTGTTTTAATTTCACAATAAAGTTAGTAGTAATAATTTGTTTTGATATTATTGTTTTTTATTAACTACTAGACCGCTGGGTCATGTTAAGACCATCTTTTCTGTGTTGCTGTGGGTTTTTTACATCGCTTTTGTGTTACAAATATCAAAACAATAACAGAATATATCCGTCGTAAACTAAACCAGAAACAGCAGTATATTTTATTTTGTTAACACTGTATACTTGACAGCTTTTTAACCCGCACCACCTACTGGTTAAAGCACGTTATTACACGTTTAGAGTAATTGCAATGCAGGTAGATTGTGTTGCTTTTTAATGACTGTTTTAAAATGCCTTTTTCTTAATGTCTTTCATTTTTGTAAAGCACTTTTGAATGTGTTATATTTGATGAAAACATTTAAATATTAAGAGTACATACTCTTAATATAGTGGGAAAGTGGAAGGTCAATGATATAAATAATATAGAATAGAAAATATCAAGAAGATACTGTAAGTGATCTCTACAATAAAACAGTTTAGTGCCTGATAGGAGGATGTGCAAAACAGACAAACTAATAAGGCTTTATTTAAACATGAAAGAATACTTTAGGTTAAGGTCTTCTTTTAAATAAGAAAAAAGCTTTGGGGGTATCTACAGATACGTTCTAGGACACGTTCTAAGCACATGGTGTAGTCCCATAGCTGAGGATTATGGGTAGTGTGGTGTCTTCTGCCATCCACACACTACGAAAAAACACAATTTAAATCAATCAATGTTGTGTAATTAACAAGGATAATCTGGTGTTTTTGAGTTGATGAGTAGTGCAGATATCACTGTAAATAAAATCAATCGACAGTAAGGAGAATACTTACTTCCAGGTGTAAAATCCTCCGTTATCCAATGGGAATGGACGCTCACATTGGTCTCTGCGTCCGTAATACAATAAAGGGGACATGATCAAATAGGAATATAATTATCTTTTAAATAACGTTAACTAAAGGGAACAATCTATTTGACACAGCTGAAGCTCTGGCCTTCCTTAAAAACTAACTAATTTAATAAAAATCACAGTTGTATTACACACAATGCACTGTTTTTTGAGAACAAAAATTCGTAACTAATGCACCATAATACATTCTGACGAAAAAAAAATAAAAGAAGCCTCCCGTGAGTTACTACAAGCTATAAAGTAGATTTTAAAAACGTTTTATAGAATAAAAGCTCACTGCTGGACGTTGTAGAAATGCGTATGTGCACCACGACAAAGGAGCCTCATTCACTTTACATTGGGGTTGTTGCATGTGTCTTGCATGGTGCAGACACGTAAATGTAGCAAAGTTCGTGACTCCACCACGCACTGCTGTGTTAAGGAGTCGTGGTGGAGTCACGCATTCTGGTGAGACCAGGTTGTTCACAGCGCCGCTGCACCGGTACCGCTGTCCACTACCGCCCGCGAGGACCCAGGTTCGATTCCGGCCTGAGGTCCAAAACATTTATTTAAAAAATAAAAAGTAATAATAATAATACCCGTTCATCGCGTCCATTCGCGACCCACCTATCACATCTCTGCGCCCCACCAGTGGGGCACGCCCCACACTTTGAGAAACGCTGGTATAGATAGAGCATACCCTGTTTTTTTTGCCCCTTGCTGGAACAAAAACAATCAAAAGGAACTTCCGCATTGGCTCCACTTTTCCCTTCAACTTAATGCATATTTTCCATGGAACTTTTCACACTGCTGTCCTTAAGATACCACATCCAAATCGGAAAATAGATCGGCTTTCGGTTCCAATTCTTTATCCTCCTCAGCTGTCATGTTTGTTTCTGATTAGATTATTTGACGTCAGCAGGGATGCTCCCGTCGGAGATACATTATAACACACACGCACGCACGCACGCACGCACGCACGCACGCACGCACGCACGCACGCACGCACACACACACACACACACACACACACACACACACACACACACACACACACACACACATGCTGCAGGGTTGAGTGCCTTGCCCAATGGGAACTACACCTAAAAGTAATCTAATCTCTATCTATATCCATGGGTTTCCATTAGTAAAATCTTTTCTCTGCCCTATATATCACGTAGCGGGTGCCCTCCTTTCTGCTTCATTGTGTTTTTGATCAGATTATGTTTTTCTTCCTTGACGTCAGCACGGCTGCTTCCCTGACTGGTTTATTTTCATACAGATCGCAGAGTGATGAGAGTTTATACGACTCTGATATGGAACAAATGAGCTGAGGAGCTCCGCAGGCCTTCGGAAAGAAGCAGAGGTTAGGAGGACTCCAGATACCTGCTGTCAAATATGTTCAAACATAACTCTTCAAAAACAGATGCAAAGGCTGTTAGCCGATGATTCCTATTTTTGTACGGGAGATGTTTGGGCTTCTCCCAATGTTAGCATTTGCCTGATCCATTTTCAATGTTATCATGCAGAGAGGTGTTTGTTTCTACTCTTTTTAACCATTTCAAATCATTACGAGCATTATCATTTGAGTAACCTAATCTGATGGCCGTACTGTCATTTGAAGTCAGATTGGTCTTTGGAAATATATTCTTTATTAAGTTTGATGAATTATTTACACTTGATGTCCAGGTTTACTATGGAATATAGTTTGCAGGCATGGTTTAAGATGAGTTTTATACATTTTAATATTTAAAATGTATTAACCTTTTTGAAAATTAGAATGTGTTTATTTGTACACATTTATCAATATTGATGATTTTCAGTTCTTGGTTACTTTTATTTTTAAGTCAAGTCTTGACAAGGACAGTGCTTCTGTGTGAGAAAATAAATAAAGTTTTTAGTGCATGTAGCCACATTGTTATCAACCCCTATTGATAGTTTTTTTCAATACTAATGGTTTAATTGAAATGAATTGGCATACATACCTGGACCTGCTCATACCAAATCCCAACATGACCATTAAGTACATCCAATGTAGAACATGCTTTTAGCATATTCCATAAATCATCTACCACTTCTTCATACTGAAGTCATTTATACTTCTCTTTCAGCTCAACATTCCTTAATGTCTGATTCTTACTATGAACAAACATGCTTCCAGAGAAAGGCTTATCAATGCTTTAATCTTGGCAGTAAAATCAGTATTTCTCTAATGACATGAATATATCCAGATCTAGTTGAATAAAAGCAAGGACACTTCTACCTAAGCAGAACCAATCTGCAGTTTGCAAGTTTTGGTACTTACCAGACCTTGAGTTTTGTCGAGGGGCTGATTTATTGAACAAACAGGGTCATTGCTGAAGCAGAAAGTAGAATTTGATGAAGATACGCCTATAAGATTTGTAAAATAACTGTTCATTACAATTGCGCTAAAGTTTAGCATTTGCCAATTACATGTAGCCCCTAACAAAAAGATGGTCCTATACAATAAATGGTATCAATATTATTTTATGTCAACATCTGGACTCCTTGTGTCTGGGTCCAATTTTAGCAATCCGTCCAAAAGTTCTCGAGAAATGTCCGTCAAGGGCAACTTCATGGTGGCACAGCAGTAAATGTCAGAGGATCACCCAAGTCAGCAGGATACATTATCTGGTAACCATGAATATGACGTCAAATATTTTTCTCAATCAATTGAAATATTCGATGAGATATACAAAACTGACATTAAAAAAAATGCATTGTCTGGGGAGGTATATATCCGTCATTTCCATGTCAATCCATCTTATTGTTGTTGAGATATTTTACTCTGATCCAATGTTAACTTCATGGAGGCCTGGAGGAAGATTCAACAAAGTCTATAGGATTCATCCCCTTGGGAACATAACTCACAGCCTTAACCATGTAAAGAAAGACCCTTTGATATTAAGGAAATGTGTAAGAAGGGGGTTGGGAGAAAAAATAAATCAAGGCAGAAGAAGCAGACGAGTCTCTGGCTGAGAATATCTACAAAAACGAGTTGTGCATGAAGTAGAGGAAGGATCAGAATGGCCTGAGTTTGCAGTTCTCCACTCCTCTTAAGACCTAAAGAAAGGGCGTTGCCACTTCCGGATTGGCCAAGATGGGAAATGCACCAAGCTCAATTCTTAATCAGTAGCAACAGGTGATCTGATTAACCTGCAATTCACTCAGGGGAAATGTGACATTCAACCTTACTGAAATGGAAAAAAGGTGTATGACAACCATTTTTAAAGAATTCTGTGATGTTTCAGTCTGGGTCTCCATTAGACACCATTGTAACTACATTGAGTCCAAGACAGCTATTGATTTTTGTCAAATTCTGAAAAGTCGTTCTAAATTCTGTTAAATATAAAACCATCAAATGATTTTAATTGATTTACTTCCAAACCATCCACTCATGTTGAAGTTATAAACAGACAGAAAAGAAGACAGAGGAAACATTTTTTTTATTAAGCTTAATTTAAGATGATCAGATCAAGGTGAAGCCTGTCTTCTTTGTGCAGTCTTGTAAACACACTGCACAATGCTGCTGTTGTAAGCAGTTACATTGTGCAAACCATAGCTGATTTGATCACATAGCAGAGTGCAGCCACGAGTTTGACTAAACAAATAAGCGTGACTCCCCAGATGCCTCTTCTATAATCAAGTATAACCCAGAAAAGCGCACAAAAACATAGATGTCTTTCTCTATCTTCCTCTAAAAGACACTCTCTCGTTCTCCCCTTCTTTTAATCCAAGGACCCTCACTCCTGATAGGACACATGAGTCAACCAGCCCCAGGGTTGTGGTGATTGATGACTTCAGCCAGGGCCGGGCTGCAACCACAGACACACAAACACACATTACTCAGCCAAAAGATAAGCAAATAGTGAGCAAGCCGCCGATGGCTCTAAGTGCTTCACAAACACAGGTAACACTGGCCTCGTTTCAAAAAGGGTTCATTACTTAACCCGCAGCTGGCTACCTCTACGGAACAAAAAAAGGGGCAATATGCTGGTCTGCTTTCATCTTTCTATCTGGCAGCACGAAGCCAGATCAAATCACTGGCTCTATTTTCAGCTCTGGGGTGCCCTTTAGCAATGACGTTCGTTCTGATGAATAATATGACTCGGCTTAAGTAAAATGATCTGTGTGCACTGACAGAAAGCTGTGCCTGAGCCGTCAAAGATGAGCAGAAGGCCTACATGTACAAGGGTTTGACATCAAAAACGGCCAAGAACCCTGCCTTGAGGATGCAACGTCAAAGGACTGAGAGGATTCAAAATTGGTCGAGAATTAACAGGTAAGGATAGAAAAGCTTACTTGTGTTTTTGGGAGGCAATTGGCTAATAGCATTTTTTGTTGGGGAAGAATGTTTTTAATCCATCGAGAAAAGCCAAAGATTTAGATAATCTATACCACCCATTTCTACAATAGAGATGGATCAAAAACTTTGTAAACTATGTTGATTGTCCTTTGATTATCAACCAATACACCCTTGGCAAAGAAATGATTGAAACATATTGAGCAAAACAAATGAGGAACATTGGAAGGAGGCATTTCAGAGCATGTTATAGACATGTTATGCCCTGTTTCTGCATAACCATTGGAAGTATTTTTTTAAATCAAGAGGCAACAATGTAGGCAACATTGGATGCTCCACACCAGTAATAAGTACCCCCACTTTGAGCTACTCTATCCCCAACTTGCGCAACAGGTCGGAGCAGCAGATGAAAGACCCGTCCAGAGTAAGCTCCAGCCCCCCTTCATCCATCACAATCAACACCAACAGCCGGCCCAATTAGGCCCCCGGAACACTCAGGGCCACGGCTTGATTGTTAACACTGTGAAAACAGAGAGAAAGAGGGGGTGGATGTGGGGCGATGACGGGATGCTGAGAGCTCAGGGGGAGTTTGGGGAGAGATGGAGGAAGGTCAGATAGCTGGCGGCCCCATTTCCTCTCTAATGGCCTCCAAACGAGGGAATATGAGAGAATGCTGCCCAGTAAAGCAGGTGACCCGAAAGGAAAGGGGAACAGCCACACCCACGTCCAAACCTTCATTTTACTTTGAAATTAAACACACATCTGCACACAAGCCATTTAAAGAAAGAATGGATGGTCATGCATGATAATAATAATAATGCTTCTAAGGGCATTTAAAAAGCACACAAGGGGAAGCCTTGCACACAAATTATTACCAAATGTACGCCAAGGAGAGGCTGTTCCTGAACATTACCCTGCATATTAAAACACAAAAACATGCAGTGTAATTTCCAAGCAATCCAACCCACCCACCACTAATCACTGAATGTAGTCCGGCATTGAAAAGCCATTAACCCTCTGAAACCCACATAGGACATTTCCGTTTTTGTATATTTTTGTGTTTTGCATTATAAATTGTCATTTATTTACAGTATAATAAAGTTGTACACATCCCAGAAATCAGCACAACCTCAGCTAATGATATATGCCACTCATTAGAGACTTATACAATATAATATGGGATATTTGCCCATAAACATTTAACCATAACCATAACATTGAAGAAAACATTCAACACAGACAATTGCACACATTTATTATCATTGTATCAGAACAGATTAGAAGATTCTAACTTCTTCTGTTCATTAGTTATGCCCATTCTTTTGGCAGTGTCCATGGGCCTTTTTTTGCCAGGAATTGTCTTTTTTTTGGTCAAGACTACACATGATATATATCATGGTAGTTCCTTTCCACAATCACATGCTGAGAAGATTCGTCTGAATTTTCATCAACATCGTCCCCTTGAAAAATCAGCTCCAAAGCCTCAGCTGTAGTAAACTTCCTTGCCATACCTCAGTTTACTTTCAAAACACTAAAAGAACGTATTCCAACTTTTATTTTGTTTTTCGCGCCCGGCTCTCGTTTCAGTACACATAACAACGGAACTGACAGGCAACCCTCTGAATCCGATTGGCTGTGACTGCACCCACTCAGAGGGTCCGATTCAGAAACGTGACTCTTACACTCTTTACGTCACAAACAAAGATGGTGGATGAGAATAGTCCTATAAAACATACAAAACGATAAGCAATGCGCCAGAATCAAGGTGAGACTATCCGCATCTTTTAAAACTTTACGCACATCCGTTTCACCGAAATAAGTAAACGCCTCTCAATGAAAAACTTAATAGAGTTGTTTATTGCAGTTTCTGTAGTTTAAGAGGAAAAACGCGGCATGTCTCTGGCTGAAACAGCTGAGAAGTTATGACGCTTTGAACACAACGTGATATTTGGGATCGTATACGGCCCCGTGGGTCTCAGAGGATTAAAGAACTGCAGTACTCTTGGCTTTGTTATTCAGCCTCAACTTTCCATCACCAGTGGGACTTAGGGTAAACGGCAGACATAAACACCTGGATTGAGTTGCACCAGCTTTTCAAGAATCCACCACTAACTTTGTGTAAGAGTCCTTCCTAAGTTCTGAGTAATTCCCCTCAAGTTTAAAAAAGTATTCACAAATGTGGATGGAACCATTGGTACTTAAGATACGTGTGAGCTAGAAAGTAGGTAAAACCTGTAAATAGCATGGAAACATCTGGAGTGTCGTCCAATGTCGAGAGCTGCCGTTTCCAGTCTTTATGCTACGCTATGCTAAGCTAACAAACTGCTAGCTACAGCTTAATATTTGTACTGGTATAAAAGTACCACTGATCTTCAAAATTGTATATGGCTATTAGCTTCCTTACCAAGAGTAACCCCTAGATTCCACCGGGTCCGTCTGCGCCGCGTTGCGGTTTTGGTCCGGCCTCCTCCGGCGTCATACCCTACCAGGCACGTTTCAGAAGCATTTCAGAAGCGGAGCGTCTTGCCTGCCGGCTCGCAGTTTTTGTTGATTTGGGCATATTTCCTGGACAGGCTACTTTGTACAGACAAAGTTAATAATAACTGTAATATTCCAGTTATAAACGACATGAATCAAAGATGTGTTGCTGTATTTTAGTGGTAAAAAAATGCATTCATCATCATAATTATTCTATATATATAATTTACACAGTGCCTGTAAACCGGAGGAGAACGCTGGCATTTCTCCTCCTACTTGAAAGACTACGGAGGGATAGGGTCTGCAAAATTAGTTTGTGTGTGTGTATATATCTATATATATATGCTATATATGCTCTGAAAGTTCCACTTCCTGCCTGCCCGACCTTACGTTACGGCTGCGCCGCGACAAAAATAGGATTCGATCCTAATTTTAGAGGAGCCCTGCGCCGAGCCGCTTCTGGGACGCTTCTGAGCCGTAACGCGCCGCGTGTGGTGGAATAACACCCATTGACTAGAGTGGCCGCGATCGCCGTGAGCACCGCGGCGCAGCCGTAACGCGTCCGTAACGCGCCCGTAACGCGCCGCAGACGGACCCGGTGGAATCTAGGGGTAAGAACTACGGCTTAGTGACAATCCTTTATAATATAACTAAATATATTTTGTGTGACCAACTTCGCCCAGAAAATTATGTGTTGGCTTGAATCGTATGACCGTTTTTCCTGAGACTTGGTGGAAGGGTGTAGCATGGGCCAAGGGAGATTATGACATTCTGGAGTAATCGTAAATACTTTTTCCAACTTGAAGCGGCTATTCACATAATTTAATTGAGAACAATGATTTAGAAATAGATACCAATGTGTCGTTAAAATGATCTGGACAATATACAGTAGGAGAATGCATCTTTTTTTAAGCATCATGAACACACCAAAGCCCGTCGAATGACTTTCCAATTTGTGCATTCAGATGTTCCTAGGATGGTCCCATTTCCCAATTGGCCTTGGCAGAGATATCTCCCCTGTCCATTCAAATCAATATATGTAAACATGGTCAAACGAATGGGACATGACATGAATGGCATAACCACCTATAACGTGGTGTATATCGTTTTATTTTTGTACAAGTAATTAAAGAACGTATAGCTTTAAAGCTCCTTTTACTTTGAACATAAATGGTTTATAAGAGCAAACTAACATTCAGCTAGCTGCATAAAGGTAACACCTTAGAGTTACTGGGTGTTAATATATAGTGACAACTTATCTCTACATCTGAACTAGTCTGTGGTGCAACTTAACTTAAGAACAGCGAGAACCACAGGCTTCTGCAGCCTCTGTGATGGACAGCACTGCTCTCTGATAAGGAGATCATTACATTCACATCCAAGAACCTCAGCCAACAGGTAGAACTCCAATCCCCATAAGAAAATCCAGTCAGGCACATACATCTGTACCACAAAGGAATTTGCCTACAAACACGTTTGCACCACTATTTAGTTGCCATTTGTATGATGTGTTCTCATGGATTTGGTTGTTTCTGATGAAATGGTGAGTATGAGTTGTGGCATACGGCTCTCTGGTTAGCTCATTGACTGAGTCAGGGTCTGTTTTGAACTGTTTTCCCTTTGGCGTCCTTGTGCCAAGCTCTAAGCAAAACCTGCTGTTCCTGCCATTTCTGGTAATATAATCTCACTTCATTTGGGTTAATAAGTGAAACCAACTGGGCTCTGTTCTGTTTTAGAGAGTGTGGGTGGGTGGGAGCTGCCAAGTAGGGAATACAGTATGACACAAAAAATATCCTGTTTTTATAGCATGCATGCACATGTGGTAACATATATCAAACAAATGGTATCAGCCTTGATTTCAATAGAGATATGGGGGAAAACATTGACCTGGATGTGTTTTTTGCCCATGCATGTGCGTGAGTGCATATGTAACTGTGGTTATTAAGTGATAAACGCGGACCAGATGTTCTATTTTAAGCAGGGCCCTCAATTCCACAGTGAAGGCATTCTGTCACAGTGAGGCCTGTGTTTGTCATAGGGCCGTAAGCCGGTGGTAGTGGTCTGCATTGGTTGTTGTGTAACTTAAATCCATCTCTCAGCGTTGGTCTCTTCCTCTGTCACCCCCCCCACCTCTTTTTTTGAAAGCTGAAAGGATGTGTTTTCTGGGATAGGGGATTGGAGGTGAAAGGGGAATGCTTGTGGGGAAGGGGCGACGTGACGGATGAGAGAACCTGTTTGGTGGAATGGAGAATGGATGTGCGGGTGAAGCTTATACCCCTATCCTCTATACAATACAGCGTAACCAGCCGCTGCCCTGCCCATATCGACAGACAGCCGTGTCTGACGGGCCTGACAACAACACTAAAGGTGTGGAATTGCGATTGTGAGGGCGGATTGTACGTGCCTTGACAGTGGTGTGTGTCTATGCATGTACGCAGAGGAAGCATGTGAGAAAGCTTCCACGGGTGTTTTGATGAAACTCCGTTGAGGACGCCACTGCTAATGTGTGATTGAGCTCGCTATAACAAGCGTACACAATCAAACCAGATGTACAGGTCTATTTGACCGGCTGCCATACAGTTACAGGACAACCCCTGTCCACACATACTCACACACACACATCTACACAGGATGTACTGTGCTGTATGCATAAAGGTAGGTTGACATGTCACGCTAAGGGGTTAAAGGGGGGTAATGATTTGCTATCAGACCAAGAGGAGGGGTAAAACACAGGGTTCCCTCTGAGACACTTTTGGATTCTGCTCCACTGTGTGTGTGTGTGTGTGTGTGTGTGTGTGTGTGTGTGTGTGTGTGTGTGTGTGTGTGTGTGTGTGTGTGTGTGTGTGTGTGTGTGTGTGTGTGTGTTTGCGTCCTTCTTTATGAATTCCTTTACATTCCTGAGGATCAGTGTTAGGAAGCTCAGTGTCCTGCCAGCTGTGGGTAGATTAATGCGTCTGCAGCTCACTGTCACAACACTTTTGCTCGTAGCACTTCTTGCTTTACCCTGCCTGCACCTGGAGCTGATTGACATTCAACCTCTTGCTCAAGGGTACTTCAGCAAGGCCTCTTGGGTTGATATATGATGTGACCTGAGTGTATCTTCAGGCATGTTCTGCCTGTGTGTGGGCAGAAAAAGAAATGATGCAGAAAATTTAAGCCAACAAACCGCAAGAGAGTGGTGAGGCATAATAAAGCGAATTACTGTGTTGAAGGGGAAAAACCTGCTCTCACCTGAGGTGTGAATGACTTTCTCCACGCAAGGAGAGAAGTGAGTGGCACACTAATTATCAGTTGGGATTGGGGATAATTGAGGTGCAGCAATTTGTGGCCTCATTTAAAATGGTGAAACCTCCACCAGCAGGCCCATTTCCTCTGGAGGAGAGGGACTCCACGAGAACTCCACGAGGGGAAATCCACCCTATAAAAGAATTTGCGTGCGACTGCGGGCTTGTCATGTTCAATCCAGATGTGTGAGCAAGCCACGATATAAACAAAAGGTAGTATTTTAGTTTCATTAAAATAAAAATTATGTTGCAATGAATCATAACATTTCCTAAGGGGATCGCTTGGAGGCATTTTCCTGACAGCATCACTGGCTGTAGTCAGAATAAGAGTCTGTGTAATGTAATAAATGTATATTATAGTATATAATATCCACGGGGGTTTTGTTTGAGATATTTGGCAACGTTTAAGAGGCTTAAATGAGCATTCTGAATATGATACGCAAGCAGCTGGACCTCACATACGAAAATTGGATTTTCCCACTGTTGCCTAGTTATTTTTGGCCCGCAACAAAATCAGTTTGGATGTGTTTCATTGGCGCAATAAATTGTCTCTGTGCAATAAACCACCTGAATTGCTCATAATAGATTGAAACAAAGCATTCTACATGAACGACACACCATATTTTTGTCAATAAAATGTTCAAAATGTTAGCAGAATAACCAGCTGACCCACTTAACAAACGTAACCCTTGACTGGTGGCCAGTACCTCTCCAAAACAACTCCATTAAAATGGATGTAAACCAACACACTCTCACTCCCTAAGCATCCAGGAGCGACGCTTGGTCAGGGTCCCGTGGCGTCCAGTTGTGACGCGCCGAGGCTCCTTCAGCTTCATAAACGGACGCAAAGAGCTTTCAACTGATTGCAATGTATTCCCATCTGCGGCGGTATTTGACGCTTAGGGAAGCACGGCATTCGTTTGTGTCGGAGGCTGTTAAAGGCAATGTGAGCGTCCATTCCCATTGGATAACGGAGAATTGTACACCCGGAAGTAAGTATTCCCCTTACTGTCGATTGATTTGACAGTGATATCTCCACTACTCATCAACTCAAAAACACCAGATTATCCTTGTTAATTAAACGACATTGATAGGTTTTAGTGTACAATGCTTTTGTCACGTTTTCCCCTTCAATTCTGAGAAACAAGTCGTTTTCTATGAGTTTTGGATGGCCGAAGACATTACATTACCCACAATCCTCTGTAGCAACCATAGACTGTATAAAAAAAATTAAATAATACATTATTCGGAGTGTGCTTGCTTTTCTCTTTGAAAGTCATCACATAACGGAATTGTAATACACGTTTCGGCTGCATTAAATATGACATATCTGCCGTAGTTAACTCTATTTATAGAGCCCTGATGACAAGACTTCTAGACAAACAGGAACTGCCGCCAAAACTGAAAACTTGACGTGGATCTTAAATATATAAGCAATTAAACAACATCTTACATTTCTTTTCACACAATACGTCTCCTTGCAGTATCAACACTAATTCGGCTGACTTTTATATTTGATCCAATTGGTAGATAGGCTGTATTTACGCCATAACGGTGCGCAGCTGATAGAAAGGGACACCTACTGGTTAAAGCACGTTATTGCATTTTATAATTGTATTATTAGATATTAATAGGATCCCTATAAAGTATATTCTTTACTCGTCGTTATTCTCTACTAATAGTTAATTAAAGACTGTATATAATGACTATTTTGCACATCCCATTCAAGATTTCAAGATTTTCTAAGGTTTATTGACATATCATATTATACACAACTAAGGTGTAGTTATGCAATGAATGAAAGACTTGGGTCGCAGGTTCCTCAACAGTGCATTACAAGACATCTATCAATATGTGTGTACCTCCACCATTACATTGTCATATTCTGCACATTTCTTATACTATCTACATACATCTTATAAGAGTATAATACATATGTATAATATCAGTTAAAATAAGTGCTTAAACATAGTTAACATTGCAGGAAAGCAATATATTAGACGTTAAAGGTTTAAAGGTTAAAGTTTGAGAAACCGGCTCGAGATACACTTTTTGTTATATTCCATGGAATGCTCTTAACATCCCGATAGCAATTAATATCTTAAGTGTTTTGACAAAAAATCCATAAAAAAATGTCATCTGTGGAAGCCGTAATACTGTAAAAAGTACGACCAATCATTTTAGCCGACACGGCTAAAATAACTGGATGGCCTACCTGCCTGTCAGCCTTCCATCTGTGCACAAACTTATCTCGTGCCCTCATTGGTCATGTGCGCGTTCGTGTGTGTTGGAGGGGGGGCTCTATAAGGAAGTGGCAGATTTTCTCCAGTTGTGTATTTTCAAATTCCAGCGATCTCGAGCCGGTTTCTCAAACTTACCTACCCTACCTTTAAGTACTTTGTCAGGCTTAATATTTATCTGTAGATACAAATGTCACTGTGTGTGCTGTGTGCTCTGCATGTGTGACCATCAAAGAGGGGTTCATCCCTCCATATTCATCTTCTATACCCCCAAAGCTTTTTTCTTATTCAAAAGAAGACCTTAACCTAAAGTATTCTTTAATGTTTAAATAAAGCCTTATTAGTTTGTCTGTTTTGCACATCCTCCTATTAATATCTAATAATACAATTATAAAATGCAATAACGTGCTTTAACCAGTGGAGATATCACTGTCAAATCAATCGACAGTAAGGGGAATACTTACTTCCGGGTGTACAATTCTCCGTTATCCAGAGGTGGGGACTCGAGTCACATGACTTGACTCGAGTCAGACTCGAGTCGCATATTTTTTGACTTGAGACTTGCTTGACTAACATTGATAAAAGACTTGACTTTGACTTGGTATTCATGACTTGAGACTTGACTTAAGCTTGAGACAGATGACTTGAAAGGACTTGTGTCAGGGTTGAGTAAGCAGGCAGGACCCAAATGCAGATTTCCAAGAATAATCCTTTATTCCAAGGTACAAAGTAGAAACACAGAACACTACCCTGTGACACACAGTCAACTACAAACAATGAACCAACAATGACAGACAGAAAAACCAGAACTAAAATACACACAAGACCAATCACACAAACAAGACACAGGTGAGGAGGGAGGAGAAAACACAGGGGCACCAGGTGAACACAATCGGGCAATCAGGCAGGACAGGGGTGAACACTTTTCAAAACAAAACAGGAAACCAAAGACAGAAAAAGACAAGACAAAACCCAACACAGACAGATCGTAACAGTACCCCCCCCCTCAAGGGACGGATCCCAGACGTCCCAAAAAGTCCCAAAAAGTCCAAAACATTCCAGCAGGGTGGGTGGAGGGGGTCTGGAGGAGGGACGCACAACCAGGACCAACAGGGTGGGTGGAGGGGGTCTGGAGGAGGGACGCACAACCAGGACCAACAGGGTGGGTGGAGGGGGTCCGGAGGACGGGCCCGGAAGGGGTCCCGGGCGGACGGCCCGGGAGCAAGGCAGAGTCCAAAAAGGGGCGAAGGCCACAGCGGGCGAACTCGGGGACCCAGGCATGAGAGCGAAGGCAGTGGTTGGGAGAGTCAGGGGGCCGGGCTCGAGGGCGAAGACCACGGCTGGGGAACTCAAGGGGCCGGGCTCGAGGGCGAAGGCAGCGGCTGGAAGAGTCAGGGGGCCGGGCTCGAGGGCGAAGACCACGGCTGGGGAACTCAGGAGGCCGGGCTCGAGGGCGAAGACAGGGGCACTCAGGGGGCCGGGCTCGAGGGCGAACAAGAAGGCGTCTACGGGACAGCTCCGGAGGACGGGCAGGAAGGCGCTGACGGGACAGTTCCGGAGGCCGGGCAGGAAGGCGCCGACGGGACAGCTCCGGAGGCCGGGCAAGACCCAGTATCGGCCGGACAGGAACCGGAGCCGACGGGACAGGCGTAGACGGGATCCTGAACATGACAAGGGCTGGTATCAATGGGACCCCGGATGGAGCAAGGGCTGGTGTCGACTGGACCCCCAACGGAACAGGACACAGAGTTGGCAGGACCCCCGGCGGGACAGGTGTCGGCGGGACCCCCAACAGGACAGGATCTGGTGTTGGCAGGAAATCCGGCGGAGCAGGTGTCGGCGGGGCCCCCAACAGGACAGGACATGGGGTTGGCAGGACCCACAGCGGAACAGGTGTCGACAGGAAACCCGGCGGAGCAGCAGTCGGCGGGACCCCCAACAGGACAGAATCTGGGGTTGGCAGGGCCCACAGCGGAACAGGTGTTGGCAGGATCTCCAACGATACTGGACGTGGAGTTGGCAGGACCCTCGGCAGGAGAGTTGTCGGCGGGACCCCCAACGGGACAGGACATGGAGTTGGAAAGACCCCCGGCAGGAGAGTAGTCGGCGGGACCTCCAACAGCACAGGACATAGGGTTGGCAGGACCCCCGGCAGGAGAGTAGTCGGCGGGATCCCCAACGGAACAGGACATGGAGTTGGCAAGACCCCCGGCAGAAGAGTTGTCTGCGGGACCCCCAACGGGACAGGACATAGGATTGGCAAGACCCCCGGCAGAAGAGTAGTCGGCGGGACCCCCAATGGGACAGGACACGGAGTTGGCAAGACCCCCGGCAGGAGAGTAGTCGGCGGGACCTCCAACAGCACTGGACATAGGGTTGGCAAGTCCCCCGGCAGAAGAGTAGTCGGCGGGACCTCCAACGGCACCGGACATAGGACCGGCAGGACCCCCGGCAGAAGAGCAGTCGGCGGGACAGGACATGGAGTTGGCAAGACCCCCGGCAGGAGAGTAGTCGGCGGGACCTCCAACAGCACAGGACATAGGGTTGGCAGGACCCCCGGCAGGAGAGTAGTCGGCGGGACAGGACATGGAGTTGGCAAGACCCCCGGCAGAAGAGTAGTCGGCGGGACCCCCAATGGGACAGGACACGGAGTTGGCAAGACCCCCGGCAGGAGAGTAGTCGGCGGGACCTCCAACAGCACTGGACATAGGGTTGGCAAGACCCCCGGCAGAAGAGTAGTCGGCGGGACCTCCAACGGCACCGGACATAGGACCGGCAGGACCCCCGGCAGAAGAGCAGTCGGCGGGACAGGACATGGAGTTGGCAAGACCCCCGGCAGGAGAGTAGTCGGCGGGACCTCCAACAGCACAGGACATAGGGTTGGCAGGACCCCCGGCAGGAGAGTAGTCGGCGGGACAGGACATGGAGTTGGCAAGACCCCCGGCAGGAGAGTAGTCGGCGGGACCTCCCACAGCACAGGACATAGGGTTGGCAGGACCCCCGGCAGGAGAGTAGTCGGCGGGACCTCCAACATCACAGGACATAGGGTTGGCAAGACCCCCGGCAGAAGAGTAGTCGGCGGGACCTCCAACGGTACAGGACATGGGGTAGGCGTCGGCCGTAGAGCCAACAGGACACGGGGGGCTGGCGTCGGCCGGAGAGCCAACAGGAGACGGGGTGCTGGAGTCGGCCGGACCACCGACGGGACACGAGGGGCTGGAGTGGGCCGAACCACTGACAAAACACGGGGTGTGGGAGTCGGCCGGACCACCGACAGGACACGAGGTGCTGGAGTCGGCCGGACCACCGACAGGAGACGGGGTGCTGGAGTCGGCCTGACCACCGACAGGACACGGGGTGCTGGAGTCGGCCGGACCACCGACAGGACACGGGGTGCTGGAGTCTGCCGGACCACCGACAGGAGACGGGGTGCTGGAGTCGGCCGGACCACCGACAGGAGACGGGGTGCTGGAGTCGGCCGGACCACCGACAGGACACGGGGTGCTGGAGTCGGCCGGACCACCGACAGGAGACGGGGTGCTGGAGTCGGGCCGGACCACCGACAGGAGACGGGGTGCTGGAGTCGGCCGGACCACCAACAGGAGACGGGGTGCTGGAGTCGGCCGGACCACCGACAGGACACGAGGGGCTGGAGTGGAATCCACAGGTGGACTGGAGGAGGCAGGAAATGCAGCAGAAGACGTCAAAGTCGAGACCCGAGCAGCGAGGCCCGGGAAGCATAGAGCCAAGGACCGCTGGCTTTCCTCAAAGTCTCGCCACGCCTGCTCATGTTCCTGAGAAATGGCGTGCTGGAACGGAACAGAGGGCGGAACCATGGCTGCCGGGGCCAGAACTGGGGCTGGAACCATGGCTGCATGGGCCGGTTCTGGAGCCGGAATCATGGCTGTTGGGGCCAGAACTGGGGCTGGAACCATGGCTGTGTGGGCCGGTTCTGGAGACGGAACCATGGCTGCTGGGGCCTGTACTGGAGCCCAAAGCATGGCTTCTGGGGGTCGGGCTGCTAGCCTGGACTTGCGACTCCTTCTCCTAGGAGCCTTTTGGAGGCTCCGTGGACCTCCAAAAGCCAGACGAGTGCCCGCGAACGGCTCCTGGACAGGAGCAGGAAATGGGGAAGAAGCAGGGGTTGACTTCAGACGGAACACACCGAGATGTATGGTGTTAGGTTGGGAGTTGGGAGGTTGGGAGTTGGGAGGCAGGGGGCTAGCATGCCTGGGGCTAGCAGGCCGGGAATCACACGTCGAGAGGAATCCAAAATCCAGTCAGGTAAGAACTTAACTAGAGATGGATCCACTGTTGCCACCTGGTGAGCCTCTGCCAGAGCAGCCTCTCTCTGCTGAACACTGGACGCTCCCCTCCACCTACTATAGCAGCAAGCCAAAGAAAAGGTAAAATGTTGTAATTCCACCTCAAATGGATCTGCTGGGCCCATTTCTGGTTGGTTCATTCTGTCAGGGTTGAGTAAGCAGGCAGGACCCAAATGCAGATTTCCAAGAATAATCCTTTATTCCAAGGTACAAAGTAGAAACACAGAACACTACCCTGTGACACACAGTCAACTACAAACAATGAACCAACAATGACAGACAGAAAAACCAGAACTAAAATACACACAAGACCAATCACACAAACAAGACACAGGTGAGGAGGGAGGAGAAAACACAGGGGCACCAGGTGAACACAATCGGGCAATCAGGCAGGACAGGGGTGAACACTTTTCAAAACAAAACAGGAAACCAAAGACAGAAAAAGACAAGACAAAACCCAACACAGACAGATCGTAACAACTTGACTGTTTAAAATTAAATATTTGCGTTTTTTTTGTATTGAGATATTACGTTTAGTTTTTTCGAAAAACATGATTGGGTGATTATAGCGCCGTGCGTGCAAACCTGGCAACCCACTAGACGGCAGGAGTGTCAGTTAACATGGCAGCGGCTAGCGTTACTCCAAAAATAGTGAAGTTTGGATTCAAGGATTATGTTGTCGATGACGCTAATAAGAAGAGAACAGCGGTATGCAGGGTCTGCAGCATAAAGATCAGTGACACGACCACCAAAACATCCAACTTCATTCGTCACTACAAAAAACCCACAGAGAAAGGTGCGTGAATGTGTTGTGTTAGCTAGGAAGCTAACGTTAAGTTTAAGCTACGTTAGACTTGGTTTCAAATCGATTAAGCATTGCAAAGAGAAGACAAAACGGTAAATTAACACTAGAACCGCCAAGGGATTCATTTTGACTAACCCCGATACTGACGGGCTGTCAGGAGGGGGAGAGAGAGAGAGGAAAAGAGATGCCTCGTTTATTTCCCCTGTGTTATCAGAAGTTACTGTAAACTGTTGAATAATGTAGTTCATCTACTTTTAGTAGTTTGTTTAAATGTTTTAATTATGTTGTTTTTGTTTGTAGAAGTGCATCATTCCTTGATTTATTGTAAAATGAATCTGAACTTTTTAATCTGTTATGATGATAAACTGAAGCAATTTCTAAATTAACCCAATTAAGTGAGTTTTAAATCGTCCTACTTAGTTTATAAGGAAATTATGAAGAGGAACAAATTAAATGATTTGAAAATGATATCTATGTAGGTGCTGATGCTGTTGGTGGTTCTAGTGTTAACAGACATTTAAATTAAATATGTGTAATGGCAAATGCCATATATGATTTTCTTACCTGGAATTCTGCCTTTTTGAACAGACTTTTTGATTGAGTCCTAGCTTTATTGTCTGCAGTTCTAGGGTTAATATGAATCTAATATGATTGTCATCGGTCTAAATTAGATTTCAAATGATTAACTGTGTATGTAATGAAGATCATAGTGTGGGTTAAATCCATTTTCATAGCCACTGTCTTTTAACTGATTTAAATGCGGAAACTGGGCTTATTCATCAGAATTTCGTATGACTTGACTTGACTTGACTTGACCTGAGCAATGACTTGACTTGACTTGCTTGATTCTCACCACAGTGACTTGGGACTTGCTTGATACTTGTAGGTCAAGACTTGAGACTTGCTCATGACTTGACTTGTAGGACTTACTCCCACCTCTGCCGTTATCCAATGGGAATGGACGCTCACATTGCCTTTAACAGCCTCCGACACAAACGAATGCCGTGCTTCCCTAAGCGTCAAATCCCGCCGCAGATGGGAATACATTGCAATCAGTTGAAAGCTCTTTGCGTCCGTTTATGAAGCTGAAGGAGCCTCGGCGCGTCACAACTGGACGCTACGGGACCCTGACCAAGCGTCGCTCCTGGACGCTTAGGGAGTGAGAGTGTGTTGATGTAAACAGTCACTGGAACATCTCACTCCACAGTGGAGGCAGAGGAAGATGACCTCTGGCCTATCACCTTTGTCCCCTGGGTTCAGCTCGGGTTGTCTCTGGGGTCCTGCCCTGCAGCCTGAGTGTTATCAACATGTAATCCCATACATCTGGGACATTAAAACATCAAATAGGTTAAATGGCATTATCTGTTCCTGCTTATAGACACTTAATCGCAAAAGTGTGGTGTGAAATTCAAAGAGACTTTTCACACAAAATCTGCACAAATGTGTATAGGCTGCACATGGCCTGCACTCATCTTGGTAGCACTACTGTTCAGATGGGGTTACGTCTGTGCAATTAAATACAGATTCAGCACACAGAGTTCATATTATGCAAGAATTCTTTGCTGGAAACAATCAAAAGTCTCCTCTTAAACTCATGCTTTTCTTTTAAAAAACACATGCAAACAGTTTCACGAAAATACTATTTCCAAGTAAAGCGATGGCAAAGGCATTGCAACACGTCTCGAATAAATCATCAAGGGCTGTATTCCCCTCATGAACTTAGAAGCAAATTACATAATTTAATAGGAAATCATGCATTAGGGGGGGGGGGATTTCATTTTGGATCAATGGAGGGTATTGATGGCAACAGTAATGGCTGGGCGGACTGCTGTAACGACGGAGGGAGGGAGCGGGGGTCCATGGAAGAGTCAGCCCAGTGTAGAGTCTCTTTGTCTGGGATGAACTTCAGAGATGCGAGGCCTGGCCTGGTTCTTGGACCTGGAGGTAGGCCAGGGCTTGAGGGGGAGCCAAGAGTGCAGAAGTGGCCGATCTGTCCCGTACTCACACAAAGAGGCCTTTCTCTGGACCCGGGGTCTGCGGCGGCCCGGTCCGCACTGGGGACGTCAGACTACAAAAGGGAGGTTGACACACACACAGACAGTGAACACACACATGCCTGGAAAGGCAAGAGGGCACTCAGGAACATATCATTGTTGCATTTAGAAAAGTCTGTTCGTCATTACAACTGAAAAATAATATCACCTTCTGTATTTTGTTCTCATGCAGAGGTAATTTAGCACATGTATTCTCATCTATAAAAACTGATATATTATTGCCTGCTTTCACTTTTTTTGTGTTATGCAACCGACATTCATTTTGGTCAGAAAATCACATTTTTGTGGGAGAAACTCTATTCTTTCTGCCGAATCCCTTTACTGCCTCCCAGCCCTGGTCCCTCTGCAGCTTGTAAATGTGATGAGGTCTGGCCTGGGTTTAGCAGACCCAGACCCCCTGGCCAGTTAATGAAGTTTAATTAGCTTGATTAAAGCCTAATTGGGAACTGGGGGCAAAGGGAGAGCAGTCCTTGTAAAGACGAACTTTAACCTTTGAGCTTTAGCCCCTTTTCCCCTGAGATCAGAGAAACCTGGGCACTAAAAGAGCCAGACCGCTGTATATGAATGTGTTAGTGTGTGTTTGTGTGCAGGAGGACGGGTAGTGATTGTGTCCTGTTGACACACAGCAGCCTTGGCCTCCCTGCTGTTTTCACACAAAGAGTGCACACACATTTCAGCTGTTGTCTAATACAAACTCCGGACAATGTCCAAATCTGGTTTTCTGGACATTTTCCAGAGGCTATGTGTCCTTTTACACATTAACCACAATCTGGCCATTTCGGGTCCATTTTACAGATTGAAGTTTCCGAATCTTGTCGTCTCTCTAGTTGGTGGTTTTATTTTGGGCCATTATTTATAATATAAACTTTCAGATGTGTGTTTTCTGTGATTTTGCTCCAGCTGCTATAGAAACGTTAGTACACTTACTTGTTCTCTGTGGATTCATCGAAGAACGAGCAGCTCTTTTCGATAGTTCGTTCCCACATACTGCTCCTTTTGAGTATGTTTAGACAATTTCAGGGTTCCAGTGTCCTAAAAGAGGCTCTTCTCTCACACCTTTGCACTGACATAAAATGCTTACTTACACTTTACTGTTGGTCATGTACTGTATGCTAACCAAACATCTCAGCTCATAAGAGAACATTTGAGTCAAATGGTTTCCATGTGTTCAAAAGTATCCATTGACCATCCTGTATGATAAAAGAAGAAACTCCCCAACCTCAAATGTAAAGTCTTAACGCAAAGTGTTTTGAAAGCTGACACATATTTGTATTGCTTAAATTGTCCTCCAGTTCCAGTACATCTACATTTGGATATGTTACTTCCATGAAATGATACAAGACACTATATAGGAATTGCATTTGTACATGGGAATACAGCCAGATGTGAGATAAAACACAAGAAGATAATGCCTTTTTTCTATTTCATTGTTCAACTCTCAAAATAGGTGGGACACTTTTTTCCATTTTGTAAAGATCTGGATCATCCAAGTCAAGGTATGCTTTGTTTAAATCCACGTTCTAGACCAAGGTGGTACCAAAACATAAAAGGTAGGTACTAACCAAATGTTTTGCTAGTGGAAAATCAAGATATTAAAGTTCAAAGCAAGTCAAGTCAAGCCTCACAACGCAGTGGAAAGGCTGCATTTGAGATTCCCTGCACAGAAAAAGGGAAAAACTATAGCGCTACATTAGACCCACTTCACAACAGAACTAAGCAAAATGGAAATATTTTTGAGGACAAAAGTCTGAACACATAAATATCTATAATCTGTCTTCAATTAAAAAAGAAAGTGGATCATGCTCTCTTAATGTTCAAACATAGGACATATTGGTTTATTTTTGTGGAATCCCCGTCCTATGTAATTCTGCATATTACATTTAATTAGGATCAGAACATTGCAATGTACTTGTAACAGACATGCTCAAATGCTTTGGAATGAGTTTCCGTTAGGCAACTACAGAACTTGATATAACAATTTCATATCACAATGTTAGTGGCAGCTGCAGTACACCAAACATAGCCGTTTAGAAGTGTCTATATTTTGACACAACTGAGAGCCCTATTCATACCTATGAAAGTGGCTCAGTGGCTGATAATGGAAATTAAATGTTAGGTTTACAGTAGGTATTTTACATTTTGGACAAATACAAATAAAGTTAAATACAATTTTGACCTTATAAGGTATATGAAAAGTTGAGGGATCAAGAAAGTTATCAGGGCTTATTCTCCACCACGAATGTCTGTAAAAAAAGTTATGGAAATCAAACGGTACAGTTGTTTTAATATTTTTGTTCATACTAACTGACCAAATAATCTCTACAATAATGTTGATGGCCTGGCTAGAAGTTACATCTTAGAAATGTAACATTGTTTCTGGAAACAATGTAATAATATACTGAAGCACCATGTTTGAGAGGAGATCAGAACCCTGACATCTTGGTGCTAGGATACCAACCTCCATCTCACTGTCAGCAAAACCAAGGAGCTGATTGTGGATTACAGGAAGCAGCAGAGAGGGACACATGCTTGCACTATTTTTATTAGTGCAAGCATGAAATTCAACATTGAATATGGTTTAACGATAGCAGCTACACAGAACAGGACATACCATTTTTATACTTTCAACCCAATTTGGATTCTGATATCAGAATGAGACGATCAGGCTGTTGTGTGACTTATGCAAAGTGACATGTTTCTAAGAAGACACAATTAACACACTGTACAACCCTGGTGTGTATGTGTGTGGAAGAGATATCTGTGTAAAAGCTGAGGTCAGACTGAGCTGGAGGGGATCTGAAGTGACAGTTGAGCCAATCCACCTGGTGTGTGCGTCTGAGTATGTATGTGTTTTATAGCCTGTGAAATGAAGATGGTGGGTAAGGTGATGCAGGGACGGGGGAATGGGGTCATGAGATAATCAACCCCTGATCAACTCCACCCGCCAACACATACACACACACTGTCTCTCTTGGGCCTGAGATAACCGAGTCAAGGGCCCTGGGGTCAAAGGTCAGGACCCTGGCTCATAGGGAACACATGGAAGGGATAAAGAGGCTCTGGATTCCATAAAGCATGAGCAGGGTCGGACTTATTTATGGCTGCACGGAAAACATCACAACCCAACTCCTTTCTCTCCTGTCCAGTCCACTCCTTCACTGGCAGAAAGAGGGATAAAGTGAGAGAGAGGTGGAAGGGAACAGAAAAAAATCTTTCAAAATTGTTCTCTGCTTGCTGTCCAAATGGCTTCATCTCAAAGGCTCCCTGAAGGGGTTCAAACTTTCCCTGAAAAAGGGAAAAAAGTGAACAGTCAAACATTGTCAGCCACAAACTGACGGAGTAAAGAAAAGCCACGTGAGACTGCACTAAAACGGCAGGATATTGTGACAAGCAGTGGTTTTGATTGAGACCACAGAAACTAATGGCGAGTTGTCTACTTGCTCAAATGCACATGGTACGGCTCACATGAAGTCATTGACTCACACACACTGAGTGTTACCTTCAAACACACGCCTGTCATTTTCACACCATGAGTTTGTCAGACATCTGTTTCTGCACATCAATGTGAATGTTTTATGTTTTCAATGTGTTAAGTGTAATCCAAGAGCGTACGCTTTAACTTGGATTGGGGCATATCAAGTAGGGGCCCATTTTGAGTGTCAATCACTGCATTCTGGTGACTTGTTATGCATCAGTTTGTGGTGGAAACCTCTAAATTGAGAACAAAAACTCCACATTAAGGCAGTGGAAGACAGTTTGAATTAAGCTGATGTTCACAATTCCATAGATCTGTGGAAATGTTCTTATGATTATTTTTTTTCCTCTTTTGTTTGAATACACCCTTTCTGAAAACATATTTGTTTTATCTTGATTTTTACAACTTTTTTGACTCTTAATCCCGGTAGGGAAAAGTTAGTCGAAGAGTTTAACAATTTTGGAGCAGATCAAAGAGCCTCTGCAGTGGAAACAATTGGTTTGGGAAGCGGGCTCATACTCCCTGGAAGAAAAAGGGGCAAAACTTGGTTTAACAGACCAACAAAGCTAATCTACCAGAGCTAGCTAACTTTGTCTGCTGTATGTAGTATCAGATTATTACTATTTTTTCCTTGTTTAAAACAGCTAACTGCGCCTTGAAATTATGTTATTAAAAAGCAGTCAGAGTGACTCAATCAGTAAATTGAGGGGGCAGAAAACAAGCTAAAACCCTGTTAGCTCAGTTGAGAACATTGCTTTTAATGCAATAGTGATTTGTGTGACTTTCAGTCAGAAATGGGAAAGTTGATGATATCCATTTATTTTCCCATCAACACGACAACTTTTCCTGGTGTAGTTTGTAGATCAGTTTTATAAAGCTTGATTTTTGTGTGAGTTTGGATCAAAAAGGAGATGCACTCATTTTACATATTTTCAAGAGTGGAGACAGTCTGGTCCCTTGGTTAGGGATTGAAAGGGTTTACAGAAGGGGAAGGAAACAAATGCTGGAAACTTAAAGACAGAAAGATATACACCAGGAGAAGAATGACTTGACAGTGCGCCATCTGTCCTGTTTTGGCCCTTTTACTGTAGATTAGCCAAGGGTGGTAAGCAGACACACATCACGGCCATTACTACTCTGTCTATTTCCAGTGTGTCCCCTTTGTCTCTCTGTGCGTGCCTGTCTGTGCCTGTGTGTGAGGATGTATGTGACCGTGGGTGTCGTCAGGTCGTTGGGCTCGTCACCTTAGAGCTCTGAGACAAAAGCGGTGAGATAATGAAGACAGGAGCCTGTAACGGAGGCTGATGGAGAACAATGCAGCGGTAAAGACTCTGGAACAGTGAGAGGAGTTTACTGCTGCTCAATGGGACGCTTCCTTCCTGCCCTGCTTTATCAACACACAGGAAAGAAAACAACAAACCCTCCTCCTCCTTCTCTGAAGGACGGAGTTCTGTCTTTTCTTCACCCTCATAGCCCTCCTCTCCTTTGAGTCTAATCTCCTGTCTTTTCTTCTTTTAGTTTACTCTTCTCATCAAGTGTAGTTACTCATCTTTGTTGTTGTCATGTCATTTCTGAAGTCTCCTTAGCTTTGCTCTTTTCTTCTATAGGGCCTAATTTTCCCTTATTTTGACCTTTGACTATCGTTCTCCCTTCCGATATTCTTCCACATTTTCTTTTCCCCTTCTCTTCCCTATAACCTGTACATATTTGGTAAAAATTGAGTTAATTTTCATCTTCAGTTCATCTTTTCTACCATATACATATTTAGCCATTAAAACACTGCACCATGGCTTCACTTCAGCTGAGGTTAGCTTGAGTGCTAATTGGCTCAAGCTACTCTTATTTTCACACTGTGTTTTGTCCTGGTGTAAGGTTGGACAAAAATCTATTTTGTAACTCAAGCATCTAAATAGTTATGTTTGTTACATAACTACTGTAAATAAGGTTGGCGCTAAGTCTAATCATAGAGGAAAAAGTGACACAATATATGCTAAACCTGTTTTAAGTTAACTATGTAGCTTTCAAACACTTTAGCTAGTTAGCTTGTAAAGACTTCAATAGTGTCACTCTTTAAAAAAAGAAAACCTTGCTCATACAATTCCTTTTACTCTCCTGCACTATTCTTATTTTGTCTAAATGTTTCTTTGTTTTGTTGCGGCTTAACCTTTCTCTCTGCTCTTTATCCAAACTGTCTGAACAGCACACGGGAACAAGCCAGTCGTGTTCCCTCCCTCCTTTTTGTTATCAGTGTGTTTTCATTCTCCAAGGGGAAGTAGGAGACCTCTTCAATATGGGATGCTGCATGCTGTGTCCCTCCCCCCGACCCCCTCTAGCTCTTCCTCTCTCTTCCTTGTTTATCTACTCTCGCCCTCCCTCTCTCAATTCAAAGCACCCTGAGGTGTGCTGGGAGGGGAGGAGGGAGGAAGGCCTCTCTGGGGTTACCATAATAACTTGGCTCATGAGCTTTGCTGCCCATTCTAAGGCTGACCCATTATTCATCCCCATATTGCAAAACACTGTCTAACACTTCAAAGCAGTTGGGAGTGTTGCCCTTACACCCTCTGGAGAAACAGAGAGAGTCAGACAAAGCAGGAGCGAGCTGTGTAGAGCTGAACTCTCAGGATGTTGTGTTTGAGGACAGGAGATATTGGGTGTAAAAGACGAGCCTGGTGTTGTGGGGGAAGTAATCGGAAATATTTTCCTTTTGTCATGCTTTGCTGCCTCTTTGGTCTGTCTGCATGCTCCTACTTACGAGTTTGAAGGTTAAATACAGAAATATGGAACAAAGAAATGTAAACAAACAAAAGGTCCCAACCTATTGATGAGGCGTTCAGGCTAGCTTGACATGCTTCAAAAACTAAGAGGTTTATGAGATGCCAGAACCACATCAACTGGCTATTTTGATATTAGGAGCAGCAGTTCTACTTAGAGGTCGTTCAGGTGCTTGTCTTGCAACCCGGTTTACCAACATTTATTTCCCCATACAACACAACCAAATCCTTGATTGTGTTTGCAAGGGAAATGTGTAGTTTATTTTATACCCCGTTTTAAATATGGTAAATGTTGAAATGTAAAAGACCACGGTTTGGGTTGAGTTACGTTTACATGTCATGTAACTTAATAAGTTATGTGGCAGAACCAATTCAACTGTTCCTAACCACATAAAAGATTAAACCAATTATTTACTTGCCTTGAAATGACACTATTCCTAATTAATAATACAAAATACATCTTCAATAATTAGAATGGATTTTGGTGTATGAGTTAAAAAAAAGAAGATAAACCAATAAAACAAAAACGTGCAAGTGTTAAGTAATCTTAAAGCAACCATGAACTCTTGCACACATAGTGCTAAAATCTGCACTGATTCAAGTAAACTAGAGGAAAGATATTCTTGCATATTTACTCCAGTTAGGGTATGTTGCTCAAAAGCACCTTCAATCAGAAAAGTTAAGACATTGATTTGAATAACCCTCAATCAACTCAGGGGAACTGTGTCATTCATCTAAAATACATTGAGAAAGGGATTGTTATGTATGTGAAATAAGTTAACTATACGTTGCATAAGTTTATTAATGAATGTAAGATAAACATAATAATAAGGTTTTTGTTTTACACGGCTTTGACACAAACAGCAGTCACCTGGTGGAAAGTCCTGTGTTTTTTCGATCCACCATAACCTCCTCCAAATGCAAACTTTGATTCGAAATGTATTTGCTATTGGTCAGAATTGGTCACGTCCATTGACAGCTAACGCATTAATTTTTTTGGAAACCTGATTTCTGAGAGGTGTTTTGAGGCTATGCACACTGCAAAAACAAATAGTTTTAGATCTTTTGAAACCCCAATTTAATTATTTCGGCCACGAGTCCAACATAATGATGAGGTAAAAAGTTGGAACATAGATCGACTGCTTGGGAACTTCACCAACAGGCTCAGTGTCTTTTACACAAGAATCTGGGACTAGTTCTAAAATTAAACACTTAGTCTTATTTCTAACTAATGTTGCTAAATAATAATAATTTATGAACTACTGCTCTATGAACTCACATTTTCAGCATGGGTTCCTGGTGGGAATCTCACTTGGAGTTATGTAAAAGCTTAGCTATTTCCATTGAGGCTCATAGTTCCCATAAACAAATAGGGTTAATGGAGGAATAGATGGATGGATGGGAGGTCACATGTCTGTCAGTTAGTCAGTGAGACGTTGTTTTAGGACAAAGACGTGTTTTTGGAGACAAAGACATTTTCCCCGTCAGTCTCCTTCTTCACTTTCCCTCCGTTCAACCTGTTGATTGATAGCATAAAAAATCATTTGGTTAAAGTTTAAACTAACATGCAGGGTTGCCACCATTCTCATGATGGGTGACGCACATACACACACTCACATGTACACACCAGAGCATAGTGTGCTAATCTCTTTAGCATCTCCATGGAGACGTTAGTGTGAAGGCTCCATGGGGGTTTAGCAGTGCCCTGTCCTCAAACCACTGGGGGAAAAGCCAGGCACTGGGCCATGAAAGCAGGCCACTCTGTGTGTGTGTGTGTGTGTGTGTGTGTGTGTGTGTGTGTGTGTGTGTGTGTGTGTGTGTGTGTGTGTGTCTGTGTGTCTGTGTGTGTGTGTGTGTGTGTGTGTGTGTGTGTGTGTGTGTGTGTGTGTGTGTGTGTGTGTGTGTGTGTGTGTGTGTGTGTGTGTGTGTGTGTGTGTACGTGTGTGTGTGTGTACGTGTGTGTGTGTACGTGCGTTTGTGCCTGCCTGCCTACATGCCCTTTTGCATTTTCATGAAGTTAATCCCGGCTCGGCCAAGCGAGTCTGGCTGTGCATAAATAATCACTTTAGGAGAAGTTCAAACAGCATCAGTATGCATGACCCTCCATCTCCCTGACACCAGCAACCAGGACAACAGGCCTCTGAGCAACCGTTATCCTCTGGACCAACATCCTGCTGGCTGCTACACTACTGGGTTCACTCCTCACGAGGACAGAATGACAGGGTAGATGAAAGGAAAGGTATACAGACAAGGATATTGCTTAAAATACAAAAAATAAGTGATGTTCGAGATGAGATAATACTTGATTCATTCAACTAGCAACGGAGCAAAATGTCTGGGTATATGCGAAAGGAAAATATGCACAATTTTGTATGTCGAAAAGGAGTGACTTGATAAATAATTAAAGAAAGAAATCAAGAAATAAGGAGAACAAAGAGGAAGAAAGAAATGGAGGAAGGAAAGAGGCATGGAGAAAAAAAGAAAGAAAAGTTGGAAGTAAAGAAAGAAAGAACAAAGAGAGTAGGTAGAATGAAAGAAAGGCAAAGAACTAAGGAAAAGAAAGAAAGAGTTTTGGGGCTTAGAGGAAGATACTTCCCTATGGCCTCTACTCTCACTATTGGCCCAAGGTTCGCTCCAGTGATCTAAGCCCAACTCTGCAGCTTGGTCCCAATTGGCCCTCCATGGGTCAAATTAGCTCCAATACCAAGAGCTTAGTTGGGCTTGAAGAAACAGCTGGCACCGTGTGGGGCCTTGTGGATCCAAAATGGCCGGCTAGTAACAATAATGCTCACACTACCCTACACATTCCTCTCCCACAGACTTAGCTCAGTCGGGCCCAAAGTGGGATATTTGAAACGTAAACAAGGAGATGTTATTCTGCACCGTAATGGCTGAAAGTGTCTGGAAGGGTTGATGGTGTTTTGAGAACTTTTTGGGTAAGTAGAAATTGAGCAAGCAAGGCTGGGCCCTGCTTAGAAGCTAGAAGCTTAGCTTACTGCAAGGTTAGATATGTATCATGGTGACTATGATTTACATGCTAACCATGGGTTCCTCAAAATGCAAACACCAGGTCCTTGGTCCATGGATTGTTTTTATCAATGCTGGCCACTTTGGTCCTTAAAATGTCTCAACAACCATTGGAGAGATTGCCATAAATCCTGCCTTTGATGATCACTATAATTTTTCTCCAGCACCAGAAAACAGTTTAACGTTTTTGGATCAGAGGAAAAAGTCATTTTATTAGCAGCATCAAAAATAAGCTAAATCCACCTTAACTGTAGGCTATTTTGTGTTCAGTGCTAACTAGCGAATGTTAGCATTTAACCGTCTACATTTTGAGTAAACATGTTAAACGTTGTACCTGTTACACCTAAGCATGTTTACTTTGTCACTTTGAATGTTAGCATTTAGCCCAACATTCAGCCTGCTAGCATGGCTGTATATTGTTGTTAATGCTACCAGCATGAGTTTATAATCATAATCTTTTCATCTTTTCTAGTGCAACATCTTGGAGATCCCTCTGGTGTTCTGAACACATTTCCACTTCTGTTCATTTAAACTTTTGCAGGGTTTAGGCAAGTACTTAAACATATATGTATGTCAAATTGAGCTCATTATTTGTATTCAACCATGATGTCATATGATATAATGATGGTTTTAGAAAAACAAAAGAATCTTATTTGGAAATACTTTTGAAACTATCGCTTCACAGTGCCAAACCCTGTTCTGCCTTATTCAACCCTAACTACATAGACAGTACCATTCTCCATGTTTCCGTGTGTTGCAATGCTGCTAATTTGTGTGGACCGCACTGTCATTAACAGAATACAAATACTCTACCATTACTGTACTTGCACATAGAGTGTTTTCCAATGACTTCTGACAGCTTGTAACACTTACTGGCAATCTTTGTGTCCCATTTGAGATTAACCTAACCAACAAAACTTTATCTGCCAATACTATATTCAGCATCATGTGGTATGATTGAAATAAACAAAAGGTTAGAGAAAAACAAGAAAGCAACAGATTTGTTTTGATGGAAAGAAGAAGGGATGATAAAGAAAGAAAAAGAGAAAAACGGATGGAGAGGAAGGAGACACTGGACAGAGGAGTCGGGAAACATGTGCTGCTGTCAGTCTGTCTTTTAATCCCTTTGGATTTTTTCTGCCTCCCTTTCCCACGTTCTCAGTGTTAATTGATAAACACAGGGAGGGAACGGGACCCCGTGACTAATCATTCTGGCTGCTGCTGTGTGCTTCTGCTGTGTGTGTGTGTGTGTGTGTGTGTGTGTGTGTGTGTGTGTGTGTGTGGTGTGTGTGTGTGTGTGTGTGTGTGTGTGTGTGTGTGTGTGTGTGTGTGTGTGTGTGTGTGTGTGTGTGTGTGTGTGTGTGTGTGTGTGTGTGTGTGTGTGTGTGATGTGTGTGTGTGTGTGTGTGTGTGTGTGTGTGTGTGTGTGTGTGTGTGTGTGTGTGTGTGTGTGTGTGCGTGTGCGTGCGTGTTTCTACAGGTCATTGAAGTCTGCAGGCCCCACTGGAGTGGCACTACTAGGAAACTGGCAGCATCACTGGTCTGCTGCTGCCTCATGCCAGAACCTTGTTGTCTGGTTTTTCCCAAAACACAACCACTTTACCATACCAAAAGCCAAAATACAGTTTGTCCCATGACTCAGTGAGTACTTTGTCTGCTTTTACTATAACTGTAATCAAACAAGTACATGAATCAAGCGTTTCCTTGTCTCCACTTATATAAGAGCATATGCTCTCTGTTTTCTTTTAGGACCGCAGAACATGTACCAAAACACGCATGTATAAACAGATGAAGAAATCAGTTTTTAAGACACTTGTTCAAACTCTATCACAGTTGAATGACAGAATATTAGGTTCTGTTTATTCATCTGGAATTCTAGCCAAAACAGTTTTGGGAAATATTTTCCCTAGGTTTTATGTTTGCTTGAAGCTACATTACCTGTAACTAGCAAAACACCTGTATCTCCAACTGAACTGTTGGAGGTCAAGTTGCATTGTGAGTAATGTATGCAAATGAGTACAATTAAGGCCTACTTTTAGGAAAATATAAAGACCTAAAGAAAGGGCGCAGTCAAGCCTGATATGGCTAAGAGGAAAGGGGCAGCAAGCTGCTGGCAATTCTTAATTAGGAGCCAACAGGTGATCTAACACTCCAATACACTCAGGGGAATTGTAACATAAAGCAAAAATGAATTAAATAAAGGTAAACAAAAACAATAACAAAATATTCACTTTTTTCACAATATGTTATGTTACAGCCTTATTCCAAAATGGTTTAAATTCATTTTTCTCCTCAACATTCTACACACAATACCCCATAATGACAAAGTGAACAGAAAAAAGCACATTGCTATACAACGTCATTAGAGTCCACCTGTGGTAAATTCAATGTATTGGACATGATTTGGATAGGCAAACACCTGTCTATGTAAGGTCCCACTGTTGACAGTGCATGTCAGAGCACAAACAAAGCCAAGAAGTCCAAGGAATTGTCTCTAGACCTCTATCTAACCTGATCGAGCTTGAGACGATCTGAAGAATGGGAGAAACCGCCCAAAAGTAGGTGTGCCAAGCTTGTAGCATCATACTCAAGAAGACTTGAGGCTGTAATTGCTGCCAAAGGTGCTTCAACAAAGTATTGAGTAAATGGTGTGAATACCTATGCACATGTGATATTTGAGTGTGTTTTTTTTAATCCATTTTGGAATAAGGCTGTTACATAACAAAATCTGGAAAAAATGAAGGGGTATGAATACTTTCCGGATGCACTGTAGGTGCAAATGAAGCTGAGAGAAAAAATGGCAAACTAAGGCAGGGAGTCCAACAAGGGATAAACAGGCTAAAATATGGGAACAATGATTCTGCTCCTAACCCGCCAAAACAACATGGTAAGATAGAATTCCCTTGCCTGCTGCTACATATAATAAAAGGTCCGCTCTATAAAGATGGTCAAATACTTTTCGGCCCTTAAAACTGGTAAAAGGATATGCTGAAAAACAAACAATCTAAAAAGTATTTTGGTGATAAACGGTGTGGTTTGTTCCCACTAAAATGTTTTATTTTAAGAGCATCTGTTTAAAAAATGTGACCATGGATATGATAGAATAATATGAAAAAGAGAATAATCACAATGTTATTACTAACTATGCCCAGTTCTGTGTTGTATACCAACTCTGGGAGTTATAACTCAAAAGTTCACATTAACCCTCCAATCAAAATCCGCCTTTACACAAAAACATTGAAACTTTAAACTGCAATGACACAGAATGTAAAATAATTGTATTTCCCTTCTATGTTCTCTGTCATTTGATCATCTTTGAAAATAATATTTTTGAAGTTCAACCCCTTGTTTTCCAAAGAACATTCAACAAAACTAATGCCACTTGGCTAATGGAATGATCTTATTGTGTTGTGGTCAGTGTCTGTACAGTCTCTAGCTAAGTATGGATAACTGGCCAATCACATGATAGCGTCTCGAATACACCCCTCTTTTTCTCCCTCCCACAAAAAACACACACACACACACACACACACACACACACACACACACACACACACAGACTCATAGGTTGTCCCTTAGTCATACTTTCGACACACAGCACTGACTCACTTGCATAGTCTCATTGCTGAGTCATAATCAGGAAATGATTGGACCATTTGGATCAAACGGTGCCACGGTTAATTTAATGTTTTAGCAGTGAAACTGGAAGAAAGCTTCAACAAATGTTGTTTTCCTCTCTTCCTGCATCCCATGCGGTCTGCCTCCTCTGGTCTCCTTCAACATAAAACCCTCTGACCACTGAGAACAATAACAAAACCCCAAATGAGACGGACTTCAAGATCTTATTATGCTTATTTGAATTGTTCTATGTTGACATGTGAATGGGTAATTGATCATTTAGTTTTGACGTCACCGAATGCAGAGAGTGGTCATATAACGAAACCAACATAAAAACGACTCGGTTAGTTCAGCACAGATGTTTGGACCAGCATGAAGCTTGGACTGAGGTTGACTCACAGTTAAAAGGACTGAGGGACTGACACAAAGAGACTGGAATAAACTACCAAATAGGAAACAGGAGAATACAAAACATTGCATATTGGTAGTTAGTCACGCATGATTACCTTTAGGCCTCATACCACTTCTGTATTTGCATGACAGCAAACATTATCGAGCATCAGAAGCAGATATTTTCGTAGGAAACATGAAACACATTGGAAAAAAATCCAAATTAAAATCTGTGCCTGAACAAAATGCTATTGATATCATTCCCTGCTCAAATGGTCAGTTGACCTACATACAGAACATACTTTATATTTATCTCTGTTAGTGTCTGGCCATGCATATTTGGGATTTTTGTGTTCTGAGGTTTTAAGATATCTATCATCATCATCTATCTCTGATGACCAAAACTTTAAAAAAAAAAGAGGCAAAGGTTAAAAGAGCATGTCTCTCTAAAGTGAATCTCGTAATTATCCTGCGCTATATTAGATTATGATTTTTTTCTCCCTACTATGTTTTAAACTGCCCAGCAGAAATCATTTGCGAAACAGGGAAATTATTGAAACTGAGACCGAGAGACAGACAAACAGGCATTTAGAGGACTGGCCCTGTGCTGCTTTACAGCTAATTGGAGCGATCATAATAAAAGGCCAGTAAATCCCCACCATTAGCCTGTTAAGGACAGGAAACAGAGGCTGGCTTTTATCGCTGCTTCTCCCCACTGCTGCCCATACCTGCGGCTATGTCTCCACACACACACATAAACACGCACACATGGATGTATGTACAGTTATATACACCCGGATTTCATTTTCTGGCAGTTTGGGCCGCATTAGCTCAGTCTATTTTTAGTATCCTGTGTGCTTTTTTCATTACTTCGTAGTAAACAGTCCCTCTGCTCGTAACTAGGAGGGAAATAAAGATTTTGACTCCAGGACAGGATGGGGAGCGCCAGGGAGCTGCTGCCCCCAGTAATGACTCTCTCCCTTGGGGTGGGACTGGAGTCTCGGGGGCCTCTGTGGCTGGAGTCTGTAGTGGAAAACGCACCGCTCGGCACTGGTGGCTGTGTTTTAATTTGCCTCTTTCTTTACCCTTTTTCTTTAAATCTGCTCCCCCTCCTCTGTTTGCCCTGTCATTCCTATACTTAAAGGGGGAATTCCCCTTTTCTGCGGCCACGGTAGCTGGCTCTGAATGGGCCCGGCTGGGATGGGAGCGCAGGGTGGAGGTTGTGTGTTAGCAGGGGGGAATAAATGGCGCAGTGAAAGGCTCTTTTGTAACACTCCTGCTGTTTGACAGTGGGGCTATCCTCCCAGGACTCATCTTCAGCCCTGCCACACCCACCCAGCCTTTCACATGGTAAGGCCTCCTAATGGCTTTACCACTTGCCCGATTGCTACAGCACTCCCAAGCAACCAGCGGGCTGCCCCCTGGAAACCACCGTGCCTACCCACCCTGCCCTCCCCCCCCCCCCCCTGTAACCTAACCAACCACCACCGTCGCCCAAGCAACTGCTTCTGCCCCACTGAACCTGCCCCGGCAACTGCTTTTGACTCTCAATCAGTTCAGGTTCATTTCTGACTCCCTTGCCGGAGGGGCTGGGTGGTGAGAACAGAGAGAGGAGAGAATAGGGATGGGCAGGGATATAAAGCCATAGAAATAGAAGAAGAGTATAATGGGTATTCTAATTTTAATCAACAGGATATGGCAGAACGGCAGACATTTTTATATGTACCAACTTCCGCATAAGCTAACTTCCCGCAATCAACAACCTACTGAGGTAAAGATTAGAAGTAAAAACCAAACACGTTTTGGAGTAGTTATGTTACAAATCATAGACAGTCTGAGTAAATAAATACATAGAACACTTGCTTTAACCATACCCTCATGTCACAGCTCAGGAAAGCACATTGCTATCGCTAGAGGAGTGACAACTTTGTTTTGTAGCAGTGTAGCATGGCGTAATTAACAAGCTAGCTAATTCTGACAGCAAAACAATGCAGATGGAAAACATGGTGAAAAGACTCACTTTTATTGACCTATAGGTTTAGAGCGGTATATCCAAATTGGAAAACGTCTGTTGTTAGGATTAGGGTCATAGTTGCCTTGCTTCTAATAAGAAGTATATGCATATGTATGCATAACCGCGAGCATGCGCACACAAACGCACATTCAGAGACAAACAGTGTGGAGAATGAGGTGTTCCTGTCAGTTGGGGGTGGCATACACACACTGGGATTTGGCTAAATTGAGGTTGGCCTTTCCACTGGGTGCTCTGTGTTGAATTTGCATTTGAATCCAATTGTGAGTGTGAGCGTCTAGATTTATGCCTCTGTGAGTGGTGCCCAGCAGTGCTTTGTATCTGACTTTCTCTCTCTACTACATTCTCTTTCTCATCTCCCCTAACTGTGTTGTGTTCATTATTGCTCCCCTATATTCTTCACCCTTGGCCCCCCCTCCACATACAAACACCTCCCCATCTCTTGTTTGCATAGCACCCATGTTTAGTATGGATGTCATGCGTACCAAAAGAAAAATCCTTGGTCATTACTTTGGTTCTACTACTTTTGTATTTATTGTGCCTTTTAACAAACAATATACACATTGAAATTAAACTGCATGAATCCCTACTTGTTCCACAAAGTAGGCATTACGTGTATATCTGTACACATTTCAACCCATATACTTCTAATCCTGGATAGTAATGATATTTCCATACACTTTACCAAAGATTATCTCATCCTATCTCTAAACTCTCTTTCTTTCTTTCTATCTCTGCAACATCATCTGGCAAGACACTTTTTTACGGACAATCAAACACAGGCACGAACACATTCCTGGTGGATTACTTGTAACCTGAACACTGCATTCAACTGTGTACCTCAAAATCTTTCCAGGAAAAGCTGCAGTGATAACTTGATAACTAAAAAACATGTAAAAGAGTGCTTAGTTGTATAATACAACTTTAAACATTAGATTTTGTTACTTTATTTGATCTTCCTGGATTGCATACTATTGTAATACTGCACACCGAATCAACATTTGCAATTTTCGTTTGCAGGTACGTTGTAAGTCTCAAACTTGATTTCTGACGGATTTGACTGGCCAGTGGTATTTTGGCAAAATGGAGCGCAGAGTGCTAGTGAATTGTCCGACCGGCCCACTTCGGTACCGGCCCACCGGGAAAACTCCCGGTATTCCCAATGGCCAGTCCGCCCCTGCTGTTATCTTATAATCAGGAAGAAAACTTCTTGAATATTTCCACAATGAGCTAAGTATCCCCCCCCACAAATGTTTACTTGTTTAGGCTCAAATGCTTGGCAGTGTTTGAAATTCTAAGGTTTTAGCGGGGAAAAAAATGTTTGGGAAGTAGTGAGCATATAGCCAGATAAATAAAACTTGAATTACACTGCACAAGTTGTGTGAGAGTTTGCAAACAAACATTTTTGTATATTTGCTGCTGATAAAATTGACCCCCATTCATCCAAGCTTCTCTGTGTTATAACCCTGCGTTCCCCCTGGGTGCATGTGAGAAAAACGTATAATTGATTAATTTTGGACTGAAGTATTACTTTCAGTAATACCGGTCAATGCAGTTGAACCATTAACTTCTCTTCATGCAACAATACTACTTCCTCAAATTGCTTTCAAGACATAAATCTCGTAAACGAGGGAATTTCCTTTACATTCCTGAAACTCAAAGTATTTTATTTCTCGTACGGTTAAGTCATGAGCACGAGTACATTGTAATTCATTATGACTGCTCTTGAAATGCACTGTGGATACAGTCATTAATTAAAACAGGGCTACCATAAAGTGCTTTGTTAGCAGGCTGAATACGATCATGTCAGTCACACATCAGAACTGGAGACATGGATATATTTCCACAAAAGCTCGGCTTTCTCTTTCATTGGGGATGATTGGCTATGGTTACAAAGATGTGTATGGTCTATAAACTCAATTGAAAGCATGTAGCTCCATGCTTGCTGGTAGGAAAACAGCAGTGGCGAGCCGTCAGGGCCCTCTCGGCCCTCTCTGAGTTTTTAGTTATATTTTTCGTTAGTTTTACCAAAATAACTTGATTTAATTGTATTTAAAATAACATTTCCAAATAAATAAATCCTTCGAATCTGCCTGTTCAGTTTCTGTTGGAATGTGAAGGGTTAAATGCCGTTACTGTGAAGACGGGACAGCTTGGTGGTCCTGCTGTAAATTCACAGAGGGCCCGCTATAGTAACGCAATGAGAGAGTAATGTCAAATGACAGTACAATTGACCAATCATTGACAGGAGGATGGACTTTGTGTTTAAGTGATTTGATCATCAAAGGTAGGCCTAAGTCATTTTCAATGTGGGCCGCCGTGCCGACTTAATTCATTTTTAATTGTTACTTGGCTGTGGGTGCCCTGTCATGATAGGTGTTTATATAAATGGTGTTGTTTTGTGTGGTAGAGGGTCGCTGTCATTGATGCGTTTTGCACCCCGGGCCGTTGTTTTGATATTCCGCTGAAGTATACGCTGAGACGTAATAACTTTTTTTCGAGGGAAAGGGGGGGGGGGGGGGGGTTCAGAGAGCCTAGCTATAAAAGTCACGGCTCGCCACTGGAAGACAGACATCGATAAATATAGCAAAACAAGTAATGGAATGGTCTAAACCCGATTAGCATACATTCCTTCCCTGGCAAAATGGACCACTGGAGACAGAAATCCCCCCTCAGCTCTCCTTGACTGATTGACAGGGAGCTCTCCGCCATGAATATTCATAACCACAGTCCAACCAAGCTTTCTCACAGCTAGAAGAAAAGTAAACTTTGCCAGGGGAGCGAAGATCGCTGCTGGCTGCTCACTTCATGTGGAAATGTGGGGCTTCTTTTCTATTCATCTCCCTGCAGGCATTTCCAAAAAGAATAAGGAAAGGGAGAGTAGTGGGCCGTGGGTGGTGATAGAGGGGATGAGGGGGATTAGGAATGGGGGGGTTCCTTCAGTGAAAGTTGACAAGATTTAAGGATTTGCCTGGCTCAAGCTTTTGTCTTGGCCTGCAGTTAGGAGTGAATATACATGATTATACATCTCTTATTCACGTGAATTAGCAATCGTCGAAACAGAAGCGGAGAATTAAAAGAATAAGACTGGAAATAGAGAAAATATCGGGGCAAGCGCAAATGACACAAAACATACAATTACTTGCTCGAGGGGAAAGAAAAGGAAAATCAAACGCTGGAAAAAACACTGTATTGAGATTGATGCGTTGAGGCGACGGCTGACAGCTGAAACCCTGGGAATGGGTAGTGCTGGTTGAAGGGTGGGAGGGGGTGGGTGATGAGGAGTTGACAGAGGCCTCTTAGCAGTAAAAGACCACTGTGTGTAATCGCTTTTAATTGGAATGTATGGAAGACAAGGGTCTCCGAGGGGATCAGTTTGCCTTAAACCTGCTTAATTATATGGGATCATGTTGGACGCTCGGGTTCGGGGTCGAAAACACCGCTGCGAGGAAGAAGAGATCCGAGCAGAAGAAGAGAAGAGGAGGAAGAGAGGAATGCTGGCACAGCATATTCCCTGTATGGAAAAATCCTCTTATATTCCTATAGACACTTGAAGTGTGTCTGTGAAGTGAGATTAAAGAGATCAAATGGTACTTTATTGCAGATTTTTCTTAATTTCCTATCAATACACTTAAAGGGTTAGGGTTAGGGTTAGGGTTAGTATTCAACATTCCATTTTGAAGTTGCTGTATGGTTTTTGCTTCATTGCTTTCTCCAATCTCCTAGGGTCTCACTGTAACATTCCAGCGACATTACGATTAGATCTGCTTGCATAGTCTTCCTGGGGACAGCAGTGCTGAGTTTATAGGGACTCTATCATAAGGCTTTTATCTCCTATGGTTTTGCTGTACTATCTCTGTAGGGGTTTTATGTGTCTGTGGTGTCTTGTGATGACTTTATGGTGACTTTATTGAAATTGATGGTGATTCTATTTTCCTTGGATGACTTTGGCTCAATCGTAGCTGCTGACAAATTCTTGAGGGATGTCTTTATAACAACTTTTACGAAGGATTATTGTAGTCCTTTTGGGGTGCATTATGCTATTTAAGAGAGGACGTATTTTATTTGCTCAAGAACCTCTTGTACGGTTGTCTCATTTACAATATTTGAAAAAAAACATGTATTGCTTATTTTATAGCATTTGTGACTAGTCACTCCTCATTGGGCAGGTAGGGATCTAGAACTGCTTCAAAAGCAAAAGGCATTTCAAGCCAACGGCTAGGCAAAAAACAAGCCTTGGTTATGGTTAAAATATTTGGAACCGAAGTGTGTGCAGATTATTTCCATACTCAATATGTTATGATCCATTAAAAAAGCCACTAACGAGATGAACAAATCCTGTTTGTTATATTCACTGCCATCGTGACGGCGAGCGAGTTGGGAGGGATCATTTAGTGTGATTCTAGACATTTGTTGGCTTTAAAAGCTGTTCTGTCTTGATATTTCTCTTGACCTGACTCGCCACCATTGCCACCGTTGACAGTTTTCCCCTGCAGATGAGGCATTCCAGTACAAGACGGCTAGCTTCAGCTGTCCAAAAAGCTGCAAACCAAAAAGCTTTCACTGTCAACTTTGACAGTTGTTTTTGCTGCAGGCTCAGACTGTGAAGAAGGCTCAAAAGTATCAATGTTTCTTTGAGCTATGACAAAACTGTCCGTCACTCACTCTGACGGTTGCAATTTTTTGGTTAATTTCAAGAAATGTTGCTTATGTCTTCCTTTACTAGGCTTATTTTTCTAATAATCCCATCTTCTCAAAATGAATGCAGGCTGTTGTATGCAGACAAAAACCACAAACTCTTTTACTCATCACTAACACGTCATGCTGTATTTTAGTCTAAGCTAACCCTAGGCGTATACATTTGTCGAGTAGACTGTGATTTTGTGTTTGTTAAACTTGTATACAAATGAGCTCACTACCAAACATGCTTAATGCAGCTTAAGGCAATGGGATGTACTGTGTTGTCTCATGCACATAAACAAACTCGCGCTTGCTTACTCAAAACACTTTGTAAGAGTTGTGTGTCTGTAAGACACTTAACGCCTAGATGCAGTTAAGTGTTCTGTTCAGATGAGAAACCATCATGCACACACACAACACACTCTATTTTGAGCTGTCAGTATGGCCTTTGTCAGTAATATGTTGACTGCTTGGTTGAATTAAAGGAATGTAGTGAAATAGGACCTTGTTCTCCTCCCTTCGTCTCTCTTCCTGTCTCCCTCTGTTTTTCCCTTCCCTTATTGCCGCTCTTCGCTGCTTAGTGCCTTGCGGCTATCCACACTGCGGCTTTATTGTCCATCTCCTCACTGGACGATGGTAAGACACGCACTGTGGTATGAGCAGCCCCTATCCCAACCTCATTGTCATAGTGCAGGCGTTTTTTTTCTCCGCCTCAAGGTTGCAAAATGTTGTCTGGATACTTGGCCGACATGGCGACAGGGTTGGTGCTGGTGGAGCAACTGCGGCTGGAGTCTTTTTTCCAGAGGGCAGGCACGGGCGGTCAGTGGACTTTAGGTTTGAGGAAGGAAGAGGACTGGGAGTTGGGGGTAGAAGTGGTCGATGGGGTCTGGCATCGCAATCTCGCTCCCACCCCCCACCCCTACCACCACCTCACCACCCTGTAATGATCTCTGCGGCAGGGTGACCCGGTTCTGGCTCCCGGAGTCTGGGGAAAGACGCCGGTCCACAACGAGACGCACCGACCACTTTCCCATGGACCCGGCGCTTCCAGGCCCATCATTACCATTTAATATCCTATAATATAACTCCCCCCCCTACTCGCTCCCACTCATCTCCAAAACAGCCTCCACCAGAGGGACGGAGGGGTAGGGGGCTGCCCACACTGCAAATAAGCGATGATACTCAATATCCCCCCTCTTTTAGTTGGATAAAACCAGTGCATCGCTGCACAACGGCTCCCAGTCATTACAGACAGCCCACTAAGTAGAGGCTACTGAAAATTGGATAAATAAGCATCACTATGCAAGAGCATCAGGAAATCAGAATGAAATGTCGGTTTCATTCAGTGTTGGGAAATAAAGTTCTGGGGTGTTGTTTGCCTTGATAAATCAGATCTGGATCAGTATTATGACACGGTGGTTAGTGGCATGATTTCCCTGTTTGTCTCGTTGTTGCTCTGCCATTAAGTCAGCAATGTTGATGCTTGGGCTTGATTTTGCTGCTGTTATTGACACCACACTGTCATGGCCTTTGTCTAGGAACTTCCACATGCAGAGATTTTAGATGTTCTTTGAAATACTGATACTCACAAAAACTGTCAGTGTTAGTTCAAATAACTCCTTAGAACAGAAAACAGAAGATAGAAGAAAGCCTGTAGCCTGTTGCACAAGCCAAATGCAAGTTTAAGTGTAAGGTCAACACTAACTGTTATGAATAGGTTTAAATCAATACTGACACAATAAGTAAAATAATACATTGGTTGATTCAATGAAAACAATTGAATTAGGTTACAAACTGTAACATCGCTGGCCAACTGTTGAACTGCTTTTTGCCCGTACCCTAAATCCAGCACAGGTTTCAATAGCTTGTTCATTGAGAATATTTCAATCGTTTTTAACAGCTTTCTTCCCTTTCCGAAAGTGTGAAGCTCTTTTTCGAAGCGGGAATAGGTATAAACCAAGAGCTACTAAACGCTCTTGGTTGAGGTCCAATACACCTGAAGTTGAGCGTGAGTTGAGGAACACTAGTTGTAAGTGGTAGTATAACATGTAGCTTAGCAGATTCATCCAAATATAAGTTGTACAGCTAACGAAACCTCTCTCTGGCATGAGTTATGAGCACTATAATTAAAACACAGTCAACTACGGTCAATTTTGCTTTGAATTTAAAAACTATGTAACGTAAATTAGAATTGATTTTGTCGGATTCACTTTGGGGAAAATGCTAGATTAGGAAAGTAAATACATTTAATTTTGAAAAAATAAGGGAAGATTTCCAAGAGATGGGAAGCTCTGATTTCAGCATTACCTTTCACTATGTTTATACCCATTTCCATGTCCATTTGTGCAGTGTATGTAAGGTCTGCATGTGTGTTCATGTGTGTGCACACGCAGTAGGGATCCAGAGATAGCTTCGGAGACGTATTGGGTATCGAGGGGCGAGGAGCTCCTCTGAAGAGCTTCATTCACAGAGCCAGGATACTGATAAGAAGCAGAGCAGAGCTGCATGAATCCACCCTCTGTTCAGTCTCCCTCGCTCCACTCTCCTCCAGCTCTTTATGCTTCCTGTGAGAAAGTTGCAGAGATGATGGGGGGGGGTTAGGGTTAGGGGGGGGGGGGTGGACGGATAAAGAAAAAAAGCAGGAGACAGGGACAATCTGAGAAAGCAAAATACTTTACCTGCATTAATAATGACAAATTAAGTTATATTACAATGGGTCTCTGACAGTGTAACGACTTGTAACAGTTTTAACCCTTAGATGCACGAGTAACTGGACCCTACACTCTTCCATAAGTGGGTCTAAAAGCACCCATATTAGAATAATATGTGTTTTTATGCCATTTTTGTCATTTTGGTTAAGAAAAATCACTTGTATAATATTTAGTATTATATTTTGGTTCACATTAGAAATATTTTATATTTAATTTTTCACAATTTATAATTTTAGACATTTTTTTTACATTTTGAAAAAAAACGTTTTGAACATATTGTCCCAAAGATCTCCGCTATTCTGAGACCCTCACAGTATTCCAGTCCCTTCTCAAAACTCATCTCTTCTCCTCTTGTCTACTCATAGCCCCCCCCCCTCCATCAATCCATGCCGGTTGATCAAGTTTGATAGTCCTATACCCCCCACCCTAACCTTCCCTTATATTGTAAAGCGATTTTGAGTCCTTGAAAATCCCTATACAAATATAATATATTATTATTATTATACTGACAGGTTTCAGATCTTGCTGTGTAAAACAATCTTCCTGAGAGGTGTCACACTTGTGATGTCGTCTGTGTGGTCGACTCTACAGTGAATATATTCCTGACAGCCACAGGTGATAAGAATCAAAGGTTCCCATGGGATCCCATAGAAAATGCATGTGGGTCATTTTTGACCCACTTATGGAAGCTTGGGGTAGAAATACAAAAACTACAATTTCTTAAAATGTACATTTAAAATGTGAATGGCATGATATCCAAAACATGTTTTTTGAGGAATAACTGGAATATGAAATGATAAAAAAAAATGTAATTACAAAGATACTTCAAGAAAACCACCTCACCGGGTCCAAAGAGACCCACTTATGCATCTAAGGGTTAAGGAAAACAGACACTTGTAGAGTCTTTGTAAGATTGGTGATCCAGATTGCTAACAACTGGGAAAAGCTGCAACCATTTGTCATTATTTGTCAGGCATAGCAAAGGACTGCGTATGTGATGTGTTTATGGCTGACCTGCTGCCCCAGGGAGGGGTCCTGAGGATTAAGATCAGAGAGGACTCCCGATGGTCCAACCTATACGGATCAAATGTGATCTTTGAACTCCACAGTGGAAACTGCATATAGATGGACTTCTGTGCGAAAGTAAGACCAACTAGTTGTTTTACTTTATTTATTAGCTTACTGTGCAGTAAATAAAATGTTCAGTAAATACAGTAATTGGAGGTGACTCGAGCTACAATCAGTTTCCTGAGCGCCTCGTGTTTTTCCGCTAAAGAGCTTCCAGAAAAGCTTTAACTCGTAATGGTAAAGTTCCTAACATCATTCCCATTTTTCCCATTGTCCGATCTGATTCATTGATAGACAAGACATCCCTGATGGTGACGACAAAAAGTGTGTTTGTTTTAAGATAGCGTTAGCTCACTTTCTATGTTACCCTGGGGAAGCTGAAAGACATACCTGTTGAAATTGAAAGAAATGTTAGCCTCGGCTTCTTTCTGAAGTTAAGGTTAAACATAAAACAACTAACTTTTACTGTGTCTTGTTAGAGGAGGACGGACAGTTATCTAATGGCGCGTTTCCACTACAGCGCGGAGCACGGTTTAAGAGGGCTGTGACGTCAGCGGCCCGTCTTTGGTTGCGTTTCCACTTGGCCTAGTACCGGCCGGCGGGTCCTAATTCACAGTTTTTCTGGCCTCATAAAATCGCGGGTCTAGGGCCAGAGACAACGAGGCTGAGTCGGGCTGAGTATGCTAAACTAGAGAGAGTATCGCTGGCAAGGGGGCTACAACTACAACAAGATGGACATATTTCACCGTGATTTAATTGTAATACACGTTTCAAAATGATGCCGAAGTAACAACATACTGATACCGGTTAGTAAAAACCATGAATTAATGCTTTGTCAAGTCTGCAGACAGACGGCAGGGGAAAAACCTTTTAAAATGCGTGTTTTCTAAATGGAGATTGGCTAAGCTAACGCAGTATATGCTCCGACCGTCCACACTCACAACAACGGCCTATACAGACATAAATAAAGCAGCGACTGTATTCACCATGACACAGGCAGTCTGTGGTTTGTACTTGTTTAACTTTTGTCTAGTTTCTGAACAGATATGAGGAGCTGTGAGCTCTGAGTGCTAACAGCTAACGGCTGTGTTGTTTTCTGGGGTTCTCTGAAGATCACGTCACGGCTCCGCCTACACTGCGTTACTATAGATACTACCCCAGTTCCTAAACTGTAATGGAAATGCGCCATAAAGTGAGCCAGTCCTAACGAGGCCCAGCCATACCGAGCGGGGCCGAGCGAGGCCGTGTAGTGGAAACGCGCCATAATACAAAGTTGAAGGCTTCAAGAAAAAAGGAGGTTTGTGCACCTCGTGTTTAGCCTGCAATATGAATATATATGGAAGTCATACCTCTTAATTATCCTGCATGTGAAATAAATGTGACTCTGTATACATATATATCATTATTATTATTATTATTATAAATACATACCTACTATTATTATTTGTTACATTTTAGATTTTATTTTGTATACCCCTGGAAATAATTACTGCACTTTATTCCTTATTCCTACATAAGTATGTATGCTTCGTGTATTTGTTGTCTTATGTTGTTTTGATGGCACCTTTTAAAATGGAAAAGCATTTTGTTCTCTCATTGTACATGTATAATGACATTAAATGATTCTATTCTATATACTTTCTTGCTGTTTTGATTTCTTCTATGGCCCATTTATATGTTACACTTCAGCTGACATTTAACTCCTTTTGGTGCTTGAAATTCATTCCAATCATCTGATCCATTCAGTACTTCTTTCAGTATTTCAACAGTTTTGGCAGGAAGCTTTAGCCTTTACTTGTAAGTGTCTGTATTTGTGAATATTACCTTATGTGTGTGTGTGTCTCCTGTGTACTTAATTTGTTTTCAAATAAAAAAATATGTTGTCATTGTGCTGATTTCTTTAAAGTTCTAGAAGAAGGAATGTCAAAACCTTCATTAGAAGTTTTACTACTACAATTCTTTGGTCATGAAACATCTGCTAGAAAACTTTGTCATGAATACTTTGCGGACAATATTTTGTCATCTGAAAGATCTCCATGGCAACATGGTAATCATCATCCCAGCTCTTAAGTCATGGGAATAGTCTGGTCCAAGTCTTGGTTTGGCTTTAAAAAGGGCCAGAGTGACTGTGTTGTCTCTGTTATTTGAGCTGTGTGAGATCAAGTGTGTGTGTGTGTGTGTGTGTGTGTGTGTGTGTGTGTGTGTGTGTGTGTGTGTGTGTGTGTGTGTGTGTGTGTGTGTGTGTGTGTCTGATTGTGTGGTCACCATTGTCCAAAATATCTTTCCATCCTGCACCTGTACCAAGGACATCACCCAACCTTGAAAGAAACATCAAATCCAGAGTACACTCATAGCTTTACTCATAGTAAACCACATTTGAATGCATTACACATACACCAGAGAAATGCGAAAAAGATATACACGTGGGGTCCGTTCAACGTTGGACATTTGAGGAGCTGAAATCCCCCATAGGCTGAAAGACGGTCATATAGGAGGTCACAGCTGCTAAAACACACAGCAAACAAAATGAGTCCTGTTTGTTTTTGAAGGAAGCCTATATTACCCACAGTCAAATAAACTTCATTCAATCTCCCCGACCCCCCTGGATGATCAATCAACCCGCAGCCTTGGTCAGCACATTTCTGCCCCATGCTGAGGCAATCTGAAGCCTGGTCCGTGTCAGTTCTGCTTGGCCTAGCTCTAGCCTTACACAAGTCTAAAGCCCCTCCTTCACGTATAGTCTCCCCCATCGCTTTAATCAGCACATGCATGGCTAAACTCAGCTCTTGTTGACTGACAGGCAAGCTGGGTGACTGGATGGTTGGTTGAATGACAGAATGGTTTGCTGTCTGGTTGATTGAATGGTTTATGCCACTCAACAATTGTACTTGTTGACTAGCTATTTGTTGACTATGTATTGAGCTAACATGCTTACTGAATAAACGATCAATTGGTTTGTTGGAATATTATAACTGATTGGAAAACGTTTTGGGCTGCTTGATTGCTGGTTGGGTGGTTAAATGAAACAGTGGTTGGTTGTTAATGGTCTTGCAGACATCAACTTCTTGGTTGAATGACTAGCTAGTTGTAGCAATTTAATGAGCAAACCCGCAGGTCTGAAAGACCTTAGTGTTTTAAAAGGTCAACTGGTTGAGTTTTAGGGTGCTTTTTCAGTTTTTTTTCATTTGGTCTCGACCAATGCAGAAAATTATAAATTGTTTCATTTGAGTTTTGAGCAGGTTCCTGTTTACTCTGACGTCACAGATTAACAATGAATAGTAAACATTAAGTTAAACAGACAAACGTAACTTGTCCTCCTGCTTCATCAAGACACACATGAGGAAATCAAGTTCCCTAGAGTTCATGAAGGAGGTTATACTTATGATATATATATTTAGCAGTTTGGCTGGTTGACTAGTTAGCTATACTTGCTGGCTAGTTAATGAGCTAATCTGTTTTAAGGACTGGAGTATTGGTTTACGGGTTGGGGGCCTCTTTTCTTGGTCGTTTGATTAGCGGATTGGTTTGCTAACTGAATAGCTAACAGGTTAATAAACTGTTTGGTATATACTTGAACCAATATTGTAACCAGCTGCCTGACTGACTGTTTGACAAGCTTTGACCCCTTCCCAGAGAGGCTCCAGCCTCATTTAGTCTCATTAGTACCAAGTCTCTGGCTCCCAGACAGGGACAGCACAGCAGCTCCCTGGGGGAGGGAGGTGTGTATATGTGTGTACAAGCTTGTATGTGTGTGTGCTTGTGAACTCCCAGTGCCGGAACACGGCGTGTCTTGTCTGTCATCGTAGCACAGATGTCCAGCGGATTACATCATATTGACCGCACCCTGATCTCCTTCACATCCCATATCCCCTACCGTTCACCCCCCCCCCCTTCCCCATCTCCCACCGCCCATTTCTTAACCCTCATCACCCCTTCACATCCAACCACTCACAACCCCTTCACACTCACATTCTCCAACATAGACAATGAGTTCTGATTTATGACTCTCCCCACTGCTTCCCACCACCTCCCCTTGCCTGATGACTTCATCTCCCATCACACCTTACCTCATCTTCATTAGGCTGTGAGGCTACGTGGTCCATGATGCACTGGAATGTGTGTTGCTAGGAATGACTGGGACAGGGTCGAGATGGAAGTCCTCAATCCTTATTTAAGCCGGCAGGTTAACTAAAAACACATTCCTGTTCACAGTTATAGCCAGGAGGGTGAAGGAAAGTGTACACACACTTAGGGATGGATTGTGAGAGAGTAACTCAGTCAAGAATAAGCTGCACATTGACCAACATTTGACCAACTCCATCCCAAACAAGAAAAAGACCTGTACTGTTTGTAATGTGATACATCATTTGAGTCAAGAAGTTCTGGTAGAGAAGTAAAGGAGTTATTTCTGCTTTTATTTGTGGTTGCCAAATTTGTGTCACACGTCTTTATAAACCTTACATTTATCTTGTCTGGAACCTTGACAATGTGGCTAGCAAAGTTTAGACAGTTACAAATGCCTCACACAACTATTAGCTTACTCCTTTCTTCCCCCTTCATCTGTGAGATGGACGCCCCAGGAGACCCGAGGAAAAACCCGAGTAGGTCTTGGAGAATTTGGATGAGAAAGAGGCCAAGAGCGCTGCTGATGGTCCCTAAGCTAAAGTTTATACGGTTACATCTTGATCTGTTCTTTGTCACGTAGCGTGGTGATGTCATGATTCAAAGTGTCGCACAGCTGAAAAGAACTGGCGCAAAGTTCTGGACTTCCCTCCGGGGCTAAAGATCATGACGGGGGCGGATATCTTACATTTGCAAATGTTGTTTCGAACTTTATGTTCAGTATAGCTTTTCCACCCCTGCTGTGACACCCTGATGTGTGTTCAGTCAAATGTAACCCTAGTTCTTTGACCTCGGTAAAAAATAAATAAACGAACAGAGCTGTGTGTGACTATCCAGGAAGGATTTCACTTAGTAGAACAAATAAAGTAATCTAATCAGCGTAAGACCAAGCATTGCAGAACACAGACCCACTGTGACATCTTCCTGTTGGACAGTCCTGTCTTGTTAAAGCTGGCTGCAGATCACATCCTCGCAACAACAGTCTTTGTACTGTAATCATTACCATACGTTGTGGCTCCTGTCTGCAATCGTCTGAAAAAACTCCTGGCGGGCTTTTCCCATGGCATATCTCCGGGTCTAGCAGAAATCAATTAAATCATGTGGCTATCTGTTGAAATAATGCAAAACCATTAGAGACCAGAAACACAGAGACACATGTAAGTATGAAGGATGACAGGAAGAGAGCACCCAAAAGGTCTTGGACATAATGTAAAACATTTGTTTCTGTTGGTTAGCTCAAGGATGAGTAATGGGTTACACATTAACATAGAGAGAAGTTCTTTTCCCATGACATGCAACGTCAAATCCTTTCCAGTTTTCAGTGGATGACTGATGGGTTTTAAATCAGTATGGAGTCCTCTTGAACCGTATTATCAATTGTGTGAAAGGTCTGAATGTCCTGCGACACATAGAATGATCCAAGTTGGTGCCATGTTGATCCCACTTAGCCCCATCCTCTGTACTCCATGTTGACCTCAGGACCACTCTCTGCTTTTCAGTGTCGCCCTAATGGCCAGGCGTACTCTCCGTCATTCTCCCTTTCGCATCCTCACATTCTGACACAATACAGTCATGTCCGGCCGATGAATCAATGGCTCTGTTCGGGCCATGAATGGACGAGAACGACAGAGAATGAACAGAGCGGAGAGGAGAAAAAGAGCAGTTTATGTGCGGAGAGCTGTAGTGATGAAATGAATGATCGCAATGGACTCGTGCAGATGGAAGACAGAGGAGGTCAGGGAGAGTTGGGCAGAAAGATGAAGACAATAACTGCGCTGCACCCCACGGGGACTTCTGGGAGGAGGTCGGAGGTCGCCGTGCTCGGGCAAGATTCATATCCGAAGCCCTGTTGGCCCTTAAACTCTGAACGCTGGTACCACTCTTTATTGCTCCAGACGTCCTCTCTCATAACCCCCAGCATCGCCTCTCTCGCTTTTTTTGGTTTTCTTTCCATGTGCAAAGCTCTATCGCTCTCTTGAATATATGCCTCTATGCATGCAGTTATAGGAATATCAATCTCTAAGAAGTCAGTAAGATTGCACATGACATAACCCTACAGAAATGTCAAAGCATTTGTTTCCTTTATGTGTGTATCTGTTGATATGCCTGCCTTTTTATACAAGATTTCTCGAGTCCAGAAGGTTTATATTGCCAGTGCAACCGGAGCCCGTCAGACAGAGGGACCATGTCTACGCCATGCCAGTCACGCGGAACGGGGAAGTAAACTGGGGGATAGCCTATATAACTAACTCACAGGGGGGCTTTTGAATTACAGCCTTGGTCTTTGGCGAAGGCCTGTGTTGGGTTAAGTGCTGGTTTGCAGTCTGGTCAGGGAAGGATCATAAAACGTGAGGATGCTAACCGTAAAGCACTAAAGTTCCCTTTCAAAACTTCATAAATTACTTAAATCATAAGTTGCAAGAAGATGAAATGCATTTTCAATAATCTCAGGGGGTTGAACTGGATCCAGACAGTAAACTTTAAAAACATATAATAAAAAAAGATGAAAACCATGGTGTTTATAATAAACTATAGCATAAGAGTGTAGCCAAATTCCAAAAATATATATTGCCAATGGTTTTTTTCGGCAATATAAATGAACAGTTGGTATTGTAAGACTTTTGGGTAGGTAATCCAATGGTTAATATTGCGATAGAATATTTTAACCCAGTCTTTTCAAATTACATTTATATACTACTTGGTTAGTAATTTAATGACATAAAAAAAAGGAATATCAACATAGCAAGGAATTATATTGTTTTTTTCCCCTGCAATATCTACTCTTTCAATAGTTTTTTTATGTAAAAGTCAAAGGTGAAGGCACATGAGGGCATGTGTTTAATTTATGAGCATTAACCAAAATCATAATCTTTAAAAACCTTAATTAAGGCCTAAATGTAACCACTTACAGGAAGAAAACACGCTCTCCGGTATTACAGATTTTGTATGCCCACAACCTATCCTGCTCACATCCCTACAGTTTGCGTGTTGTACAAATCTGTAGCGTTGCCTCATCCATTATCCAGACATCAAAATTGCATTTGGAAAAACAACTTAGTAGTATAAACATCATTTCTTTGAGAAAAGGTTACGGAAAACAGACTGTATCTGTAACTATATTGGATTCCATCTCACAAAACCACATGAAGAAATACCTCAGCGAGTGAAGGGCAGATTGAAGTTAAAGGCCAAAGTGAACTCTGGAGCTCCATGACCCAGACATGGACCTCAGGGTATTCCTGAGGTGTATCAGTGTTGCTGGTGTTTGGCTGTAACTGAGCCAGACTGACAGCTGCTGTCTGTCTGCTCACTCTCCGTCGTCAGCTCCACTCATGTACCAACACCGTGCACGTTCCTAGCATCAACCACCTGGCCGTACGGAGGACATAATCTATATTTAAAAATAGTCTGGATCACAGACAACACTGGCATGTGCATATGTGTGTCCATGGAAAGAGTTTAAAATATCCCATTCAAAGGGAATTGTGTACATGCTGGAATTTGATTTAAGCATAGAGGTCAAATTGCTGCGAATGCTCTACGTTGCTCTTACAAATGTCTTATTGCATGAGTGAAGCCAAAATACATGATTCATTGAACATTAAAGTAGCCATTGTTAACATCTTAGAAAACTACACCTACTCTGAGGCCCATATCAATAATACATAATAAACAAAAACATTATGTGTTATAATTTGATTATAGCAGCGAATTATAGTACTAATCACTCATGCATTACAACATATTTTATAATTGCTTATGGTCATTACTTGTCACTCACTTAACATCTAGATTGAAGCAAATATGACCACTGATAAACATTATGAAATGCATTGTAAAAGTGATTACAATGCATTATAAACAAATTATAATCGAAATTAGAGCTACTCACTGTATACCTTAGCCTGTTTTAGCTGACAAATTACAGCATGTACAGAATGTATGTCACAGTTCATATACATTGGTATTAGCATGTGTCTAATCACTATTCAAACAGTTACATGCCCAATCTATATTTAAGCATGCCAGGGTTTATTTGGTGGTGCAAATGTCAGCTGATATACTGTACATGCTGTACATCTGGTCCGATGTCTCTATAGAGCACCAACTGTAGTGGGGCAGACTTAACGGGGTCATGTCTGTGTCCTCCACCAACATGATCATCTTTTCCTTAATTCCTCACTAACCATACTGTATCCCCGGATTATTCAAAAATAACGAGTGCTACCCTCGCCTCAACATTATATTTATTGCAGCAAAATGCATTTTATTCCTGTAAGATGACAGCAAAGCTCAGTATGCCTAATGAAAGATTGACTGAATGAGTATTGGTTTCAGTTTCAAAAGTGGGGTAGGCCGTATATTTGTATGTATTTAGTCAATAACTCCCTGTTAACCTTTCATCACACTGTAATTCAAGTGGTCTGAGTGAAAACAAGTCTTCTGCATCTACTATGGCTCAATTTTCAGGCTTCAGAAAATCTAGCTCATGTTTTAATGTTCCTAATGAAGTGCAGTGGAAGACTTCAGTTAAAGTAGAAGTACCACAAAGTAAATAAATACTTGTACTTACAATGTTCAATTTCAAAATGTACCATACAGTACAAAAGAAAAAGTATGCATTCTGCTAATTTCAGAATAATATATTATTGAATCATCATTAGCAATGCATTCTGCTAATTGCTAATGTTTGCCTCTACATTTTGGTGGAGTAGAAGTATAAAGTAGTCAGAAATACTCAAATGAAATACCTCAAAATTGTACTCAAGTGCAATACTTGAATCTACTGAGTTACTGTCCACCACTGCTCCGACCTCCATAACAAAAACATTCCAGAGACAAGTATTGTTTGTTTGATTATCCTGAAAGTTACACATAATAAGAAACAAACCACATCAAGACGATCAAAATGACTTCAGCCTCACCAAAACTATTAAGATACATGTAGATCAGAATTGGTTGTGAGTTGTGAGGTGGGTTTCTCTAGAGTTGTGGGAGTATCTGTTTCCTCACATCCACTCCGTCTGGTCTAATCCCCATGTCGCCTCTTCCCTCAGCAACAACTCCAGCCCTGTCCTCTGGTCAGGGCACAGGGTTGACCCCGGGGGGTCAGGGGTCAGGGGTCGAGGGTCAGGGCAGCTCCTTGGGCTGGACAATAGCCAAAGCGCCACCTGGAGTAAATCAGCGGCTGACTCAGGCGATTGTCCGTGACAGCCACCATTACCGAGGCCAAAGAAACACAGAGGAGGCAAGGAATTGTGGGTAGGGGAGAGCCGTGCACACACACACACACACACACACACACACACACACACACACACACACACACACACACACACACACACACACACACACACACACACACACACACACACACACACACACACACACACACACACACACACCGGCTCTGTCAGCGTCGACTGTCCGAAGGGCCACAACTCACCGGTGCCCCGGCCTCACCCCCAACTCACCTTCCCCCAACCCCATGTGTGTGATTAACTGTTGGAAGTGGAGAAGGTGAAGGGTCTTGAGAGAACGAGTGTATCATGGGGGGGCTTAAGACTGAGTTGTGTATTTGTGTATGTGTGTGCTGGCTTTGGGGGTTTCACTGAAGGGAGAGCTTTGTTTTTGGGCTCGTATTTCATGGAGCAGACTTCTTGTTTGTTGGTTCAAACCCACTCCATGTGTTGATGTGAAACAGAGGGAGCCTGAGCTGGAAATAGTCTTTCAGTCCTTCTCTTCACATGTTTTGGTAAATGAGTTGATGGATGGTTGATTATGGATGTGTATACAGTGGATGTCTTCAATCCTCATACAGTATTTTTCATATTTGATCATTTTTAAATACCGTCACTGGAAAGGAAAATAATCCGGGCTTATTCTTCGTAGTAGCAAAAGTCTTGAATGGATTTAATGATGCTGGTGCAGTATTGAGTCCTAAAACCTGGTGTCCTCGTCATGAAGTCAACAATGTTTTGAACGTGTTGGTGGATAGAAGTCTGAAATAAGGTCTGCTTACACACAAGGTTACGAGATTTGCACATTTTGTTCTACGAAATAAAATATGTCAGTAATTATTCCACTTCTGAATGTCCAAAGCTTCTGTGTCATAAAAACGGTGGTTGCTAACAAGTGACTAAACAATCTACTGAACATCATCACACCAACACGAGTCCGCCTTTAGTTAAGCGGGGGTGATGCGTATCAATGCAACCGCGATGTAGTTTGTTTATCGCATTCGTAGCTTTTTATTTTTGCCAATTGCCTTTACCCTCCAAAAATCACAAAGTGCTGCCAATATGTGGAGATTATCCTGCTGAACAAAACGTGTTATAAACGTGTGTTGGCCATAAAGCTTATTTTCTGCAATACACCAAAATCAAATTGGGTAATCTCATTGCTTTTTATCGAGGGACCCCTTCAGATGCTAACTTCCGGTTCAGGGTCTATCATCATACCTGCACCGCTCTATTATTACCATAAGAAATAAAACATCTGGAGGCTAAAACGATTGTACTTTAGAAGTAAAATGTTGAATTCAGGACTTTTACTTGTAATAAAATGTATTTACTGGTAGGCCAATTTTTGCAAAAGATAAAGACAAAGAAGTCAGGCATGACATATATCATAAATGTTTGGTAATCAGAATCAGAATCAGAATCAGAAACGGGTTTATTGCCAGGTCGGTTCAAACATACAAGGAATTTGACTTGATGTCATGGTGCATACATAAAATATAAAACAAGAAATCAAATATAAAACAAAAAATCTTTAAGGACACTGTAATAAAATAAAGCAGTAATTTACAGCTAAATGGAATGCAATGAGTTATAGAATATGAAATATGAAATAAGAATATGTGCAGTAAGCAGTATTTGAACATTGTGTGCATTAATGTAATGCATATAGAGTCTACGTTGTGTCAGTGGGGGGGCCGGGCCTTGTTTAAGAGGCCGGTAGCGGAGGGGAAGAAACTGTTCAGGTGGCGAGAGGTTCTGGTCCTGATGGAGCGCAGCCTCCTGCCAGAGGGGAGGGGGGTGAACAGTTTGTGTCCAGGCCGGCAGGGGTCGTCCACTATCTCCCCTGCCCGCCTCAGTGTTCTGGAGGCGTGCAGGTCGTGGAGGGATGGCAGATTACAGCCTATTATTAATGGTGTGAATACAAAGCTGATTAAAAAGTGACAAATAAAAAGTTGAGTTATGGCCTTTTGGCTTCCTGTTTCCAACAGTTGTAAATATTCACTGATTCCTACTGTATGTCCAAGTAAAGGCCAGAAAAAACATGATTTTCTTTTTTGAATGTGATGCTCCAAGGCAATTAAACTGAGTTTTGATATCCACTGTGTGTTAGGACAGTAGAATGGCTATGTTCTAGTGGTGGAGGCTCGGAGGGAGGGGCAGGGGGGGGTTAGCAGGGCTCTGTTTTGGATACTTAGACATGTTGATAACCACAGTGGTCTCTCTGGCTCCAGCTGAAGACCACTGTAGTTGGTCAGCATGGGCCACCGCTGGGCTGCAGCTATGTGCAGGCTCCGTGTGTGTCTCGGTTGGTTTATTGCAGGGTTCAATCTGTGAGGAGGAAGAGGGAAACAGGCTGGTGAGAGCAGGAATATAGAGCTGAGTAGGAGGAAAGAGATATTTGATACGCTCTTATTGGCTTTCAAATGATTTGTGTAACTGCACGTCTGAGATTTTGGAAGTCTTTCATATTATTATTGTTAAATAGATGTTGGTGGGAAAAAAACAGAGGATGCTACAAATTGTAGGGTTGGGTGCTCTTTGGACAAAATAGTACTTATGTGGAAAAGACAGAGATCCGAACCTCGCCAGCAATGTTTTATCAAATTATTTGTTAAAGCTTTTTTTGGCACTTTGCCTGAGTTGATAATCACAGTGTTTTTAGGGAGTAAGAGGGAGGGAGGGGCGTTGCAGTTATTGGTGTAAGGATTTAAATGCTATTTTGATTCGCTTCATAAAACATATGATTATTATCAGTTCTACACAGTTTTGGGAGAGTATTCAGATCCTTTTCTTATGTACACATTGTACAAATATGTAAAAGTCTTGCAATAAAAACCAACACAAAACTTTGGTTACATATTATGCAATCAAAATGTACTTTAAATTGCATAATATGTAACATTTCCCCAATAAAATGTTTTAAAAAGTCAACATTTTTGTTATATTGTGTTAAGTTAAATAATTCCAAACTTTTCCAACAATTTTCAAACCAAGCAAAATATGTAATTTTAATCCTGGTAGCACTGTTTCCTTTGGTCGCCTCTGATGCTGTTGTCCCCAATCGTGCATGCGTAAGCTTTGTGTTTTTCTGCCAATCGCTGTCATATATTCACTTTTTATCCAGTTTTGGACCCATATTTTTTGTATACTTTTTAGAACTTGTGTTTTTTTTTAAACTATATCGTTTTAACCAGCCAAACAGCATCACAGAAACACTGGATTTGAATGAGAATAATTATAAGGCAGCATTAAATCTAATACCCCAAAAATAGCTTTGTTCTACTTCCAATACTGATTAAAGAGGATTAACAGTAGAAACAGTTCAAAGGAAAGAAGAAGAACGTGTCGTTTTTTCTGCCAATAACATCTCTGTATTGGAAACATAACTGAGACACACACAAAAAGACTAGTTCCAAATCACTGCGTTTGTTTATCTAAAAACGTGTTTATTTGTATGAGAATCCTCCTTTTGCCTATATGCATATTTGAACATCATGTCTGTGATTATTTGTGTAAAAGGGTTAGTTTCTGTTTTCCTATCTGTCTCCATGTCTGTGTGTATCTGTGGCTTTGTATGTCAATACCGCAGTTTTATTTCTCTCATGCAGCAGAGGATCCAGAGAGTTATGAGCACATTGAGGGAAAAGGGTGGTTGGTGGTGGATGGATGTCAGTGGTGGGGCTGTTTGGTCGATGATGGTCAGAGGTTTCAGCAGCCCCTCTCCCCCCTTTCCCGGCCCTCAGCCACCCTGTCATTAGGGTGACAGTCAGGTCCTGTTTATCCCCAATTGGCCATGCTAATAACAGTTTTAATAACCTGGGCCCATGTCATATTTTACTGCTGTTATGACCGCGATGTCACGCTAAGAGCCCAGCGATGGAAAAAAGGCTTCACTGCCGCGAGGATGGAATGACTGGGTGAATTCTGTCCGGGCATGTGTGTGTGATGTATCAATGTTGTTGTATATGGCAGACTGAACACTCTACCCTGCATTTCAGCTTGGGTTTGTTTGTGTCCTTTTTATGTGTGCATGTGTGTTCGCTGGTCTGTTTCAACTCAACTCCGTCCTCAGTATAGATTGCTTGTGTGCACACCTGTTTCTGTTTCTGTGCTATACGTTAACTCAGTGACTGCATGTTAATCTTTACTGTGTGTAATGTGTTACATAAGGCGCTTCCTGTTTCATCCGTAAAGCGTTGAGCAGTCAGTGCAGCTGTTGGGTTGATGTAAACACAAACATTCAACATTTCTGCACAAGGGCATTTCGATTGATGTATAAACAGAACTGGATATAGCATTGGAGGCGGGGTTCATTCCTATGAGAGTTGCACAGTGGCGTATAATGCTGAAATGGCCTGACTTTCAATGCAAAATATACCTGGAACTTCTATAGATCTTCTAATGGCGCATTTCCATTGCAGCGCGTAGCTCGCTTTAAGCGTGCCGTGTCGTGCCGTCCCCTTTTTTGGTTGTGCTTCCACTAGGCCTCGTTCCGGCGCGGCACGGCGCGGGGCCACTTTTTCCCCTCTTTTCTGGCCCTAGAAAATTGTGGTTCTATCGGGGCCAACAAACAGGGCTGAGTCGGGCTGAGTATGCTAAACTAGAGAGAGGAGCGCTGGCAAGAGGGCTAGAACTACAACAAGATGGACATATTTGACCGTGATTTAATTGTAATACACGTTTCAAAATGATGCCGAAGTAACAACATACTGATACCGGTTAGTAAAAACCATGAATTAATGCTTTGTCAAGTCTGCAGACAGACGGCAGGCGAAAAACCTTTTAAAATTCGTGTTTTTCTAGATGGAGATTGGCTAAGCTAACGCAGTATATGCCCCGACCGTCCACACTCACAACAACGGCCTATACAGACATAAATAAAGCAGCGACTGTATTCACCATGACACAGGCAGTCTGTGGTGTGTACTTGTTTAACTTTTGTCTAGTTTCTGAACATATATAAGGAGCTGTGAGCTCTGAGTGCTCACAGCTAACGGCTGTGTTGTGTTTCTGGATTTCTCATTGAAGATGACGTCACGGCTCCGCCTACACTGCGTTACTATAGTAACTACCCCAGTTCCTAAACTGTAATGGAAGCGCAGCATGAAGTGAGTCGGCCCTGTTAAGGCCCAACGCGGCCAAGCCGTACCGAGCCGTACCGAGTGTGGCCGAGGCCGACCGTGTAGTGGAAATGCGCCATAACTGTCTTCTGCATCCATGGGGCCCTTAGATCATGCAGCGTCACATCCGCTGTCAGCTCATTTAAATGAATGTAAAGGGTTAGGGTTAGAAGATTATCCACTGATTACAGACGTCTCTTTCCCAATGTAAGAATGTAAAAAGTATTTTTGGTCCCAAATGACGTCAAACTAACACGGAAGCATAGTTGGACCATTTGGCTACTACGGAAATGTTCTTTAACGCTTGGCCCACTTCCTGGGAGCTTGGGCATCTCTAGGATTGAAAGAAATCTGGGGCTTAGCTTAGGATCCTCTGCTGAGAAAATAAACAATTGTTTTTTGATGCAGTATTATACACTCTAGCTCCTTATTTACATCCATAGTATATGTCTTAATAATTAAAAATAGAAAGGTTTAGCTCAATTACTTTTGGAAAAACATTATTTATGTGGGAGTCTGATCTTTCCCGCCCAGGGTGCTGTGCTGCATGTCTTTCCCCCGGCCCCCTCAAGCCTACGTGACTATAGGATTTCACAAATGCGTGTGGGAAAAAAATGAATTACATAGTTCAGCCGAAGCTAATATGAGGCTTCAACAGTCTGAGTTAAATACACTAATACTATTAAAATCTTCCAAAGTGAATATCTCTGTACCTCTTCCCGGCTCTGCAGGAAAGCAAAGAGAACAATAATACTGTCATGCGATTATGGTAAGATCTGTCATTGCTGTTCTAAGATATTGAGGAACTGCTTTGTAAAATCATTATCCATACCAATTGGCATTTCTTAATTTGAATGGAAAATGCTGAGATGGAAACCCAACTACAGACGCTTACTCTCCTCTAGCTGCTTCAGCTCCATCCTCCCATGGTTTTGCCACAACCAAAAGGAGGCAAAGAGCGAGACAGTCTGAGTGAGCAGAGTGAAACCTAACTCCCTGGCAGCCTTCACCCTCCGCCAACGCTGTGAAAGATAAAGACTCGGGGGGGAAGCTGGGCCTGGGAATCCAGCTAGCATCGGCTTTTATTGGGCAGACCACATCACAGAGGGAACCTTGAGCAGGTCTAAGCCCATCGGGGAGTTCTGGAGACGGAGGCCCGTGGAGAGAGTCGGCCGGACGGCGGCTGGGGAGCATCAGGGATGAGCCAGGGAGCTCTTTCATTTTCTGCCAGCCTGCCGATTGCTTCCAACTGGACCCAAAGGCAGAACACTACTCCAAAAGGAAAAAAGGCAACCAGAGTCAGCCAGAGAAACCTGACAGCAAATCATACTAACCAAACAAAATCACATATACTACTACATCACAGTGATTCATTTTGAAAACCATGTCCATTGTTTTAGAAATCTATATAAGCTGTTGGTTACCATTTATTATGTATACCTAAATATATTAGAATTATCTTTAAACTGAGTTGTGTAATGGATCACGATTAGCATCTGCTCTGCAGTGATACTTTTCAAATTTGACAATTATTGTAATGGATCACCATTAGCATCTGGCATTCACTGATGTTTGTCAAAGTTGACAAATGCTTTTGTGGAATGGAAACCAATGGCCTCCATTTGGTTCCACATAGGCTACAAACAAATTCATTTTTTTTAAAGAGGCTGGGTTATTATGACCAGGGGTGCACATAACCTTTTTAGTGAGTTACTCAGATGAGTACCAGGAGACAGCGTTCGGTACTCACCCCACACGAAGCGTGGTGTTAAGTGCAGTCTTCCTCACTGTCCTCCTCAGTGTCTCCTTCACTGTCCACTAGTTCCTCTTCTTGCATGGCAGATGATGAAGATGCTGCAGATGCACCTCCCTGTCCCTGTTTAAACCTCCCATTTGCTTTCTCCAAAACTTGTTGCCAAAACTGTGAAGTCCTTGCATTTCCTGAGGCCAAGTTGAAGGATCACATACTAAGAAATGATCACATGACTTGAAGTCATATCTGATTTCAGAGGTGGGAAGTAACTAAGTACATTTACTCGAGTACTGTAATTAAGTACACTTTTGAGATACTTGTACTTTACTAGTATTTCTATTTTATGCTACTTTGTATTTCTACTCCACTACAATTCAGAGGTAAATAGTGTACTTTCACTCCACTACATACCTTTAGTTACTTTACAGATGTGGATTAATGATGAAATATAATCAAGTGTTAAATCAGACTTTAGTTCCACCTGGAGTAAATTCACAAGCTACCCTGCAGTATACAAAGTCATTCAAACTAGCTGCACCTTTACCAGCTTTGAGAACACTTTAATGATCAATCATTATAAAACATATCATATATATTATTCTGAAATGGACCAATCTGCACAATGACTACTTTTACTTTTGGTACTTGAACTATTTGATTTAGATTTTTTGGACATGTCTACTAGTTTACTCCATTGAGTGTTGACAAGAAACACAAAATATGTGTTTTGTTTTGATGACCTATCAGGTACGCACAGGCGTGTAGTGACACAAGTGACATTACGCAATTCATATTTTTGCCACGCATGCGTAACTTCATACCAGTTATGTGCACCCCTGATTATGACAACCCTTTATCCTGCATTTCCTATAATGCATCCTGATGGCATCTTTCACTAGTCCCTCCCTGTCTTATCAAACCCCTTCTTTAAAATGTAGGCCTGCAACCTTTATTTGACATGTAGACTTTCTTCTAAAAGTAAAAAAAAAAGTGTCAAGGTGAAATCGGTTTGATCCAGTGATGTCACTTGAGATGACAACAAGTAAAAAAACTAAACTAAAAACAAAAGTAAAGTGCCTTGAGGTGTAAGAAAAACATGAGTTTACCAGACCTCTGTAGCCCACTGCTAAACATTGTTTAAGCTAGCAGCTAAAGGCTACATTAGCTGTTTATACATATCATACCAGAGTTGCTGACCAAACCGTTGGCGACTGACTTTCATTCTGGGTAATGTAGGTGCCAGGATCTTGTCATGGAAGAAGAATGTTTGGAATAAAAATGGGGTTCGCTGTTCAATCAATTGGTGATTTATCATTATTAGTATTATGTTAACAGATCCAACATCATAGATCACCAATCACTTAATTGACCATTGTGGCGTTATAGAACTGTACCACCATTCACTAAGCACATACAAAACATTTGATAGCTCAGCGGTCAGTAGAAGGTTCTAGAGCTGGTTGAGCTGGTGGCCACGGGTCATAAATCAACGGTCTCTCTGCAGAGTCTTTTGAAGAGAGCATGGGCAATTTATGGAGGCCTGCATAACAGAACCCAACACTCTTTTAAAAAGCAGCCTGGACGCCTCTGTAAGGATTTGGTAGGGAATCAGCATAAGAACCAAAGCTGAATCAATTAGCCCTAGTGTGTGATTTATGGATGAGGTGAGCATTCTCTGTGGGAGCTCAAACTCACACAACACAAACACCTGTCACAGACAGTAGAGGGGTTAGACGGCTGAAGGCTGAGCCCACAGATTAACCATGCCAACTCACTGGGACATTAATCAATGCCTGACATGCACACCTGTATACCCACACAACAATGAACACATTCACCTTACCCTGGGTCATCTTATTTGGATTTTTTGTTGTGAGTTTTAAAATGGTAATATGCAACATTTTCCTATTACATTTCTTAAAAACTACTAAACCTGAATTATGTACCTTAAGACATCTGTCCATTACATTTGGTCATCCGATGGCAACGTTACCTATTTGCATATGTTTTAGCGCTGTGATTAAAAGTTGTGGATCTTAAAGGTCTCCTATTATGCTATTTATAGGCATATATTATGGGTCTCAGAGTACAGGTTAGCTCTGAGTGTTAGCGATGCTTGCTAATGTAAACAAAGACCATATTATGTCCAAAACAGTCGTGCATCGTTTCTGATAGAAACTTTCTGATAGTGCCGTGGGTCCACATTTCCAATATTACGTCGTATCGGACGCAAATCTGGATCAGCTCTGTTGTACCACCGTTTTTAGAGATTTGGGTACGGAGGAAAAGAGAGAGGGTTTTATTTTTCCTGACACACCCGGGACACATATTTATGTATAAAAGACATAAAAAAGTGCATTTTGCATGATAGGTCCCCTAAGTTATCGGAGAAACAATGAAACAGCCTCTTTTTTTTTTACGTGAAACAGCTTTTTCAGTGTTTTACGAGTTTTAACATTGAGTCTGTTTGTTTTGGGAAGGAAGCAACATTGGCAGAAAATATGGCTCTCCTTGGTAATAATAAACAATAGAGGTATCCTAAATGGGAAAAATTGACTGACGGCAATGCTGGTAAAGATAACAACTCCCAAGCATCGACGCTACTTAACGAGGAAACAAAACTTTGTATTTTCTTATTGTATTGATCAATGGTGGCAGACAACATATTTTCTGTTTATATAAATGATTGATTATATAAACACTGTTAGACAAGTATTCACCTTCCCCATGTCTGCAGCCGGTGTTCGTGGCTCTCTTACTAACCACCAGACGTGGGTGAGTTTTTAGATCCACTTTCTGGTATGTGCAGTGTTTTCCACTCTCCATGTGCTGTAGATTAGTCTCTTTGTTCTCTGCGGTGCTGCCATAACACTCGCTCATTAATCACACTCTTACAGTAGTCCGCTCTACCAGCCCTCCCTCCATGCCTGCCAGCTATTCCCAGGGTGTGAACTCTGCTGCTGCTAAACCACAGCGTTATCCAGCCAGCAGACAGGAGGAAAGTGGGTCAACAAAAACCACACTGGAACCACCTGAAAGAAGCAGGAATGCAAGACCACCTTTTCTTTCCTCTGGCTGTACGGGAGTCTGTTAGAACTCACTGTGTCAGCCTAGTGAGGCCAAATGGCTTTGGAGTGTTCATCATTTTAATAGAAAGCTAAAACCGTGACACAATAGATTTGTCTGCGCTACATAGGGACAATATTTAACACAGTAGCATAATGAATAGATGAAACTGTACACACCTATGTGGAATAACTCTGTACAAATCTTATTGTATGTAGAGTTGTACCACCTGTCTTGGCTGGTTGTTGTCTGCAGTGTCAGGGTTGGTAAACATCAATCATTTTATAAATAGATCATGGAGGCTTTTGCATCAGATTGTGTGAACTTTTATGACTTTTGGTCAAAACCATATTCGCCATGTGGTACTGCTATATTAGCACTAGGCTGATATAACCATCACACGTTGCAGAAGACTGTTATGTAAAATCACAACACTGTAAGTTAAAATTATGAAAATTGAACTGCATGCTTTCAATTGGCTCACTGGAAGAACGGATTTGAGTAGACATGCACTAAGTAAGAGCCAAAAATGCCTTCATGTCTGAAAAACCTGAGAGCAGCTTTCACAGGAATAAATGGGGCACATCTTGGAATGTTGTATCCAGGTTTTCTTAGTACAACCATGCACTATGATGTCATTGCAAGTCAAATATTGTAATCCCAGTTACATTGAACAAGCTAAAAATGCAAATGGCAAAAACTTGCATGCCTTCTGGTTCAGTCTTCAATCTGCATCAGCTGTTTATAATAACGCATTTTTTTGCTAAATGAACAAATGTGGTGTCCATTATGGTTTGAAATGTGTTAAATGGGGCCAGTTCCCATCATTTCATATTCCCACCGTTAGCCCACCAAACGACAATATTAATATTTTGGCACAAGTGATATGTGGTACAGCAAAATCGGCCAGAAATACGTCAGTTGCTGATAGCTAATATATTCATCATATTGTTGGATGTTAGTCTTCATGCGGATGTCAAACTTTAAATCCAGTCCTCTCATAACACTCAAAATAATACATTTCTAAGTCTGTCAAAGGGAAAGCCACTGGTGGAGAGACAGCGTTTCAACATGGGGCCCTGTGCTGCAGCAACATATTGGACCTTTTAGAGGCAACTCGGAGCTGTTTGAGTGTTTATGTCACTGTCCAACAGTCTCTGGCTTAAATCTATCCTGAGCTTTCAGACTCTAAATCAGAGCAGCATGCAACAGGGGGTTGAGTTTCTGTGCTGGAGGCCTCGCGGTCTGAAGCCTCGCTCGCTTTCTTTGTTTCCAGCTTTCAGCCGTGCCCACACACACACACACACACACACACACACACACACACACACACACACACACACACACACACACACACACACACACACACACACACACACACACACACAACTCTAAACCCCCTTCCCAAAATATCTCTTGCACGCTACACTCTTGCATTTCGTTCCACCTCCACCCCCTGCCTCTTGTCATTGCCTAAACCCCTGCACCCCCCCCCCCCCCACCCCCTCTCCCTTTTGCCAAGCCAATGGTGAATTAGCCTTTTTCCATGGCTTTACTCTTTTCTTAGTGCCACCACCACCCCCTCCCCACCACCACCACTGGCCCCTCCATCACCTCTCTATCTGCTGGTACGCGGCCCATCATTAATCTGCACCACAGCCCAAAATGACCTCTCAGAAAAACAGTCCACGGGGGCTACTGCTGGGAAAGGGGGGGGGGGGGGTCCTTCACCTCTCATTAAGGGTAGATAGACGTCCCCTTCCCGTACCCTGACTCCCCTCCCCATCGCTAGCTCGCTATGTCAAACTAATCGCATGCGCTCATTAGCATGGCGCCCCCATTCGGGTCCTGCGGTGCATTATCAGGTCGGGGGGAGCAATGGACGCCTCTCTTTTTGTTGGAGCTGGCGTTTAGAGATGCTAAATATGAGCCCCTTTACCTACCCTCACTACCTCTTCACCACCCCACCCCCCCATATCAGAATAAGAATCGGTTTTATTATCAAGTAGGTTTACACATACGAGGACTTTGCTTTGGTGTAAATGGTGCAAACAAAGACTCAGAAATAAAAATGTAATTAAAAAATATATTACTATTAGAAAATCTATTGAAAGACTATTATAAAAAAATATAAAATAAAGACAATATTTACACAAAGAAACTGGGTACAGTCAAATAAAATATTACAAATACTATATTCAAAGAGCTGTGCAAATGTAAAATGAGGTATCATGTGGAATTTGTTACATTAATGCTCAGTCGTATACTGTGCATTAATGTAATGCATAATGTTTGTATGGGTTGGATAATGGTACTATAATCTATAGTACAGTAGTAGAATATATATAATACATAATATAGTAGTATAACTCCTCCACCAAGTCTTGTCTAAAGGAAGTCCGCCCCTGATCCAGTGACCCATGCCAAGTCTGAGCGAGTGCTTTGCCAGTCTGCAACCCCCTCCCCCCCACCAACCCTTTCTGCCTCTCAATCAGCCGCTGTTGATGGGACTTGAAGGCGTCGAGCCTGGGCACACTGCACAAGTCACAAGGCTCTCAGCTGAGTCCGTCTCAGCCTCAGTCTGCCACCCAGACTGTGGTGGACCGAGCCTAACACCTAACAAAGCCAGCACAGCTTTACTTCACTGTGCTTTCCAAAGGTTTAGCTAAACTCATGATGATCAGCAAAGGATGAGGCATGGGAAAAAGTTGCTAAGGGTTAGCAGCACATGGATACACACACATAATAAGCGAGGGATATACACACAGATGTTCCTCGATTCTTATGCCAGTCAACAATAATGAAACGTGATGTAACCAAAATATTATTTCATAATTAAATTCAGTAACTTGCCAATGACGCCCTGGATTCTGGTGTTAATCCCTATGATATTATGGAAAGTGAGTTGTGCAGTGTGTGCTCAGGCCTGTGAATTATAGTTAGCCCTGTACTATTTCACACTGTCAGATAATAACAGACAGACAACACACGCTGGCCATCCAGTTTGCAGACATAATGACTCTGACTTAATAACAATTTGATGTTGCACGCACATTTTTCATCCAGCTTTTGGTAAGACATGAGGCTCTACAACTCAAATAATGCCACGTTGAAGGATGACTTCATGTTTATTGCTCTCTTCTTGTTTGACTTTTATGCGAAGGACATTATGAGTGTATGAATCAAATGTGATCATAAAGTATTATTTAAGTGTGTAACTTGTTTTGCAGGATTATACATCAAAGGTTACAATGACGTTATATTACATTAAATCATACAGGTTGTAAACATGCTAACATTTGCATATGTTTAGTTATTATAATGAAATAAACTTGACATATGTGTTATAATATGATTAAAACACTGTATAATTATAGTTTAAAAACACTCAATGATATTCATAATGCTTTATAATCAATAAACACATGCAATTCATAATGATTTATAAGGTAAAGTTACAATATCCGTAACATAATGACATCACTATGTAACACTGGTGCTTCTATTGGCTAGCGCTCCAACACATTGTACGTGATAGGCTAAGGGATAGACATTAAAGCATGTAAACATGTCATCGTATGCACAAAATACAATATGAAACTGAAAAGGAGTGTAAAAGGACCCCTTTAAACTATCAAATCTGAATTTGCGATATATAACTATCTGTAGATGTCAGAGACATGTAATTGAGCAACAAGTACAGTATTTGCCTTTGAAAGGTTTAGCATTCTCAAATTTCAATATGGATGTTAATATGCTAATGTTCAAACCTCTCCCAGGACTTCACACCTCAATACCGCCTAGTGAAAACACTAGATTTCACAAAACAATGTGTCAAACAGGTCATTGATATTCGGCCTCTTCGCCATGAAACTTTTCTCTCTAGGTGTCAGAGATGCCCATTGTCCACACCCCCACAACCCTTGAGAAACCACCCACTCTCGGGCCCAGACCTGACATGGCTGACCTTGGTGTCAAACCCTTGCCCCCCATCCTGCGACCCCTTCGCCAAGCCCCTTCACTCTGACTGTTGCACTATGGGAAACACAGTGAGAAGTGAGAGAGAGAAAGAGTTGGGGGTGAGTGTGCGTATATATGTTTGTGTGTGAGGGGGGGGGGTCACATCCCCAATCAGTGATGTAAAACAGAACCATTGTCAGGGTGGCAGGGAGAAAAAAAACCCTGATTAATGCAACGGGGTGTTTGTTTGAGAGATGAAAGGGGAGAATAGGGGAAGGCGGGGGGAGTGAGAGAGCGAGGGAGAGAATGTATCACAGAGAAAGAGAGAGAGAGAAGAATTAGGGCATGAGAAGGTTCTCAACGCATCTGTGAGTCTGCTTAATGTCCAGCAGAAGAGATCTGCAGGGGCTGACAAGGGTGTGTGTGTGTGTGTGTGTGTGTGTGTGTGTGTGTGTGTGTGTGTGTGTGTGTGTGTGTGTGTGTGTGTGTGTGTGTGTGTGTGTGTGTGTGTGTGTGTGCGTGTGCATGTGTGTGTGTGTGTGTGTGTGTGTGTGTGTGTGTGTGTGTGTGTGTGTGTGTGTGTGTGTGTGTGTGTGTGTGTGTGTGTGTGTGTGTGTGAGGGACAGGAACTGATGAGGTGTTCTAGAGTGTGTGTTGGGGGGGCTGGAAAGATGTTATGTAACCTCCTCTCTAGGGAGAAGAGAGGCGAGGGTCAGAGCGAGGGAGGAGAGGAGAGGAGAGGCGAGGAGAGGAGAGGAGGAATGTCATGAGTAAGGAAGAGAGGAGGGATAAACTAACTTTCTACACAGTCATTTTTCTCTGTCGGAGGTATGCGAGGCTTTCAGCGACCTACTTCTCTGTTTCTGACCTCACTCATTCATTTATCAACACCGTTTCCTTGTGTCCTGCTCTCTCCATGCTCCTTATGTTTACACTCTTAACACATACTATTCCTATATATATATATACACACACACACACACACACACACACACACACACACACACACACACACACACACACACACACACACACACACACACACACACACACACACACACACACACACACACACACACACACACACACACACACACACACACACACACACACACACACACATGTCAACACCCCTCCACCATACTGTCCATCTATCATACAAACGCATTTCCTATATTTCTTCTAGAATATTTCAGACCTGGACTGGGTTGCACCAGTTATTCATCCTACCGGCTTGTCTTCTCATTAGCGATTTACTTAGCTCTTAGTCAGCAGAACCCTTGAACACATTTATTATTGCAAGCCTCTACAGATTATGAACAATCACAAAATGGAGATTTGATATAGAGGAGTTCTGAAAAATTGAGTTAAATAGAGGCCGTATTTAAACTACGCCAACTTGTGGAGAATAATTGTAGTCTCCATTATCCTGTCGTTGAACTTTAAAGGGCTCCATAGAGCCAATTTCAGCTTCATATTGTATTCTGTGTCTCTCATGTGACGTGTCTCCATGCTTTAATGTGCTGCAGCACCTCTTTTCACCCTCTGTCTGAAACCAGAGCCCAGTCTGCTCTGATTGGTTAGCTGGCCGGCTCTGTTGTGATTGGTCAATGGCTTAGAGATGTACCCCCCCTTAGCCTATCACGTACAATGTGTTGAAGTGCTAGCCACGTAGAAGCACGAGTGTTACGTAGTGTTGTCACAATGATACCAAAGTAAACATAGTAATCCAATGGAGGGGTTTTCAAGAAGGGGGGTAGTGGGAGGTAAATGTGGGATTTTAGCCTTTGCAGACCATTTACATGCACAAAAACCTATATAACACGATACAGGAAACGGAAAACCCCCCTAAAACGTCCTAGGGGCTCTTTACTACGCCAAAACATATGGTTAAAAACGTTTGAGTTTACTTGTGTTTCGACTCTTTATCCAAATGTGAGAAAAACAACGTTTTCTTCAAGAATTCCCGGTAACAGTGGGTGAGTAATTGATGTATGAAATGGTCATTTTGTGGGTAAAGTATTAATGTAATAATGTGTAAATCAAGGGACTTTCTAAAACAGTTTAAGTTGTTATGCTTCCATTTATTTGACTGGCAGTGACTTATTAAAGCTATTTCCATATGTACCAGAACGTATCAGCAGAGGAAAGATCTTTGGCCATAACCAGTTATCTCTATGCCCGAGATGTGGTTTGACCCATTTTAAATGTAGCAAAGTGTCTCAATTAGTAAAAGGAACACTTACGTAATATCTATAGGCTACATCTGAACTCCCTTATACACATACAGTAACTTCAGGCTTAAAACTCATATGTACTCAAATCCAACATGACAGCGTATCAAAAACAAACACTATCTGGGTCTGGGCCTCATGAACTGTCAGCACATTGTTGATACTTTCTCTGAAGCCCATATGGTTGAATGTGATACACATTTGGCCTTCAGCTTTTCACATTCTGCCCAAATACATTTACTCTGATCTTCGCTTTGGAAACCGGCTGTTGTTTTCACAGTGTTGGATTTACTCTGATTTAGCCTTCATGTTATGCAACTTCTTCATGATGTGAATGTGTTAAAGTCGCCACGAATAAATGAATCGAACTCCAGGGGCGTGAGGGGCGGGGTAGGGTCTGTTGGCTGCAGTTAGACCACAGGTTATTGTCGAAATCAAAATGTATTTTTGTGTTGAGTCACTGCTCTCGGGTGGCGGTACATTACTGAGCGATGCGTAATGTAATGTGTCATCCCCAGGGTCAATAGAGCAGTACACTGTAATAATGAAACCAGATGATGTCATTTTGGCTCTATAACATAATGATATAATTTGCTTTTTAATATACTCATTTTGTAATCAATGTCTTGTGAAATCTTCTGGCATTTGATATTCCTTTCAACATTGACACAGTTTTTATATATTATGGCTCCATCTGTCTTTTTGTAGTATGAAATATGATTATTGAGTGCTTAATATACTAAAGGCACATACATGCTATTTCCCATTTTGTGGGTCTAGGATATTTGCGTTAGCCAGCCCCTATAGCTTTTGTTTCCAAAATATTATCTACTGACAAAAACATAATATACATCTATATACAGATGCATATGCATTTTCTTACCTCTCCCTACTAGTTAATCAGTACATAGCCTGATGAATGTAACTTATTTCGATTTTTTTCAAAGAATGTCATTTTTTGCATATGAAATAAACTGGAGAAAAAAAAAGTATTTCAAAATTCCCCTATTTTCTGTCAAATTGTGTGCCTTTTTGTGCTTTACAAGGAAGAACCAAGACAACCAAATGGCCATTTAATGGGGCTTCAGAAGGGACAAACTGCACCCAGCAGAAGATATCTAACATTATGAACGGTTGCAGTTTTTTAAAAGTTGCGTCGGCACCAAAACTGAGTAGTTAGGTTTAGGAATAGGATTATTGACCAAGTAAAAATTGATTGGTGTTGGGGTTAGGGTTAGTATTCCTTTACTTTTTATGTAATATCAACTAAATTACGTACGTTCCGTCACTTTGCTTGGATTAGTCATCTAAAATATCTCCACGTTGACACTCCGGTCTCCTGGGGGAATGTCCTGTGTTTGTTTGACTCATCGCATTACCACCCTGAGCAGACTTCATCAGTTTCTATACTACACCAGACTTCTTCATTTGCTCATGTCACAACTGTAATGGCAGTTAGAAGTACTCGACTTCTGGTATTGGTATCGGTGAGCAACCATAACAGATGATAACAGCGATTGACACCATTGATTTAATAGGCTAATATCATACAAAGCGGTTGCAAATAAATGTATTTGTCAGCCAACTCCACCTTTCCAATGTCAGAATTAGGGGTGCTGTGGTCAACAATTGTTTAAACAAATAATGAACTTCTCTCTCAAACTAGCCCTCAAGTGTGCTCAATTGGAGTATCTTAAAGCACTTTGCCTTCAGATCAGCGATAGGTTGTTTGAGCATACAACAGCTTTCAGATTCAAATGATCATGGCCGACATTGGTTGTCTGGTGGAACTTGTGTGACGATTTCAGCCAACGGGAATTGATAATGGTGGAGAAGGGACAATAAAGCCACCAAGGACTCTAGAAAGTTAAAGAATGAGACATGGAAATAAATCACATTTCATCCTGAATTGCTTCAACAACAAAAAAATCATCAAGAGCTGCAATGGCTCTCTGCTCAGCTTGGCTTCATTAAAAGAGCCGGCAGACTATAAGGGGAGGAGGAGTGGGGGAGCTGGTTCTCCTAAGCCCCATCAGTGTGTTTATGCTGTAACAGGGGGGAGGAGGGCAGCCTTGCTGTGTGTGTATCTACGAGTGTGTGTATGAGTGTGTGTTTTGGACTTTTTCTAACTCAGAGCCGGGCTCCTCGGCCCATAATTAATGGTCCCTGATGGAGGTGGGGCCGGACAATAGGAGCCTTTCAGTGGGGCCCCCGTCCCGGACCCGTCCTGGCCCGTCCTGTAGGCACATTGTTGCCCCTCTGTAACTTCTGCCAGCTGGGCCTGGAGGGAAACTTCAACTCAGTGGGGGCCAGAGACACTACGGCCCACAATCCTGTGCTGATGTGTGTGTGCATGCACGCACTGATGCTTCTCTGCAAATTGGATTACAGAGCTATAAACATATGAGAGGAACAGAGGGGAGACAGTGCCAAAGAGAGTATGCAAGAAGATTCAGTATACATACACACACACACATATACACTTGTTCATCATTATACATTTTATAACATAAAAAAAAGGCTAAATCATAAGTTACACGTGTCTTTCTTAAAGGGGACCTATCATGCAAAATGCACTTTTGTACGTCTGTTATACATGAATATGTGTCCCCGGTGTTCCAGGGAACTCACCAAGTGTCAGAAAACACAACCCTCTCTATTTTCCTCCATACCCAAATCTCTAAAAAAGGGGCTGCAACGGATCTGATAAAAACTGATCCAGATTTGAACACTGTCCTGACGTCAGGACGGTGGCGTTACAGCTATTGGGCCAACTCCACCAATCAGGAGGAGACAGCCACGGCATTGCCGTTCGAAAGCGCTGGAGACGCTGTAGTACATATGCCAGGCCTCTAGATGGTGCTGTTGCTCACAGAATCAACCCTTGCAAAAACAGAGCTAACATTTTTCAAATTGAGCAAAATGAGGCATGGCTAAAATGCATGATCTGTTTGGTATTTTGAAAAAAAAAAAGTATAAATATGCCTTATATAGGTATGGTCCTACACTATATTATTCAAATATAGCATGATAGGTCCACTTTAAGTGAGACTAAAAGCCGGTAGTACTGTATGACAGCTTTACTTTAATTTATAATAATGATATCTATCATATTCTTTGTCTAATTTCCTCTATTAAGGTATACATTTCAAACTTAATCTGCTTTCAAAAGAGGGTTCCTTTTTTAAAACGTTGTGACCAACACCAGGGGTCAGTGTTCCTATGAGTAAAGAGAGCAGCAGCACCCATCAGTACCCATGAGTCAGAGGCTCTCTGTCACTGCAGGCTTTACCCATAGCCCTGGCCTGGTAGAAAGGCCCCCGTCTTGTCTGTAGTAGCCCGTCAAATTATGTCCTGTTACATAACCTCACTCTCTTTTAAGATTTGGGTTTTTATTATTCTCAGGGTTTTAATTATGATGTTTGTGTCCAAAGCTTACCCTGGAATGCATCACAACAACATCTAAACATACTCAAAGTGATAGTATTTCTCCCCCTAAGCTTTCAGTCTGTGTAATCATATTGTTGGTATGGCTGCTTGAGTGGAAACATAAATGACGCTGTGCAAGAACCTGTGTTTGCACGCATTTAAGCCTGGTCAAGCATGTTCATGCATGCCCTGTGTTTTATAATATCTGAATCCACCATGGCCTACCTATATTTAGAATGACCAATTCATGACATCCATACCAGCCCAGTCTCACACCCCCCCATGCCTCTCTTCTAATGTCATGTATGCAGGTTTGGTGCTTCAAAAATAGTTCCTCTTCAAATGTTGTATATGTAAATCAATGGTGTCTTCTGACATGCTAGGTTTTGTCAAACAATGCTATGCTAAGTCCTATATGCTATTTTACAGTATGTCTTTCTGTGTAATGTCAAGTCACATAATGGTACGATGTGCTAAAATCTGTTATTATGTGCAATGTCTTGCTATGTTGTGGTACGATATGTCACGTTATGCCATGTCATGTCACATTATGTGTATCCTGCATTATTATGGTATGTTACAGTATGTCATGGCATTTCACATCACCTTTTGACATATCAAGTCATAATAAAGCATGTTAGGTCAAGGTAAGATATGCTTTCATATAATGCGATGTCATGTTACATGGTCATTTGTTTTATGCTATGTTACAGTATATGGTATGTTATGCCATGTCATGATTTGGTAAGTTACATCAAACCATGTAATGTGACAGTGAGGTAAGTAATGTCATGCAATTTTATGTTACACAATGTTGTGTCATGTTATCCAAAGTTACAGCATGCTATGTCATTGTATCTTATGTGACAGTATGTTTTGTAATGGTATGATACATTATTTTATATCAAAGTATATTGTGTCATATCATCTTTTGTCTTTTATCTTACATGGCATGTCATTTCAATTCACGAATGTCCCATCATGCCATGTCAGTATCGTTACAGTACTGTATCAGTTGTGACAATCTGGTATATTATGCCATGTCATGTAATGTTGTGGTATGTTATATTTCAAGCGGTGTAACAGTGTGTCATTTTGGATGAAGTCTCCCATGAGAGCAGGAGTATTCCCACTCTGCCATTACTAATATATTCGGATGCAGCGGATGGGAATTACCTATGGTGACAGGGGGAACAGGGTGGGACCTGGAGCCCCTTAATCTGCCCTGTGGACGCCTTAATCCCATTACTGTGCGAGGGAGCAGGAGCCCCAGGACGCTCTAGCTCACTGCCCACAGCCTGGCGACAAAGCTCATGGCTGGCCTTTGAAGTGGTAGCGAAGGGAACCTCGTTTGGTTTCCTGGAGGTGTGACAGCAGCGGTTACAGACCAGCGGTTATAGGACAGCAGCATTTCCACAGGGAACTCCTAATGGTTCTAATCTGAGTGATACACGTACACCCATAGATTCTGAAATTCCGCGGCTATAAAACAAAGTTCGAGTCACTGCACACATGCATCTGATTATGCCACTTAGTCTACTTTTGAGGGTTTAAATTGCACTATTTTTGAACAAATTAACATCTGGCGTGTTGACATTTTTAAATGAAAATCTAATTTATCAAGAATGTTTTCCATGAAATGACATTATCATCATACCCCTACCACTTATTTTAAGATACCAGCCATTCAGTAAGAACAAGTACGGACATCTATCTCAATTTCTAACATTTGCAGTGACACAGGAACATTACCGCAACATTATCAGCCTAAATATACCCTGTTAGAAGTCTGTCTTTTGCCATTGGATACGAGTTAAATCGTACCAGAATACTTCGCTGTTTTCATAGGAAATAATAGTCATATCCTGGATCCAGCCCAGTGTATTGTTTGTTTCTGTTTCCACTACATTCACTGTGGAACCACACTGCCATTTTAATTTCCTCTCCCATGGTGCCGCTGTGTTTGGGGTTGCTTTTTCGGACTTCTGAGTCACTTAAGCCTTTGATGTGTCCAAATCCTTACCTGTATTATTTCTTATTGGTCCCAACAGAAAGGAGTTGTTTGACTTATTTATACAATTGCAAATAAAAATCCATCATTGGTCCCTACTTTTTATTTTCTCTTTTATGTTGAATTCACTTTAGGCCTGATTTCGCACTAAAGGTGTGTTGGCATGCACAAGCCTGTCAGTCTGTGCTGAAATGGGAAGTGTGTGTGTGTGTGTGTTTGCGTGTGTGTGTGTGTGTGTGTGTGTGTGTGTGTGTGTGTGTGTGTGTGTGTGTGTGTGTGTGTGTGTGTGTGTGTGTGTGTGTGTGTGTGTGTGTGTGTGTGTGTGTGTGTGTGTGGATTCACAGTATGTGTGGCTACATGCCTGCCTTCTTATATATCCTCTATGTGCCAGCACACAAACCTGTTTACGTGAGGATGTGTTGGCTGATCTGCCAAAGGGGACACAATCCGTCTTCTGGGCCACAGGTCCCAACTCGTCTGCGTATAGGTGTGTGCGTGTGTGAGAGTGTGTGTGACTGTGTTGACGGCTAGGTACAGCAGCAGGTACCATCCTGTGAAGGAGTTTGGGGAAATGTGGTTGAAAATGTTAGGATCTTGTATGTTTTTCCTTGGATGTTGATCTTGGATTTATATTTGTATGTATGTACTTTAAAAGGTTCAGTGATGATGTATTTTAGGTAAATGTGAAATTAGCATCACAATGGCTCCCTTATTAAAAGCAGTGGGAGTTTCCATCACATTTAGGTATATTGCAGAAAATAAGCTTTAAAAAAAAGCAAAAAAAGCAAACGTTAGGCTATTTAAGAAATACATCATGGCATGGCTGTGCGTCACCTCTGCTAAGCTAAAGGCAGCTAATGTTTGGTGTAACGATGTTTAGTTGTCTCCTCCAGTCCCTTGTTAACAACCGCTGTGTTTAGGACACATAAAGCTTCAGACATTCAAAAAATACGTTTAAATAAACCATAGTAGTAAAATGCTCATTTACGGGTTTTAGGACTCATTCCTGCACCACTATTAGTATAACTATGTCAATCTATGGGAGAGTCGCTAAATAGTAATATTTTCTATGTTTACTCAAACCTACATGTGCCTGTCATTATGAACCACTTAAATCTTTCAGAGAAAACAAGTCCTGAGGAATTAAACCAAAAGTGGATGGTGAGTTAATTGTAAAAGCGCAAGTTAGGGTTGTAAAGCAACTAAGTTAAACAAATATTTTTTCTGCGAAATCAACAATATTTCTCTCTATTATCAACGATCGTTATCGGCCGCCGACCGTTATCGGCCAATCGATCGGTGCTCTCTATAAAGGCCGATCAGGAGAGCCGATCACATGACGTAAAATACATGACACTTTTTTCTGTGCACGGCAAAACAAGCTCGCCAAAATGGCTGTTGTTTGTGGAAGCGCATCATGTATTGAACAATTAATCTGAACTTTTTTTGATCCGTTACGATTATAAACTGAAGCAATATAAAAATGAGCCCAATTAACTGAGTTTTAAACATCACTTTAAATGGAAGATCCCCATAGCCCCCACCCACCCTATGATCGGATCGGCGATCGGTATCGGCCGATACTGATTCCGGCGATCGGCCCCAAAAACCCTGATCGGAGCATCCCTAATTACAATATGCACGTTGATATTTAATCATACCAAATGTAACAGTTGCCGCTATGTGGCCGTTGTTGGCATTACATTGATTACACCTACATATTTAGTGAATTGAATTCATGCTTGTTGTAAAAATGCTTCTTCTCTTCAAAGTTTGTTTTCCAGTTCTAAGCTGCACCCATTTGCAGTCCTCTCAGCGCGTGGTTGTGTGTGTGTGGCTGGATATATTTGAGTACATGGTTACAAAGCTCTGGCTATGCCAAGCACTCAGACGGATGCTAACTTTAGAGTAATGTGTACATGCGCTGCTTGTGCATGCAACCACAAATGCACAGGCTGGGGATTTTCTTTTGTTCTAGCAAAAGCCAAGCGGAGCTAAGGGTTGCAAGGAAGAGATCATATATATATTTATGTGTGTGTTTTATGAAAGGGATGCCTAAATTGCGGTGAGGCTGTCTCGGCATCAGACAAGGTCATACACTTTGTTTACATGAGCATTTAAGGGTTTTTGTGGCCTCCACTTCCCCAGTTCAGTCAAGCATAGTCAGCCAACTAGGTCAGAGTTTCTCAACCAGCTCGTCTCAAACAGGTTTTGGGGAAATCCTGAGAAGGTTGGGAAAAAAGGAGAAAGTAAATGAGAGAATGTTGTGCTATCCTTTCATAGTCCCAGTGCTGTATATCTGGGAATTTAAGCATCCCTGCCTGGTATGCTCATTAGATGAAGCTCACATGAAGAGTGCCATTTGAATGGACTACATCTAGGTCACGATCTTGTGGCTGACTTAAAGTTTTGGGCCTGATGAGAACACGCTTAACAACATTTGATGTGGGTTATTGACCTTGTTGAAATTTCTGCTTGTGCATGCATTGATGGGGTGTCTTTAATGTGTGCAGACGTGCGTAAAGCTACTTTCGCATGATATGCGATTTGGTCTTTGCTCAACGAGAGGTAGAGAGCCTTGAAAGGAAAACAGCCAGTTAAGTTTAATTTCTAAGGTTGCCTCCCCTGCTAGCTTGCATACAGCTGTAATCCGATTTTTGCGCATCAAAAGGTACGCAGCTATCAAGGTCAAAGTTGAATTGGTTTGAACTTTGAGTACAGCGCTCGGCAGCGTTTGTGCGGTGCGCAACGCAAAGGGTAGCGCTTTAACATAGTTCTTCTGCTCTCTACATAGAAACACAACGTTAGCGCAGAGTCGATCTACAGCTGGTCATGTTAGGGCAGCTTAAAGCCTCAGATTTTTGGAAAGTACAGTAGCTAAAACAGAGAAAGCAGGCAGAATCATTACAAATAAAAACTTCCTTCGTCCTTTGTCCTGAGCATTTGCCATTTTGTGCACATGTCCATGCGCCTCTGCACACTCACATTCAGCATGTGCTTGGTTCTAATTGTCTGTCCTGTCTGCCCACATTAGCGGCCTGTTTGTTCCACAGGCCTGATGTTTGTCCTGGGCCCCCATAAGGACAAGCCAACCAAAGATGGGGGGAAAGGATATATGGGAGGGGACGCCAATGGCGGGTAGCTGGTGGGGAAAGTAAGTGTGTGTATGTGTGTGTATGAGGGGTCTTGCCATGGTTCCTGGCCCCTAATGGGATCAGAGGGGAGTGGTGGCGTAAGGGGGATAAGGTCAAGCTGAGGTGCTGCCAACTCTGGTTAACCACAAGCGGACCCGACCCCAGGGACAGGTGCCCTCTCACGCCATTGCTCCCACTCTCCTTTTAATCCACATTTTGTCCACCCACCCCCCTTCTATCTCACACTCATTTTTCTCTCATTTTATTGTCCTTTTCTATTTTTCCTTTCTTCCCCACAACGCTCCTCCTGTCGGCACTTCATGGTGCAACGACGATAGACAGAAGGTTTATTTCACTTAAATCAAAATGGAAGCCATATTGTTATTGCTTTTTAAGTAGCAGAAGGAAGCTTTGCAACAAAACCCTAAGTCCCCTGACTTCATTACAACAGAAAAAAATCCTTAAACTACGCTATTGTTAGTCCTTCTGCATTAAATGATACAAAACTACATCCCATGACAAAAAAGGTTAAAAGTTATAGGACACAGACCAGGTTGGACTTTGTTAAAGATGTTTCCTCTACAACTTTCGTATTTTTTTGTTGCAGTTACAACACAGAAACATTTGCTTTCAAACTCACAATTGACATTTATTTCGCTGCATCCATTACAATTTCATAATATTCTAAAAGATCGCCTCAGAAAGTGGTAGTAATATCTGGTTAAACTTTTTTAATGGTTCTAATGCCTGGTCTTTGTAACCATTGCTAATGCGAATTGTTACCACCTGACAGGGCTGATCGGGAAGAAGCCCGAAATCCAGTACTGACAGTGCCTTCAAAAATAACAGAATGTCTGCCTTTAGTTTATACTAATGAAAAAATTAAATGAGAAAAAAATAACCTTCAGGCATTTTGGCCAAGCATAAACTCTTGCACGGATAGCACTGAAAACTGCCCCGAAGCAGGTAACCTAGTGTTCTTTAATATTCATTCCAGCTTGGTTTCAGAATGCTCAAAATCCCCCTCGATCAGAAAAGGTAAGACAATAAAGAAGTCTCAAAAGGGCCTAAAGAGCAGTTTCTGTTTGAAAAAATCAATTGAAATTAGGTCTGCTGTGGTGGAGGAAATACATCCTGCCAAATGTATGATCAAAAATCCCTCTTGTTATGCTGAAGATGTGACACAATGTGGCTCTATCATACAGTATACAATATTAAAAAGTTGACCAGATATAGGCCCACTAGCTCTTTTTGTTACCTATTTTATGGAACTGTAATGCAATTTGTAATTAGGGATGATCCGATCGATCGGCCGCCGATCGTTATCGGCCGATATTCACTCTCGGCCGATCGATCGGTGCTCGCTATAAATGGCCGATCAGGAGAGCCGATCACATGACGTAGAATACATGACACTTTTTCTCTGTGCAAAACAAGCTCGCCAAAATGGCTTCACCGGTCTGGCAGTATTTTATGGTGTCCAAACATTTTATTCTTCACTGTCGGGTCACTCATTACTGGGTCATTGAGCTGCATGAGACGATGCTGATGGGCTGTCAGGGGAGGGAGAGGGGGAGAGAGGAAAAGAGAGCGCTTCCGCTCGTTTCTCCCGTGTTATTATCCAAAGTTAATGTAAACTTGAATAATGTACTTAATTTGAATGTAATAATTATGTTGGTTGTTGTTTGTGGAAGCGCATCATGTATTGAAAAATTAATCTGTACTTTTCGATCCGTTACGATTATAAACTGAAGCAATATAAAAATGAGCCCCATTAACTGAGTTTTAAACATCACTTTAAATGGAAGATCCCCATAGCCCCCACCCACCCTATGATCGGATCGGTATCGGCCGATACTGATTCCGGTGATCGGCCCCAAAAACCCTGATCGGAGCATTCCTATTTGTAATCATGGTTTTGAAATGGGCAGTCTTAATACATTTAAACTATATGTCATAAGAAGAAATAGAGGTTTCTAGGGCCTCCATACCTGCTTTATACATAAAAGAAAAGGCTAACTCCCTCAACCCACCAGAACCACCCCATTTACAGAAATTAGTGCAGCACTTAAGCATAATTACCTTCAATATACACCGATATAAAATTGTATCTGCAGAGCTGCCAATTCAAAGTCTGCAAAAATGGAGACCATTATGCAGTGTGTAATAAAGCTAACAGTGGGAATTATTAATGGGAGGATAAGGGTGTCAATCATCAGTGCATTGAATGTCCTTTGGCTTTACCATTTTTTTTCAAAACTGAATTGTAGTGCAGATTTTCCAACCCAGTCTCACGGCATTTCATGTTATAGTCACAACATTTAATCTATTGATTCGTGTTCACCAACACGATTTTCCCCTTTTTTTCGTGTCACACAGAACGATTTTAAAAGCAACGTATTTCTATTGGTAGTATGTTTCGTGCCTGCACCACGTCTTTTTGTCCGGTCAGGTCTTGGAAGACCAGAAGTTGTGTGGTCAACACACTCTCACTCCCTAAGCGTCCAGGAGCGACGCTTGGTCAGGGTCCCGTGGCGTCCAGTTGTGACGCGCCGAGGCTCCTTCAGCTTCATAAACGGATGAAAAGAGCTTTCAACTGATTGCAATGTATTCCCATCGGCGGCGGTATTTGACGCTTAGGGAAGCACGGCATTCGTTTGTGTCGGAGGCTGTTAAAGGCAATGTGAGCGTCCATTCCCATTGGATAACGGAGAATTGTACACCCGGAAGTAAGTATTCCCCTTACTGTCGATTGATTTGACAGTGATATCTCCACTACTCATCAACTCAAAAACACCAGATTATCCTTGTTAATTAAACGACATTGATAGGTTTTAGTGTGTGTACAATGCTTTTGTCACGTTTTCCCCTTCAATTCTGAGAAACAAGTCGTTTTCTATGAGTTTTGGATGGCCGAAGACATTACATTACCCACAATCCTCTGTAGCAACCATAGACTGTATAAAAACATTAAATAATACATTATTCGGAGTGTGCTTGCTTTTCTCTTTGAAAGTCATCACATAACGGCATTGTAATACACGTTTCGGCTGCATTAAATATGACATATCTGCCGTAGTTAACTCTATTTATAGAGCCCTGATGACAAGACTTCTAGACAAACAGGAACTGCCGCCAAAACTGAAAACTTGACGTGGATCTTAAATATATAAGCAATTAAACAACATCTTACATTTCTTTTCACACAATACGTCTCCTTGCAGTATCAACACTAATTCGGCTGACTTTTATATTTGATCCAATTGGTAGATAGGCTGTATTTACGCCATAACGGTGCACAGCTGATAGAAAGGGACACCTACTGGTTAAAGCACGTTATTGCATTTTATAATTGTATTATTAGATATTAATAGGAGGATGTGCAAAACAGACAAACTAATAAGGCTTTATTTAAATATTAAAGAATACTTTAGGTTAAGGTCTTCTTTTGAATAAGAAAAAAGCTTTGGGGGTATTGAAGATGAATATGGAGGGATGAACCCCTCTTTGATGGTCACACATGCAGAGCACACAGCACACACAGTGAAATTTGTATCTACAGATAAATATTAAGCCTGACAAAGTACTTAACGTCTAATATATTGCTTTCCTGCAATGTTAACTATGTTTAAGCACTTATTTTAACTGATATTATACATATGTATTATACTCTTATAAGATGTATGTAGATAGTATAAGAAATGTGCAGAATATGACAATGTAATGTTGGAGGTACACACATATTGATAGATGTCTTGTAATGCACTGTTGAGGAACCTGCGACCCAAGTTTTTCATTCATTGCATAACTACACCGTAGTTGTGTATAATATGATATGTCAATAAACCTTAGAAAATCTTGAAATCTTGAAAGGGATGTGCAAAATAGTCATTATATACAGTCTTTAATTAACTATTAGTAGAGAATAACGACGAGTAAAGAATATACTTTAAAGGGATCCTATTAATATCTAATAATACAATTATAAAATGCAATAACGTGCTTTAAGATCCACGTCAAGTTTTCAGTTTTGGCGGCAGTTCCTGTTTGTCTAGAAGTCTTGTCATCAGGGCTCTATAAATAGAGTTAACAGCCGAAACGTGTATTACAATGCCGTTATGTGATGACTTTCAAAGAGAAAAGCAAGCACACTCGGAATAATGTATTATTTAATTTTTTTATACAGTCTATGGTTGCTACAGAGGATTGTGGGTAATGTAATGTCTTCGGCCATCCAAAACTCATAGAAAACGACTTGTTTCTCAGAATTGAAGGGGAAAACGTGACAAAAGCATTGTACACACACTAAAACCTATTAATGTCGTTTAATTAACAAGGATAATCTGGTGTTTTGAGTTGATGAGTAGTGGAGATATCACTGTCAAATCAATCGACAGTAAGGGGAATACTTACTTCCGGGTGTACAATTCTCCGTTATCCAATGGGAATGGACGCTCACATTGCCTTTAACAGCCTCCGACACAAACGAATGCCGTGCTTCCCTAAGCGTCAAATACTGCCACCGATGGGAATACATTGCAATCAGTTGAAAGCTCTTTGCGTCCGTTTATGAAGCTGAAGGAGCCTCGGCGCGTCACAACTGGACGCCACGGGACCCTGACCAAGCGTCGCTCCTGGACGCTTAGGGAGTGAGACTGTGTTGTCAAGGCGGTTGTGTAAGAGGATTCCTGACATGCATCTCTCTTTATGTGTTTGTTACGTGGTGTTTGTTAGCTTTCTTGTCAGTGCATGCATGCAACATATCCCTGTGTATGTGAATGCCTGTAGATGTTTGTAGCTCTTAGCGTGTAAACCCACACATACGTCAACACCATCTACTTTTTTCTTAATCTATGCTAGGGCAGGAAAGATTAGCATATGACTCGAGGAGAAACAGCTTCACACGACACATTTTAGGGTGCAGTATTTACGGTTGTGTCAACATGAGCAGAAAGAAGTAGAGGTAGAGACGGAGGAAGAGGAAGCCACCGTGGTGAGATAAACAGCTCTTATCTGTGGCTGCTAGCACACTGCAGGGCTGGTTGACAAACCGCATTGTACGTAAGAGAGCAGACAGGTACACAGGCTGAGTGTGCTGATGTGAGGGAGATGAGAGGCTACGATTAGTACACCAGCTGCCTCGTACACACACAAACAATCACACATACATATGACAATCTTCTTCTCATACCAAAACATGCATGAACATGATGCACACCTTGAAAAGTGCCAACCCAGTCTCACGGCATTTCATGTTATAGTCACGACATTTAATCTATTGATTCGTGTTCACCAACACGATTTTCCCCTTTTTTTCATGTCACACAGAACGATTTTAAAAGCAACGTATTTCTATTGGTAGTATGTTTCGTGCCTGCAACACGTCTTTTTGTCCGGTCGGGTCTTGGAAGCTGTGTGGTTCATAAAAATATGTTCTTACTCAATATCAAGCCACGATTATTGTTTTTATTTTCAATTGTATAATGTCTGACTTTTTTTGCCGTCCGTGAGGAAAAGAAATGGGGCTCAGAGCCTCAGAATACTGAAATCTGTATTTTTTCAATCTTTTTTTCCTTCTAATTTGTTATTCTTTTCTAAATAATACACTGTTATTTACTCAACAATAACGCATAATTATCCTTGTTTTTATTTATTTGTTTAATTCTATAATCTCTGGCTTTTTTGGCGTCCGTCAGGAACTGAATTTCAAAATAAAATAACCGGAAACAGATACACACCCACTGAACTGATTACCCAAGATCCTCAGCTATGGTTTAAGGTCGGTGATTGCATTGTTTAGCCGCAATGCACGTTGGGATATGGTGTATATGCGATATGAAATCCGAAAAACATTTAAAAAAAGAAAATAATACTTTATTCCGAGTGTGCTTGCTTTTCTCTTTGGAAGTCATCACATAACGGCATTGTAATACACGGTTCGGCTGCATTAAATATTACACATCTGCCGTAGTTCTTTATTTATAGAGCCCTGATTAGAAGACTTCTGGACAAACTGGAAGAACTGCCACCGAAACTGAATACGTGACGTGGATCATAAATATATCAGCAATTAAACAACATCTTACATTTCTTTTCACACAATACGTCTCCTTGCAGTATCAACAATAATTCGTCTGACTTTTATATTTGATCCAATTGGTAGATAGGTTATATTTACACCATAACGGTGCACAGCTGATAGAAAGGGACTTGCAGTTTTTAAAGATATTACTGATTTTCTTTGAATATAAGAATGTAAATACTGAGTTGAGAGAATAGTCAGGGGTTTTGGGTGATGGGAGACACATCTATGGATTCAGAATTTCAATAGCGTACCATTAAATGACGGATATACCTTTCTGTCTGTGATGTTTTACAAATCAGATATTAATGTGTAGAAGTAAAACATGTGAAATAATATAGCAATACTACCAATAGAAATACATTGCTTTTAAAATCGTTCTGTGTGACACGAAAAAAAGGGGGAAATCGTGTTGGTGAACACGAATCAATAGATTAAATGTTGTGACTATAACACGAAATGCCGTGAGACTGGGTTGAAAGTGCATTGCACATATCAGTTGAACATCAGCAGATGTACAAGACATTTGTTTTTATACATTTTGATTAAGTTTGCACATGTGTGTGTCATCCGTTCTTGTTTGTGTTCATCTGTTTTTGCATGGTTCTTAGGAAGCACTTGATGTTTTTATTCCACTTTGCATGAACATGTGACTTCAGAGTATCAGTGTGTCTACTGTACATCACTATTTGTATTTCTGTCTCCATGGTGCTATGCTATTCTCTATTTTAACACTGGGTCCAGTACAGTCAGCCATAGTTGCCCTAAAGCTACTACAATGAACAAGAAACAGTTAGCACTAGACTTAGCATATTAGCATCTTTACACATAGGGAATTAGCCTGTATAGTGTCACCAGACTTTTTACTACCTTTGAACACAGGATCAAAACATTCCACTACCTTGTACTATCCCTGAGCAAAAGCCACCATGCTACTCTTGACAGACACTTTAACGGGTATTTCACAGTTTTACACATCAAGTCGAGTGCTATTTTTAGATTATGCAATTGCATAATGCAGTGAGAATCAATTCAAATATGCTGCTGTTCAAGTTATGCAAAGTGATACTGTGTTTTATAGATTGACCCATATAAAGGACTGGAAAATGGGATATTTGTGGCCTCTGTCAGACAAATTGGTTAAGCAGAGGCCCCTTTAAGTGTGCCTCTATAAGATTTCATAAATACCCACCTTGGGCATTAATAAAAGACTGTATGAAACAAGTGGATGTTCTCAAATAGATATATCCTATCGTTTTGAAGTTTTGGATCGTGACTGTCTCTATCCTGGCTTTCTAAACCAGCAGTGATTTGAGAGGATTGAGCGAATAACAACCTAACAATGAACAGATAAATGTTAGGCTTCCAAAATGTTCCAATTAACTTTCATAAACTGGATAACACAATGTGAAAGCATTACTAATACTAAGAAGAACACTCTGAGAGCACCCAAACTGGACAACACTGTAGGATAGATCAGTCATCAAAAAGTAACCACGCCCTAATGCATACGCTGCTTTACCATCTATTTGACTCTAAATTGGATTTTAATTTACAATATGCACAAAATAATATTTAGGAAATTGTCAAGAGATCAAGGGAGAAGTAAGGTCATTTTCTCATAGACTTCTATACAAAAATATTTATTTTTGCAGGCCATTGGAGTAGTTAGGAAGAGAGCAGGTTTAAGACACATTGGGTTCACTTTGAACAACATAGAATCGTTGTCCATGGGGATATGCAGATTATTATTTTAGCTGGTGCACGTCTAAAGCCACAGTGTGCCTGTGTGTGAACCCCACCTACGTCACAGCTTTATTCTGCAGATCTTCTCAGATGTCATCTGTACAATGACTACAATCCATGAATGAGTCATCCCAGTTCCACTCAGGCTTGGTACAGACTGTCCTCATTCACAACAATGTCTTACCTAACTGTCCAACCAGGGGCCGCGATGCAGAGATGCTAAATAACAGGCGGTAGTTGTTCACCAATGTGTTATCCCGATAAGCAAAGGGCAAATTGATTGGTGTTTGAGGTTGGAAAGCACGTAATCGTTTCCCATTCATCAGTCTGAACCCGGCTGACTGACAGTGTGCCCTCACATGCTGGCATACACACTCATGTTGTGTATACACATTGTGATGCATGGGGGAAAAGACAGACATGCTCACTATAAAACAGTATAAGTGCTAGTCATAAGGAAACATTAGAGGAAGATTTGATTTATTTTGCATTTCGGGAATGAAGTTCAAAGTCGACAGTCAGTATATGCACTAGTTTGTTTATTCTCTAATGCTCAACACTTATTCCCCACATTTTATATGAACTCCCAACATGTAATTCTTATTCTTTAAATGGTTTTAACTTTATCCTTGAAATGGTATTTTAACAGAAAAGTCAACATTTTGACCTTTTGAAAATCTATTACACTAAAACTTTATTGGCGACATTTTGACATTATTCTCGAAATGCAAACTTCCTCGTCTAATTCCCCCCCCCCCCCCCCTAAATGTGTTTCTATTACTCCTCTATACAGAGAAAGGGATGTAAACACTCCCAGGAACAGATAGACACACAGTCTACATATTCTGCACCAATACATACACACATTGCCAGTACAGGAAGTGTGCCTGCATTTTTAGTGTTTTGTGCTAACACTGTGGTTTTGTGCGTGGTGTAGTATCATCACAATCCCTTCTCATATGGGTGTGTTTGTGTCTGCGTTCACTCTGTTCTTTTCCGTATCTCCTGTCACCCAGTGTGGTGCATCTGCAGAGCGCTACAGCATTGTCAAAGCTTTGTTAAAAAAACGTGTGCCCTCTGCTCCACAACATCACTGAGACGCCAGCGCTCGTGTTTGTGTATGTGTGTGTGTGTGTGTGTGTGTGTGTGTGTGTGTGTGTGTGTGTGTGTGTGTGTGTGTGTGTGTGTGTGTGTGTGTGTATGCATGTGTGTGCGTGTGTGTGTGCGTGTGTGTGTGTGTGCGTGTGTGTGTGGTGTGTGTGTGTGTGTGTGTGTGTGTGTGTGTGTGTGTGTGTGTGTGTGTGCGTGTGTGTGTGTGTGTGTGTGTATGTGTGTGTGTGTGTGTGTGTGTGTGTGTGCATGTGTGTGCGTGTGTGTGTGTGTGTGTGCGTGTGTGTGTGTGTGTGTGTGTGTGTGTGTGTGTGTGTGTGTGTGTGTGTGTGTGTGTGTGTGTGTGTGTGTGTGTGTGTTTGTGTGATGTGGTTTCAACCTTGCAACATCACAGTGGTTTCCAGTCAATCTTCACAGCAACCAGAGTCTCAAACAGAGGAACTTAGTGTTCTGATGTTATCGTAAACCATCTTCGCTTTCTATTTCCACCTCTTGATATATATTTTTCCTCTTGAAAAAGAAATCACTACAATATTTATTCAAGTTCCTATAGGAACGTACAGACTTATAGTGATTACAATGGCTGCAACTTCATGGGATTTTATTTGTGTTATGGAACCTTCCATTTCCCTATGTGTGTTTTTTCTGTGTTCCACTATTTAATGAATAATATCAGCATCATTTCTGTAAAATGTTTCGGAATATGTGTATTACTGTGATAATTATTAAAGAGGCCCCATTCGTTTTTTGTGCATGTAAATGGCCTGAAACAATAATCCCAAAGTTCCCTCCCCCTGCCTCCATTGGAATCCTTTGTTTACTTCTGTAACAAAGTGACATCACTATGTAACACTTGCACTTATATTGGCTAGCACTCCAACACATTGTATATGTTAAGTAGGGTAGGTAATTCACTTCAGAAACACATGTTGTTATATTCCATGAAATGCTCTTAACATCCCGATAGCAATGAATACATTAAATGCTTTGACAATAAATACATACAAATATTTCATCTGTGGAAGCCGTGGCGCTGTAAAAAGCAAGTCCAAAGATCTGCCCCGGCCCGCGGCAGATAATTAATCAGCATATGAGAAAAATAAAGACCTTTTTTAACATTAAAGCATGGAAACACGTCACAGTAGAGGCACAACATACAAATATGAACCTGAAAATGAGTATACTAGGGCCCCCTTAATAAGTGAACTTATAAAGACATTTTTTTATTTCATTGATGTTGGGATGCTAAGATGCCCTCTTTTTCCATCTCTTCCTTTCTTTTTCTGTCAACCTGTTTTGTCTCACTATGTTCCTTGCACACACAGCAAAGCGTGCTGCAGTCACCACCGCTGCTGCAGAGAAACCAAACCGGACATATTTTGAAGAGGTTTCCTCTAGTGAACAAACACAACAGGTGATCTGCACGAGCTGTGTGGTAACCGTGACTGGAGAGCACATGACTTACAGTCTTGTTTCCTTTTTTTCAAAGAAATACAAAGTTCATGGTTTCTATCCATATTTCACATAAACGCCCCGTGTTATAAGTAATGAGAGCGCTGCTTGACATGTGAGAAAACCACTATTTTGAATATCTCCTACACAGCATAAACATCCTGGACAGACTCCCTCGCTTACAGTAATTCATTATTTGGAACAGCCGGTTGAGTCACTCATTAATGGGAAATCATCAGCTTTTCATCTCAGAGATCAAATATAAGTTCTGTCTACTGGCACATGTTATGAGCTCAACTAATAGTTTCCAGAGGGGCTCAGTTAAGCCCTATTACAGTAAACAACTTAGGACCAAGTTGAGTTGTTTTGCATTACTGTTTGCTGAATTTGGCATGGTGTATGTGAAAATGGTCTCTGTACTGACTTATATTTACTTACACAATGTTTGGTAATACTTATTATTAAAACCATTAAAAGAAGCAGTTGATACAATTGTTGACTATGTTGGAGTCCAACGGGGAAACAAAGGAATCAATTTGATCTGTGTGGGAACAATGTCTGAAGATAAGCATATCAAAAAAAGTGTTTTAACTTAAGTTGACAGCAAAGTTCTCCTCACAACTATAAGATCAACGACAAACTGAACTAATATTGTTCTAGGGCAATGTGATAAATCAATTAAATTCACGAACAAAGGGCCACAAGTCGTATTAGAACCATTCAGGTGCTGCAGTTCCAGGGAAATGGGATTGTGCTTGCTGGCTCTTTACTGGCACACTTAAATGGAACAGAGCCATCGTAAATGTTATTAGTTACACATGTGCTTTTCCTGTTGTGGCAAAGATTGTGTAGTCACTCCCCTAATGACTAATCCCTTAGTTTTGCATCACCAGAAGTGCTGTTAAAACTAGAAAAGGATCTGGATTACCATTTTGGTATAGTGGGTCAAAAAGCTCTGTATTCTTCAAATGTCTTTAAACAAATCCCATGTTTCCTGGGTGGCACTAAGCACACAATGTGCCAATGGTGCTCTTAAAAACAGGGTGCAGGTAGTGTACGAGAAGGAATTGCCATTGTGATACTAAGGACCAAATCCAAAAAGACCCTACCCACTTCCACTCCATGACGGTGTGAAATCCTTCTGGATTCACACCTACAGTACAGCTGAATGATGCCCCCCTTTTTTGGGTGAAGGATGTAAATACAGAGGCAAGCTGAGGAAAAATCCTTCTCTCCAATAGAAACAGGAAATTACGTAACTTTTCGTACGGTTTTAAATCAGCATATTTCTGACAAAAATGAACCCGCAGACACATTGGAGGGCTTCATATCCCACTCCCACTCCCAACTTGTTGGTTTGGAGCACTTAATGTGGCGGACCCTCCACATGAACGCACAAACGGAGTGGAAGTGAGTAAGGGTAGGGTGTAGGGGTCGGGGTCATACGGTGTATATCTTGTGAGTCGGATTATAATCCATGTATAGTAGACAGTCTTTACTTGTTACTGAGCATTGTATTGGGAATTTTGGCACATTAAAGACTAATTTGCTTTAGATTACAGTCAGTCACATGGTCTTTGAGCTTTAGATGTCTAGAAGTCTAGTTAAGTTAAGTATTAAATGCCAGCTGCGGCAAACACTTGAAATTAAATGTGACCTTTGACCTTGTTTCCTTCATTATTACTTCATAAAGCGATCATTCTCTCACACCATCCATTCTTTTTTCTCTTATTCCTCATCTACCAGAAAGAATTGCACCCAGTATGGGGGCATATTGATTTTAACATTACCACCACCACCAGCTCCCCAGTCCCACAATGGACCCCCGAGCAGAGCAGGGGCCCTTTATGAACTTGGCAATGTTCCTTTTTTTTTTTACAGTCTCCTAAATGAATAGGATAGGTAGGGGGGGGAAATAAGTGAAGGAGGGAGGGGAGAAAAGAAAAAGTGACACAACAAAAGAGGTGAGCGGGGGGTCCTCAGGAGGAGGGGGGGTCCCCTCCTTCCCCCCTCCCTCCTTCAATGAGGCAGTTTCTCCTCTCCCCGCCTTTGATGTGTAACGGTATAAGATTCTAAGATTCTGTCAAGTGCACTGGTGGGGAAGAGTGTGTGTGTGTGTGTGTGTGTGTGTGTGTGTGTGTGTGTGTGTGTGTGTGTGTGTGTGTGTGTGTGTGTGTGTGTGTGTGTGTGTGTGTGTGGATAGGGTTGGGGGGCGTGCAAAAAGCAAACCTGATGGGCTTCGGAAGTGCGGATAAAAAGAGGCACAGCTGGACTGATGGGAATGATGAGGGCCCCCTCTCTCCCCCGCAATATAGACACACCATAAAAACACACAAACACACACACACAGGGAAAGTTTTGTTTCTCTGTCTCACCCACACAGACACTGCACAAGTGCACACATTCTTGCACACAGACAAACACTCCTCCAGATTCCCCCTCTCCTTCTTTCGCTGACACACACACACACACACACACACACACACACACACACACACACACACACACACGCACACACACACACGCACACGCACGCACGCACGCACGCACGCACGCACGCACACACACACACACACACACACACGCGCACACACACGCGCACACACTCTTGGCTCCCTGGTGCTGTTGTCCCTCACACTAGTCTCGTAAAAAGCCCCTCTGTTCGGGCTCCTCCCCTCACTCTCTGCTAATGGTCAGGTGCTTCTGTTCTTACTCACAGAAATCAATCAGCAGTCTGCTAGTTGTCTAGCTTTCTGAATGGTGTGTGTGAGTGTGCATGTGTGTACTTTTCTCCCTTTGACTATATAACTGTAGGTGAGTTATTGCGAAGCCAATAACTCTTAGAAAATAAAGTGTCGTCTGCGGAGAAATGACTCACTCTAGTTTAAACAGTTTGTCACTCGGCTCATTGTTCCCTCGCTATCTTGTAGATTCAAAACACTTGTCTCGTGTGAGTCATTACCTTCAGCCCACACATTGATTTAATTTTTGCTTAAATTTGTTGATTTCTTCTTGGTAGAGCTTCAGGCCGAGCAATGAAAAATAAACGAAAAGATGTATAATCTCCGCTGTATTCAAAGAAGGTCAAAACTTTGAAGACACTGAGATGAGCGGATTACTGAGAAACTCCTTGCCTCACATGTGTGTTCATGTGCAAAGGTAGAACGTTGAAATACGTAGCTATACTTGTGTTTTAGTCCAATTAAAGTGACTTTGGCTATGAAGTAAGACCTTTTTTAAGGTACTGGAGTTTAAGTTGTGGCTCATTTTGAAGGTTACGTAACCACTGTTCCTAAGGTGGAATGTATATGTGTCACTACAACTGACCACACAATCAAATATTAGCCTGACTTTATGAATACTTGCAGGTTGAGAATATTACATGGCGCTTCCGCTCAAAGGCTACCGACAACTACCAGCAACTTTTAAGGTTGACTGTTTTCTTAAATGTCAAAAAGACAACTTTGACCATTCCATTTGTTTTTTTAATTGGCTCTCTTGCATGATGTACGCTTTAGAAATGACTATTACATTACATTACATGTTCACCGGATGCTTCTACCCAAAGCGACTTCCATATACTTCAATCAAATAAACATTTGTCTAATTTTGGGTTAAGTGTCTTGCCAAAGTAAACATTGGCATGTTGGCTGCTGGGATTGGTCCACTGACCCATTCAGTTTGATGATCAGCGAATGAACACCCTCCGCCACAGCCACCCACAGCTGATTGAATCTACGATTGCTTAAAAATGTGTATGAAAGGCTATGGAAACTGTAATACTGTAGACATTAAAGGACCGCCAAGAGAAAAGGTTCTCCACCCAGTGTCTTTTAACTGAGCGCAACAGAGTCTTTGTGTGGCAACTTCAAGCGTTTCAACTTGAAAATATCTCAACTTTCAGAAACTTGGATGAAAAGCTTGTTTTATGCCGTGTCTTTCAAAAAGAAACATCACAAAGACAGAAAACCCTTTTGTGTAAGCAAGAATCTTCCATTTGTTTGTGGTGAAAACCTTTCAGAAAAATCCTTTGTCACAAGAATACAGTAGATGATAAAAAGCAAGGGCACGTGTCATACAAAAGTGGTGGTGTTGTCAAGAAAGAGTTGTCAAACTGCACTGCCAGAAACACAAAGTCTTTTTTTTACATTAGAATCATATTTAACTTCAAACTAATGGCATCATTGTGTCCTCCATGGAAGATGATTTCCCCTTGTGTTTCAGACTACATGTCTTGGTCAGATGGATGTTTTTGGCCATGTGTCCAGCCTGGCACTTGGACACTGCCAGGTGCCCACTGCTCAGGGCCAGAATGCACTCTTAAGCCCCGCCACCTTTCACTCCCTTTAATGGGTGCTGGTGTGAATGCCCGATGGCACTAACACCAGCCTTCGGTGGGCAGCAGGCCTGGACGAACAGAGCCTCTTGTAAAAGAAAAGATAGAGAGGGAGAGTTATAAAATGAAAGGCCAACACCGTAAAGCAGCACTCCAACACAGAGAGAAGGCAGAGAATCACCAAAACAAGTTACCCACCCTCACATACACACACAGAGAGACTCACACTCATCAGCCTGCCAACCCCCAACATTTACATTAGAAGAGGAAGGACACAGTGGGCCTGTGGAGGAATAGAGGGATGGGGAGGAGAAGTCGGACACGCTATTGGGAGGTTGTAAACACTGTAAGACAGTATCTCCATGGAAGCCCGCACACTGCTCTGAGGCATCTGCCCCCCCTCCGTCCAGCCGCCAGCCCCCCAGCTTTTCCAAAGCCAAGTACCCTGACCGCCGGGCCCCAAATCGGCCCCTCGCCTTGCCTGCCAGCCTGGCTGTCCAGCACAGCAGATGTGCACAGAGGAGTGGCCTTGGATGACTGGATCCCCTGGGCTTTACAGAAGGCGAGGGAGGAGGAAAGACGATGAGAGTGGCCTTGACGGAGGGCTTGTGTGACCATGGTGTTTGTGGAGAGCTTATATTTACTGCGGGTGTCCATGTGGGTTCATACATGTACAAGTGTGTGTTTGTGGAAGTGTTTCCATAAGGCATGAGTTCTTCTTGTCATTTATTTTGACATTTCTGCCTGGTCTTATGGCCTTATATTACTTATATTATGCAAATAACACTAAATGATACATGCTACTTGTTTTAAACAGTTGTATTCCAATGTACTTCAAAAAAGCAATATCTTGTAAAATATTGATGTCTTGAAATCTGTGAAGCCAAGATACTGCACATACAAATTAGCTTTATGCTAACTGATGACATATTTGTGTAGGCCAACACAGAATTGAGCCCTGGTTCCTTTGACAAAGAGCCAATATAATTCTTCCACTGAATGTGAATTTTCTTTTGTTTAGCAAGTATTTTCGAGGCGATAATTGAACCACACCACGGTGGCATGAGTTACAGTAAAAGTCATCACCACTAGGTAGATTAGTTTCTCTGTGTTTTGCTTGATGACGTTTAATGTTTAACTTTTTGCCAATTGCTAGCAACCATCTTTGTTAAGACACATGTACAATTCACAAATGTGGTATTTACTGACGTATTTCATCTTGTAAAACAACATTTTAAAAGCTGCCGTACACCTGTTGGATTGTGAATTTATATTTCCATCTGTTGTGATGACAGCTAGGCGGGCAGGCCTTCACATAGTTCCTATATGTGGAGCGCATGGCGCTTTGATGTTAAACACCCAGTTTCTGTGTGTGATCAGAGGCCATACAGCATGCTATACAGCCCTTGAACTTCGCCCTGCTCCTCTGTAAAGGAAGGATGTGAGGATGGAGAGGAGGAGGAGGAGGAAAACAGGTGGGTTTAAAAGGCTGTTCTGGCTTGACTGAGCCTCTTTTGAGCCTGTGCTCCTATTATACAGCAGCTTTGATGTGACCCTCACTGCAAGCCTCTACATGGAAGTTCCTTTACAGACAGACAGGGAGACATAGATTCACTTTATAAATGGCATAAAAGACATATGAGGATATGTTGTTCATTTTACCTTCTACACTTGACATTTCTTGATTATTCAATAAAGTATTTTAAGTGAATTCAAGCTTGTTGTATACAAGATCAATACAACTTAAATTGGGAAATGTATTGTCCCCCCCCTCTTTTGTTTTTCTTCTGTTTTTATCTCACAGGGTGGAAAGAGGCATGGGATGTAGAAGCTGGTAATGGTTGGATGCCCTGTAAAACAGACTTTAATTCAGCATCTCTGTATAAAGGCCTTTCATTGGGAACTCTGTTCGTTAGCCCTCTCACCTCCTGTATTGGCCACTTCACTCCCGGAGAGAGAGTGGGAAGCTGTTGAAAGATACACATGAGGAGGGAAGAGCGGGAAGAGAAAGTAAAAGGGTAGTCCAGAAGAAAACAGGCCTACAGGGCTTTTTTCCCTTTTTCTTTTAGACAAAAGATAGAGTTAGAGAGCAACGGAGGGAGATTGAATGCTCAGAGAGAGTGCAAGAGAAAAGAAGAGGGTTTACAGAACAGGAGCGGGCAGCGCCTGCCAGGCGCTGAGGAATTCATGGTCGATTTGTCCTTGTTCGTGCCCGCTTTGCAATAAAAAGGAGCTGAAGGGGAGAAGGGGCTGGACCGGGCTGGGGGCAAGCAACAGATTGCAGATGCCTCTATTGGAGAGGGCTCCTTGTGAAAAAGTAGGTCCGCTCTCTGAGTCCCAAACCACCCTTTAGAGAAAAGAGCCCTTCTCTACTGTAAAGGAGCGCTCGGGACATTGTGGGGCTTGTCAATGGCTCTCGGCTGGGGCACCCGGAGAATACAAGGAGGCCCAGTGTTCAGCCAGCAGCTCTCTCTATAGAGGCCAGAACTGTAATGGGGGCCCCGGGGGCTCTACAGGGAGTTTAGAGGGCCCAGTTTCAATGGAGACCAAGTCTTTTTAACTGGTACATTGTGCGATTCTTTCCCTCTGTCCTAGAGATGGGAGAGAGGGAAATTCCTATGCAGATCAAACAGAATGTCTTCATTTCCAAATGAACGTGGGACGGACAGAATTTGGAAGGACACAGTTTGAGACATTGAGGGGGTATTGTTAGTGTAGAGAGGCAGGGGGTGAGGTAGTAGGGTGTATGCACAACTGGATTGATGTGTGTGTGTGTGAAGTGTTGTTACCACAGACAGTGGTCAGCAACCGGTCTATCGCAGGTGAGGTTTAAGCCAATCACGGCATGTTAAAGCACCTGTCAATCAACTCAGTGGATGACTGGACCCAGGGCAACCTCAAGCTGTTTTCTAGTGTGTGTGTGTATGTGTGTGTGTGTGTGTGTGTGTGCGTGTGTGTGTGTGTGTGTGTGTGTGTGTGTGTGTGTGCGTGTGTGTGTGTGTGTGTGTGTGTGTGTGTGTGTGTGTGGTTGTCTGTGTGTATTGATTTTGTGTGTGTGTGTGTGTGTGTTAGGTAAGGTCAGTCATGGGTTGTTACCATTCGGTTTCACCATGAAATCATTATTTTTGAGCATATTATACCTTCAAAAACACCACATAATCACTAATGGCTGTGAGACAGACACACACTGCCATTTCAGTCATTCAGGACAGGGTTACCCGCAACTTAGGAAAGACAAACTGTACACAGTCACCATGACCGCCACAGAAAGCTGTAGAAAATGCAGCTGATAAACAAAGTATCGTCCAATGGAGCGCACTTAGGTTTTCCCCTAACCGCAAGTCTGAATACACATTTATAGCTGATGCCTTTTTATATTTGTGTTTGTCCAACTCTTCTGTCTGTATGTATGCCACAACCTTTAGAAAGTTGCATCTTCGTTGAAATGAAATATATATTATGATTTATTCTAACTTGGATCTCAGGATACAAATCTTAATTTTCCTATGTTGCATCTCCATTTACTTTTCAATGGTATAAATGTGCTCAATGGATTTATATTCATTAGCATTCTAGGCCTTAGGGTTCAGGAGTTATTCCTGATTGGTTATGGGTATGATCATTTAGGTTTTGGTAATGTACATTCATTGAGGATCAGTCTGTAGGGACTTGGTTTGGGAACCAAAGGGTCGCTGGTACAAGTAATGGACCAAAGTACAAAGTGTGGACTGGAAGCTGGAGAGGTGCCAGTTCATCTCCTGGGCCGAGGTGTTCTTGAGCAAGGCACCAAAACCCCAACTCAAGTTCAAGGTTCAAGGTTCAAGGTTCTTTATTGTCAATCTGACATAGCTACAGAGTAATTATGCAGTTGAAAATCTTATGTCACAGGCTTCTCCAACAATGCAACATAATAACATAACATAATAACAATAAGAGCATGAGCAATACAAAAATAATAATAGTTATAAAAATGAAATAAAGTTATGATGTGGAATAGTGCAGTATGAGTCTATATACAAGTTATTGGAATGATATATATATATTAGGTATTAGATACATACTACTGAGTAGCAGTTGAATGTTTGAAGTTGTTTCAACAGTTCAATTTTTTAACAGTCTCACTGCCCGCGGGAAGAAACTGTCTCCGAATCTTCTTGTCCTTGCCAGGATGCTGCGGTAACGTCTGCCAGACGGCAACAGAAAGAACAGTTTGTGGCTGGGGTGATGGGGGTCTTTGATAATCCGTAGTGATTTCTTCCTGAGCCGCTGGGAGTAAAGGTCCTCCATGGATGGCAGCTCCGTCCTGGTGATGTGCTGTGCAGTTTTCACCACCCTCTGTAAAGCCTTACGATCGAGGTCGGTGCAGCTGCCGTACCAGGCCGTCATGCTGCCAGTGAGGATACTCTCTATCGTGCACCTGTAGAAGTTGCAGAGTATCCTGGAATCCATTTTGAACCTCCTCAACCTGCGGAGGAAGAAGAGCCGCTGCTCCCTGGCCAGTGTTCCCTGGCGCCGGAACACTGGCAGCCAGTTTGCGCTGCCACAAAAATGCATGTGTTTGTATATATCTATTTGTATTTAGACTTAATGTGCATAGGTCCTGTGCATGTGTGTGTATAGTACCGTGTAATAACAGAGTGACCAACTGCATTTCCCCCTAAATAAAGGGTCTTCTTCTTCTTCTACAGTATACAAGAAAATCGTAAGACTACAGCAAGTACGGTGGGTCAAAGTTTAAGGATGTACAATTTGCTGTTTCATTGTCTGAATGGTCATGTGTCTTACGTTGTCCCTCCTATCTTATTTTACATGGTTACATTCCTAAAACACAGCAATCCTCTTATAGTAATCAATGGAAGTGTCCATTCACTTTTTGAAAATAAACAGCAGTCTTTCTGTGACAACAAACTTTTTCTCCGAAGTCACGCAACAAACAACTGCACTTTCGAGCTATGGTAAATTGTTGAAGCTATTCTAAATTGAACACACATGCACTGAATCCCCAGTTGGAACAGTCAACATCCATGAACTCCTGAACAGGAACCAGCTCGTCCTGCAGAATTCCCTCATCCAGCCATCTGTGTGTGTGTGTGTGTGTGTGCGTGTGCGTGTGCGTGTGCGTGTGCGTGTGCGTGTGCGTGTGCGTGTGCGTGTGCGTGTGTGTGTGTGTGTGTTCTATCTATGCATGCGACGGAGATACAGCGAGATGAGAGAGCGTGACACCTCTGACTGCTGGGTTCCTTCAATTGTTAGTCAGGAAGCCCGCTCCAACTGGAGATAAAAGAAAACGAGAGGGAAAATAGAGACGACAGAGAGGGGGGGGGGTACACAGAGATGCTCGCTCCCCATGTTAGAGACAGTAGGGCAAAGGTGAAGGTCTTGGAACAACAGAGAGCCCGTGAGCAACTACAAGAAAAACAACAGCATGGTGAGTCAGGCCTGCGGTTGAGAGGCTGCACTCAGCTGTTCTGTGTGTGTGCTGAGGAGACCCCCGCAGTGACGCACAGTCTCACAACACCTGCCCACTATCTGTACACTTCACACACAGCCAGGCCACAAACGTACAGGAAAAACGAACAAATGATAGTCACTGAACTTACGTATGATTCTTTTTTTACAGTCCATGTCTGTATCTGTTGTTATTTTCTATGTCCCTGTTTGTGTGTATGTGACTATGCTGGTGTCTGTGTATTGAGCAGACCCCAGAATTATGCAGAAACTCACAACACCTTGCTATCTGTACACTTCACACACAGATAGGCCACAAACGTACAGGAAAAAACATATATACAAATGAGAGTCACTGAACTTACGTATGATTTAACTTTTTTACATTCCACTTTACTTGTATTATAATTAATTGTTTTACAGTTTGTCGTCAAGGAAAAAAAACACATGTACGAATAAACAGTTACCTTTTACATGTATTTATATTTGTATCTTTGGTTAGTTTCCATGTCCCTGTATGTGTTTGTCTGTGTGTTGAGGAGACCCCTCAATGACGCACAATCTCACGACACCTGCTCCCTATTTGTAGAATTCACACACAGGTCTTCCACTTTACTTTTGTTATAATTTATAATTTTATATTTTGTCTATATCTGTTTCCGTTGTTATTTCCAATGTCCCTGTTTTGTGTGTGTCATCTCTAAGGTTAAATGGAAGCCGGTTTAGGTTTAACGTTGGTTGCCGCAGATTATTAGATTTCCTTTAAAGGTCCCATGTCATGGCCATTTCTACTGATCATAATTCCATTGTTGAGGTATACTAAAATAGATTTATACTGTGCAATTTTCCAAAATCACATTGGTTTCTCATACAGCATCTCTGTATAGTATGTGTATTCACTCTCTGTCCTAAACGGCTTGTTGGAGCTCCTGCCCCCCCCCCTCCCTATGAGCCCAGTGGCCGTCTGAGAGACACAGCGAAACCAGCCTGAACACACACACACACCCGCAGCCTGGCTGGGAGCTTGTGTGTGGACCAATGGGTCCATTTGGGCATGGGCACGTCACTGTACCCAGGAAGAAACCAATGGAAAAAGAGAATTCTCCAACGAGGCGTTCTGGGGCAGCATAGACAGGTCTTTTCTGTGTTAGAGTTTTACTCCCTACAGGGTGTACTTTGAGGGTTTGTGACTTTGCAGACCGTTTACATGCAGAAAAACCTTCATAACACACAAGGGGACAGGTAATAACCAGAAAAGCATGACACGGGACCTTTAATAGTTTGCTTTACATAATCCTAACCGTAATAAACAGGAAACCGCCTTCAAACACACCCACACACACACATACACACACACTAACGCATATACATGAGCAAACAAACATAAAGGTATGATCACAGCCTTAAGATTGGAACACACACTCAATCACAGTCCTTGCTGCAGTCCGTCTGTTCCACAGGTCGCGTAGATGTGATCGATGTCACACCGAGCATGCTAAGTGCTTGTGCACCACTCTTCCATCGTCGTGGTTACCCACTGATGGGCACACATCGTCACGGCGACGGTTTGAGGGGATGAGCGGGGATTGGCTCTCTAAACGTGTGTTGCATCAGGTCTGAGTCTGCATTGTGTTCTGCCTGCAGCACCAACTGGGTGGAGTCAGCGGCAGCAGGATAATGAAGCTATTGTCAAAGAAGCTGCAAATCAAATAGAATACAAACAGCCAACCTGTGGTTATCTAAACGCTGGAAGGCTGCGGTAGAGCCCCACTCATCGAGTATCCTGGGTAGGGTTACACCAAGAGCACCAATAATTACAATATGACTCATACTTTATGTTTATAAGTATTTTTGTTCTGTTGTTAGGGTTGGAAAAATATAATTACTGATATTTGGAGCTGATACTGATTGTCAATAAAGACTATACTAATGCCATTTGTCATCCACCTCAGATATAATGGGTGTTATTTATTTTTAATGCATGTAATAAAAGTATTGGATTCGTTATATAAGGTGACAGTTGCATTGAGCTTTTTATTATGTATTATAATTGTTAGCTGTAGTGACAAAGCAGCCTATAATAATGCAGACAATTTTGCATGCTAAGTTGTGATAACGGACAGCTTTATAAATTCTCGTTTGTGCCTTTAAAACAAATATTGTTTTCATCAAATGAACGAGCATAAAGTTGGTTATATTCTATGTTTTTCTATGTTTTGCACTGACAAACATGTTCCTTTATTACCATAAACATGTTCACTGTAGTTCTCTCAGCTAAACCTTGGTTAGTGAGGTTGAGAGTTATCGTGATTGCATGGATGCATAGCATGCATGTGCGTGTAGGGATTGCAGCTTTGCAGCTATTACTCACTGGAGCAACAATTGTGAGTTTATCCATCAATGAAAATATTGCCCCCAAAAAAGCCCTACCACTTTTTAAATTAAACTACAGTGGCCAGTTGTTAATTTCCTGAGCTTTTTCTGAAATGACACAATAAAGTCATGTCCAGTGTTTGGGAGCATGCAGCAACAGTACATGGTGCATCACTACAAATTGAACTACATTTCCCTGTAGCTTAGGAAATCCTAAAGTTGCTTCTAGTCACATTGGAGGCACACAATTCAAACATAAACCAGAGAATGAGAATGATATATCCTCATTAATACAATGTTAAATAGTTTCAATCTATTAATAGCTTGCCACAGCTAACAAAAGTGCAGTGTCGCTAGCATAGCTTAACTCCCAATAAAGTCACCTGAAGCTTGACTGGAAAGTTTCACAACACTGCGGGTGACCTGTTTTTCAGTTGTAACAAATAGACAGGAGAAATGTATTGAGGAACACGCCTACACATTGGTGAATTTAATATTTTCATTGGACTTTATTTTAATAATAAAACTATTTCTAGTAGCATCTTTCTCCAGAAAACAAATAAAGGCACCCCGGCAAGTCACAGCGAACACTTACATAAAATCAATGATCCGAAATGAGTCATGGCTCACACAAAAAGGTGAGGCAGAACAATAGAAAGTCTATCCATGGCCTTGAGACAAGTTTCACAGTCACCTGTTCCACCGCTGGCAGCCATTTATTATCTTTGTAACACCCTGATCCTCAAATATGACAGGAGCAGATTCCTTTATGCAGTCATGTATGAGTGTGTATACAGCATGTGTGTGTGTGTGTGTGTGTGTGTGTGTGTGTGTGTGTGTGTGTGTGTGTGTGTGTGTGTGTGTGTGTGTGTGTGTGTGTGTGTGTGTGTGTGTGTGTGTATCTGGGTTAGGGTTGAAGGGGGAGAGGCGGGGGGGGGGGGTTGACAGGCTGACAGCTACCTGCAGGAAAGTGTCTCAGTATGTAGGCCATGTCAGCCTCTAATCCTCTGTGATGCCGATCTGTTTGAACAGCCAGCAGGTTCTCACCAGCACAGTTAAGTAATAGCTGAATGGACGCCAAGCAAAGACAAACACTGAGAGAGACAGACGGGTAGAGAGGGATTGGTTTGCACTTGTCATAGTTCATTTACCTGAGCTCTGCAATTAGACAGGAACTCTTGGCAACTCAGAGTTTTCTATGTGCCATGTAGCACGTTTTTATATGCTGGAATGAGCAGGTGTTTGACTCAAAAAGTTTGACTAAACACAGTTAGGCAGATGGAGATTCCCCCATGCTGCTCCAAGACTATCAGTAAGTGGATGGAAAGTAACAAATGCAACACCTACCGTGCTATCTCTACCCTCCCGATTTTAAATTCATCTAATGGAAGGGTGTAGCATAGGCCATGAAATAAGCATTTATTGGATTTCGTACACAGTGCAGATACGCTCGTTATTTTTCCACTTCTGTTAACATTCGGCCTTGGGGAGTGCTCTTGTTTTTGCAATCTTGTGGTCAAATGGAAGAGCAATAGAAAGTAGTTATTATTCATTATCATATAGGTGCATGTGTGGAATGGGATCAAATGTGTGCCTTGAAATCAGTTCACATTGATTATACTTAGCCAACTAGTGTGGAATGACATCCTAGTATCTCAAGGAATTACGTTAATATTTAACTATCTTGAAGCACACAATTTAAATCCAATGCAAGTATTCTGGCATTGTTACTATAACTAATATGCTGATGTTAAGTAGGGTTAATGTATTCCTATCAGTTGGCTAGTCGCATGCAAAAACGTGCTAATTAGCCAACCCAGTCTCACGGCATTTCGTGTTATAGTCACAACATTCAGACCCCATTTACACGGGAACGTTTGCGTTTACGCACCGTATGCGTTTTCAAAAAAGTATTCCGTTCACACGCATTCGATTCATTTAACGTGTCCGTTCACACGAGACCGCTGGAAACGCTGGAAACGCTGGAAACGCTGTAGTACATATGCCAGGCCTGTAAGTGGCGCTGCTGCCGCCACAAAATACACCAAAAGCAGCGAAGAAGACCCCGGAGCATGGTTGCCATGGTTGCCCTTCTGTTTATTCTCCGCGGTGGACGGCGTGTTCTCCTGCTGTATATCTCTCCGGTAGTCCACCAGCAGATGAAAAACACCCACCTCTCCGCCTCTTCCAAGGGACGAGGGAACCATGCGGCAGAGTTTCCGTTAACATTTTTTTTCGCCTGTCAACATGTCCGTTAAAGTTGAAATCTTCCGTACAAAATTAAAAAAGTGCCAGTCAGAAGTCTTCTTTGTTGTTTATTGAGCTTTAAAACAAATTGATAACGACTCTGTATAATAATATAAGAATAATAAACGGAGCCTCTCTTTTCCTCCCCCTCTTCTGACAGCCAAGCAGCTGATCTCTGAGCAGGAGACGTGGGGATAGGGAGACGTGGGGAGAGGGAGGCGGGGCTATTTCATCGTTATCAGAAAATGATCGTATAGAGGCGATTACACGGAGCCGGTTGACCCCCCAGAGCGTTCCGTTAGCAGATCTATCCACCTTGGGACCCGTTATCGTTTGCGGGGTCCGTTTCTATTGTTTTGTTACGGCCTCGTGTAAACGAAAGGGCTATACGCAAGAGAAACTATGCGGATACAACCCGTTTCGTCCTCGTGTAAACGGGGTCTTAATCTATTGATTGGTGTTCACCAACACGATTTTCCCCTTTTTTTCGTGTCACACAGAACGATTTTAAAAGCAATGTATTTCTATTGGTAGTGTGTTTCGTGCCTGCACCACGTCTTTTTGTCCGATCGGGTCTTGGAAGACCGGAAGCTGTGTGGTTCATAAAAACATGTTCTTACTCGATATCAAGCCACGAGCATCATTGCGATACACACCCACTGAACTGATTACCCAAGATCCTCATCTATGGTTTAAGCTTTGTGATTGGATGTTTTAGCCGCAATGCACGTTGGGATATGGTGTTAATGCGATATGAAATCCGAAAAACATTTCGGAGTTTAGGATGGCCGAAGGCACTACACTACCCATAATCCTCAGCTATCATTTGGGACTACAATCCCTTTGCTTGACAAACCCTGTGATTAATCTTCAAGTTCTGGGATTGGATGTTGGAGTGGCAGTGCGCCAAAACTGCAAGTCCCTTTCTATCAGCTGTGCACCGTTATGGTGTAAATATAACCTATCTACCAATTGGATCAAATATAAAAGTCAGCCGAATTATTGTTGATACTGCAAGGAGACGTATTGTGTGAAGAGAAATTGAAGATGTTGTTTAATTGCTGATATATTTATGATCCACGTCACGTATTCAGTTTCGGTGGCAGTTCTTCCAGTTTGTCCAGAAGTCTTCTCATCAGGGCTCTATAAATAAAGAACTACGGCAGATGTGTAATATTTAATGCAGCCGAACCGTGTATTACAATGCCGTTATGTGATGACTTCCAAAGAGAAAAGCAAGCACACTCTGAATAAAGTATTATTTTCTTTTTTTTAAATGTTTTTCGGATTTCATATCTCATAAACACTATATCCCAACGTGCATTGCGGCTAAACAATCCAATCACCGAGCTTCAACCATAGCTGAGGATCTTGGGTAATCAGTTCAGTGGGTGTGTATCTGTTTCCGGTTATTTTATTTTGAAATTCAGTTCCTGACGGACGGCAAAAAAGCCCGAGATTATAGAATTAAACAAATAAATAAAAGCAAGGATAATTGTGTGTTATTGTTGAGTAAATAACAGTGTGTTATTTAGAAAAGAATAAGAAATTAGAAGGAAAAAAAGATTTAAAAAATACAGATTTCAGTATTCTGAGGCTCTGAGCCCCATTTCTTTTGCTCGTGGACGGCAAAGAAAGTCAGACATTATACGATTTAAAATGAAAACAATAATCGTGGCTTGATATTGAGTAAGAAAATGTTTTTATGAACCCCACAGCTTCCGGTCTTCCAAGACCCGACCGGACAAAAAGACGTGGTGCAGGCACGAAACATACTACCAATAGAAATACATTGCTTTTAAAATCGTTCTGTGTGACACGAAAAAAAGGGGGAAATCGTGTTGGTGAACACGAATCAATAGATTAAATGTCGTGACTATAACACGAAATGCCGTGAGACTGGGTTGAATTAGCATAGAAAACTAAATACAGCTGAGGTTGAAGTGATTACCATTAGTTCTGCAGGTATATTATTAAGTATTGGAGAAATGAGAACTTCAACCTGCATGGTGATTATGGAAGATGAAGGGTTCAGGGTTTACCAAAGCTTCAACAATATATCCTTAATTTACTTCTGTGGCAATCCATAGTTCAAGAAATGCCGGATGGTGAAGCTAGAGTAGAAATTCAAAAAAATTCCTCTAGTATTTTCTAAAATATTTAAGTCAGGATCAAAGTGGTTAACAGACTGACCAATATTGTTATCTGTAGAACTAACACTGCTAGCTTGGTGAAAAGTTACTAATTGAATGTTGCTAGCATTGAGTATTGGTTTACTGTACAGTTAACCCAACTGCATCCTAGCATTAATCATCAGCAGAACCCTGGAACACTATATACTGTAGACCCTCTTACCCAATCAACATGTGTTAGCATGTCACACCATGGATAACTCAGAAGGCCACTGACTGCCGCACAGCCTAACTCTGACCTCCTATTCTCTACAATTACAACACGTTTTTGCTTTTTCATGTTGAATGGACTGCACTTATATAGGCATTTATCAGATTTAAAGAAGGACAGCAGTGTTTTCATAAGGTTTAAAACAACATTCCTGGTCTTCACATTTTTCTAGGTTGGGTGATAACTGTGTTGATACAGTGAGCTTGCCAAGCCATGTTCTCCTAGTATGTGATTCATCATTTTAAGGGAGAGGGGATTTCAATCAATTTAAATTGATATGACAGTGATTAACTATGGGCCTTACAATGGGATTTATTTATTTCCCAAACAGCTCCTTGAACCCTGATGTTAAGTATTTGAAATGTGTGAGTGACCTCTACGTCAAAAGCGATTGGACACCATATAAACATTAGCACAAGTAAATATTAACACATTTTTAATACCCCGCCATTGTAAAGAAAACTGGATATCCACAACCCATCAACATACACACCCACACACCCACACACCCACACACACACACACACACACACACACACACACACACACACACACACACACACACACACACACACACACACACACACACACACACACACACACACACACACACACACACACACACACACCAAGTGAGGACCTGTTGCATGAGAAAGCCTAGCGGGACATAGTGATTGACTGAGACAACCATGCATGCATTTACAAAACACACACACACACACACACACACACACACACACACACACACACACACACACACACACACACACACACACACACACACACACACACACACACACACACACACACACACCAAGTGAGGACCTGTTGCATGAGAAAGCCTAGCGGGACATAGTGATTGACTGAGACAACCATGCATGCATTTACAAAACACACACACACACACACACACACACACACACACACACACACACACACACACACACACACACACCCCAAGTGAGGACCTGTTGCATGAGAAAGCCTAGCGGGACATAGTGATTGACTGAGACAACCATGCATGCATTTACAAAACACACACACACACACACACACACACACACACACACACCACACACACACACACACACACACACACACACACACACACACACACACACACACACACACACACACACACACACACACACACACACACACACACACACACACACACACACACCAAGTGAGGACCTGTTGCATGAGAAAGCCTAGCGGGACATAGTGATTGACTGAGACAACCATGCATGCATTTACAAAACACACACACACACACACACACACACACACACACACACACACACACACACACACCAAGTGAGGACCTGTTGCATGAGAAAGCCTAGCGGGACATAGTGATTGACTGAGACAACCATGCATGCATTTACAAAACACACACACACACACACACACACACACACACAACACACACACACACACACACACACACACACACACACACACACACACACACACACACACACACACACACACACACACACACACACACACACACACACACACACACACACACACACACACACACACACACACACACACACACACACACACACACACACACACACACACACACACACAGGTCACAAGTAGTTAATGATCACAGGAGTAATGTGATAGCCTTTGCTTGTGCTGCTGTCATATCAAGGATAGGTCGGCTCCCGCCTCTTTCTCACAAACCATCATTGTTTTCACTGGCATGGAACACTGGCTACAAACAATGCCTGTGTGTGTGTTTGTGCGGGTGTGTGTGTGTGTTCATGCCAGTTTCAGAGTGTGATTATGCTCAGAGTTCAGTGCCAGTTTGCCAGTGTGTTTAAGGTGTGGGTTTGAGAATAACTGTGTGTTTTACAGGTGGCAGTGTGTTTATGCGGGCAGGTTTAGTCTTCATGCAACAAACTTCCAAATGCACAAAAGGAGCGTCAGTTCACTAAACTGTAAAGGGTCACAGGAAATAAATTACCCTCATTGATCAGATTAATCTATTTTTTCTACAAAAATTGCCTGTTAAACTCAGTTCAATTTATATTTCAGACTCCAATTATGTCATTATACCATTAGATTTGACAGCGGAATGTTAAACTTGACAAATCTAAAAAGTTAACCCCATTTTAAAAATAGTTTAAATGCATATTTCCCATGACTCCCATTACTAGACACCTATTTAAAGTCTGGATTTAAGATTGTTTGTTGAAAGGATGAATCACATGACAGTATTCCAGTCTGTTACTAGTTGTATAGTGTCTAGGTAATAAGTCACCAGTTTGCCTAAAGGTAAACTGTACTGGTTCAGTACAACATTGCTATCATTTATGATCAGTTTAGAAAGCATGGGACCTACCAAAGTCATTGTATGATTGACAAGGTCCAATATCTAGCCACATGCTTCTGTTTGTTGCATGGAGAAAGTATTGTTGTTGCAAAAAGGCTTCGGGAACAATGCAGTTTGTTTTTCGGGATAACAGGCTGGGACCATTTTTTGACACACAATGGCCAGAGCCAAATAAAACACTTTAAAATAATTCATTTGAAAAAAGGTATGATGTATCCCACATCTCACCATTACCCAACACCTTTGATTACATGTGGCAACAAAAATACCACTTTGAAAGCCAGGTTCAGGAAATAAAATGACTGACAGTGTAAAGATAATGTAGGGTGTCCTTTTCAATCCTGTTACCATGCAGACTTAATAACCACTGTGTTCTCTTACACCCTAAGAGGAACATACCTGTATCTGCTCATATTTCATCCCTGTGACAATATCCAAGGTCTTTACTTACAGTACACCAGACCTGGAACAACAAGATAAAACATGGAGCAGACAGCAGCGTTTTAAGAGGAACTATTGAAATACGAACAATGGGTGTGTATTGCAAGGTACATGTGTCAGCTTGCGGCTTGGCTGTGTTTGATTTGTATTATTCAGTTTAATTACACACACTGCTTGCATCTGTCACAGGGTAGGTGTCACACAGCCATTAATCAGTAAGAACCTGTGATCTGTATCCACATGTCACAAGTCTCTTTATGAAAACAGTCGTTAAACTACTCCTATGAAAAACATTCAATAAAGAATCCACAAAAAAGTTGTTACATCACAGCCTGGGCCTAAAGGGTTAATTAAAGGGGCAGTTTGTTTAATGCCCAAGGAAACGGGTGCAGTGACTCAGTTGACTGACAAGCCATTTCTCTCATTCCAGACATAGCAGAGCCCTGAGCCAGTCGTGTTTTTCCAAACTGACATGAAAACTTAGAGAGGTCTAGCAGTGGGGGATGGGGAGGACAGGTGTGGCTTTTTATGTGAATAAAAACCTGTAAACAGTACCGGGTCATTATAAGCTAGGTTAATATGAAACAGAAGTCGCTGAGGCCAGTTATAATTTAACTAGAGAGCTGCCAGTGTCATGACATTTGGTAAAAATAGTCCATGGTTGCAGTAACAAATATTTGCTGATGTTAATGCCAACTTAGTTTTCCGGACCATAAAATAAAATGACAACCTGATCTTAATATTTCATCTTTACTTGTTCAGCAAAAAACTAAAAGTACAAAAGAATGAATAATCATTGTCCTATTTTCTCAGTAGGCGTTTTTGGAATGTCAGACAAACACAGGTGTAAGACATTCCTTTTCAAATCATTCAGACCTAATTATTATTATATCATATGTTTTGAACAATGTTATAATTATTATAATGATCAGCTGGCTTGCAGAATAGTTTAGCAAGGCTATTTCTCTAACACGAAAAAACAAATGAATGTAACTATGCAAATCACTTCTAGCTAGGCTATGACAACATTATCTTAGCTATTATGCTAGTTGAGATACATATTGGAATTGTTCAGAAGAAAGTCGTAAATAGCTACAGTATCTCTCTTCGTGATAACTGTGCTTTGTAGAATTGGTATTCGTAAAATCAGTCATATAAAACTCCTGAACCACAGGTACAGCTGCTACAGAGTAACCAAGTTTACCAATGAACGGATGCTAGTTACCTGTTAGCTAACTTAGCTTAGGCATGGTCCACACCTACACGGCACAGGTATTATTTAAAATATTACTTTTTGGATGTGTATATTCCGACCAGGCCTTTTGTGTTTCATGCAATAATCACACATCTATCCATCCGTTGTTTTGTTACGAATACTTTCACACAGAACGTGAATATTACACACCGAAAAAGGGACCATTTCCTTTTAGCTGTGCAGAACAGGTTGAGGAACTTGAAAAAGGTATCAACTAATCACCAACCCAGCTGAAAAAAACCAGCTTAGACCAATTTAGCTGGTCAGGCTGGTCAACCAGCTAAATTGACCAGCCAGTAGATATTAGGCTGGAATGGTTGGCTGGTTTAGAGGGGTTTTGGCTGGTGCACCAGCTAAACCAGCTAAACCAGCCATCCTGGCCAGCTAAGAAAAACTAGCATAGACCAGCATAGTATGCTGGTATGCTGGGCTGGTCACCAGCATCCATCTATCACCAGCTTAATAATAGTATTAAATATACCATGCTGGAAGCTTACCAGGATTCCAGGTGACCAGCATACATTGTTTAAATACTGGTATGATTATTTAAATCAGAGAACATAAATATATTACAAAGATTCATTGTGTCATGTATTCTGGTGTCTACCAAAATAAAGACATTGTATAGTGTTCATAACACTATTTTAATTTAATAAATAGCAATAAATAGCTAGTTAATATAATAAAATACACAGTAACAATACAATAATTATACATAACAACCAACCTGCAAATCAGGTGCATTTGATTTAAAATAAAAGTAATAAATAGAATTCAATATTTAAATGGTAACAAAAACAGTAACACTATGTATGATAAGAAAAAGACAACAAAGAAAGTGTTTTTTGTTTTTCCTTGTTCATGTTCATGTCCATAATGTTTCCCGTTGTGTAGCGTCCAGCCTTTCCCAATCTGGCCTGCATTTCTGTC